>NC_081841.1:166032879-166354268 GCF_963259705.1 Myotis daubentonii
TTTGGCGCTGCCCCCTGTCACACTGATGCCAGTGCCGGGAGGCCTCGTGGCTCCGCTGATCCCAGTGCTGGGAGGCATATTACCCTTTTACTATATAGAATAGAGGCCTGGTGCATGGGTGGGGGCCGGCTGGTTTGCCCTGAAGGGTGTCCTGGATCAGGGTGGGGGTCCCCACTGGGGTGCCTGGCCAGTCTGGGTGAGGGGCTGAGGGCTGTTTTCAGTCTGGGACTGAAGCTCCCAACTGCTCCTTTTTTTCTTTTTTTTTTTATTCTGGGCCAGCTTTAGCTCTGAGGCTCCAGCTCTTAGGCCTCCGCTCCTGAAAGCAGGTATCTGGTTTGTTTCGGTTCTCGAAACTCTGTATCAACTCCAGCTCTGAGATCCCAGCCGGCTGAAAGCTGGTTTCTGGGGTTTTGTTTAGCATCTATATTTGTTACAATGTTTGAAACTGCAGGCTCAGAGGCAGGCAGCGGCAGGCGGGGAACGTTGGAGTCCTCCGTCACTGAAGCAAGCAAGCCTCATGTTAGTTTCAAGCTGCCTGGCTGCCGGCTGCCATCTTGGCTGACAGTTAATTTGCATATTGCCCTGATTAGCCAATGGGAAGGGTAGCGGTCGTACGCCAATTACCATTTTTCTCTTTTATTAGTGTAGATATAAAGATCATCTATAGCCCTTTGTAAGAGTATTTAATATTCCATCTAAACAATTTTTGGATATATATGTATATATTTATTTTTATTTTTTTGCCTGGCTGGCATGGCTCAGTGTTTGAACATCAACCTATGAACCAGGAGGTCATGGTACAATTCCCGGTCAGATATATGCCCAGGTTATGGGCTCTATCTCCAATGTGGGGTGTGCAGGAGGCAGCTGATCAATGATTCTCTCTCATCATTGATGTTTCTATCTCTCTCCCTCTCCCTTCCTCTCTGAAATCAATAAAAATATATTTTAAAATGTATACACCTATATATTCTGAATATTTACATGTGTCTTCAGAGCAATAAAATTGGTTTCTCCTCCAAGCTCTATTTTTATCAATGAAAATAAGTCAATTATTGTTTGAACATGAAAATTGTCTAGCTGTATCAATGATTTTATAAACATAAAAATAAACTGGAAATAGAATGGCATAACTAAAATAGGGGTATAAGGATTCCACATAAGTCTCCCAGGGAATATATTAGCCAATCATTGTCTCCAGTAAGGTGTTAGTTCTCTAAAAACGATTTATTGTATAAATTAAATTTTTTTTTTAATTTCAGTTCACATAATTGATCTTATTCTATGCTTATGTGTGATATAAATCTTCACAATCTACAAAATAAGAGCTATTATTATCACCCCCATCCTTCATCAAATATAGTTTATATTTTCCATAAACATTTCCTGTTTCTGTAATATTGATGTCTCCATAGAGGCCTGTTATCTCACTTCATTGTCACAACCACTCTGTGACCTATGTATGATAGGGATTAGTTTCTCCCACTATTAGTGAAGAAAATGAGGCAGGAGGTGAGCTCAAAGTCACAGTAAAATTCAAGAGAGATTCAAGGTCATTGGTACTAACATACCATGTGATACCCAATAATAAAAGGCTCCATGTTTCTGGATGGGACAAGTATGTTTTATTGCTAGGTCATTCATGATGCCAATGTAATTTAATGTAAGCAGTCTCTTTAAGAATGAGAAAAAATACTCAAACCAATTACTTACTAAAGTCTAATTGTTTCAGTGATTTGATGAATTCAGTACAAATAACATAGCTACTTAGGTACTGTGTCAGCTTTATAAAATACGTAGTCCCTCCTTCCTAAATGGTCCCTGAAATAGCTTCATGGCTCAAAAGTTCAGATTCAATAAAAATGCTCCAAATTAAATGGAAATTTATGGTGACACCTGAGTTCTGAGCCTGATGATGTGATATTGTTAGCTTTATTTTCCTGCTGATTACACTTTCTTCACTGTTTTCCAGGGCACACCCTATCTTCATTTTCCTCATCCAGGGCTGCATCTTCAGTTTTCTTTGCTAGTTATGTTTCATCTTTCTAACCCCTAAATATTATATGGTCCCAAGCCTCAGCCCTAGAATATCTTTTTATTGCTGCCTGCATGCATTCTCTAACTGATCTCTATTCTCATGGCATTCAATACTATAGAGACTCATAAATTTCAGCTGTAATCTCAATCATACCCCTTAACATCATATTCATGTATCCAGCCACCTACTCATCATTTGCATGTTTAACAGGAATCTCCAAATCAAGATGTCAAAAACTCAAATTTCTGATTTCCTGCCAATCCTTGCTCTTCCTGTATGTTTCTTCTTCTCTCCAGTTGTCTCAAGCCAAAATCTTTGGAGTGAGCTTTTACTGTCTTCTCTTGTACCTTATATTCAAAATATCAGGGGATCCTGTTAGTTACATTTTACAAATAAAGCCAGCATCCCACCATTTCTTACAACCCCACTATTTTCCTCCTCTGCCACTTGGAGCCACTTTTTCTGTCACTTGGATGTCTGTAATCATCTCTTAACTCCTTGCTAAACAAGGTTTGGTTTATACACCAAGGGCCTGGTTTCACCTGGGAGTCTGGTAGAAATGCAGAATCTCAGTCTCCATCCTAGATCTACTGAAGCTGAGTCTGCATTTTAACATAGGGAACCTGCATTCCCCATCATTCATATGCACTGTAAAGTGTGAGAACCTTCATTCTTACTGGTCTGTGTTTCTTCCCCATAACCTCTACAGTCCATTTTCAACACAGCAGCAGCCAAAGTAATCCTTTTAAAATGAAACTGATGTTATGTTCTTTCTCCTACTCAATACCCTTTAGATCTTCCTATCTTACTACAATTAATAGCCAAAGTCCTCACAGGAGCCAACATAAATATCTGCATCAACAAACCTACCGTTTAGCCCTCAACACCTACAAATCTCATTGTTTCCATATCCAATCAACACGTTTGCAATTAATTGGATATGGAAAGTTTCTAAATCTTCTGGGCAACAATTTTAAACATCTCACATTATATCTTTCTTCTACAGACATGTAACTTTATTCTTAATGTTGAATTTGTGCTGACTTCAATTTTTACTCAGAGTAACTCTAATTTCTAGAAAACACCAACAGAATTTCCCAACACTAACTACATTCTCCTAAATGTTTTAAATTGTGTATTTCTTAAGAATCTTTACCTTTTACAGAGATATTGAAATACATACAGATGTAACTATATAATGAGTGGGATTTGCATTGAAATAATATGAGAGGAGGGGAAGCAAATCTATAATAATAAAAGCATAAGATGTTAATTAGACCGGACAGCCCAACGTCCTTCTGGACAAAGCCACAGCAGCTGTGAGGGCTGAGGGCAGGCAGCCATGGTGGGGTGATGGGAGTGTTCCCTTCACCTGATTGGCCCAGTCGCCTCCTACAAAAGGAGGCCAGACTCCCATGGGAAGCGGCCCTAAGCTGTCAGTAGGACATCCTCTGAGGGTTCCCAGACTGTGAGAGGGGGCAGGCTGGGCTGAGATTTTACTGCCTATGTTTCTTCTAGGATTTTTATGGCTTTTCAACTTACATTTAAGTCTTTTATCCATTTTTAGTTTATTCTTGTGTATGGTGTAAGTTGGCGGTCTAGTTTCATCTTTTTGCATGTACCTGTCTAATTTTCCCAACACCACTTATTAAAGAGACTGTCCTGTCTCCATTATATGCTCTTGCCTACTTTGTCAAGCATTAATTGACCGTAATGGCTTGGATCAATTTCTGAGTTCTCTGTTCTGTTGGTCTATATGCCTGTTCTTGTGCCAGTACCAAGTTGATTTGATTCCAATCACTTTATAGTGTAGTTTGATATCTGGTATTGTGATCCCTCCAACTTTATTCTTCTTTCTCAAGATTGCTGAAGTTATTTAGCGTCCTTTTTGGTTACCTATATATTTCTGAAATATTTGTTCTAAATCTGTGAAATATTTTAATAGGGGTTGCATTTAATCTGTAGATTGTTTTGGGTAGTATGAACATTTTTTAAAAAAAATATATATATATTTTATTGATTTTTTACAGAGAGGAAGGGAGAGAGATAGAGAGTCAGAAACATCAATGAGAGAGAAACATTGATCAGCTGCCTCCTGCACACTCCCTACTGGGGATGTGCCCGCAACCCAGGTACATGCCCTTGACCGGAATCGAACCCGGGACCTTTTAGTCCGCAGGCCGATGCTCTATCCACTGAGCCAAACTGGCTTCAGCAGTAGTATGAACATTTTAATGATGTTAATTCTTCCAATTCATGAACACAGTATATGCTTCTACTTGTTTGTATCTTCCTCTATTTCTTTTTTTCTTTTTTCAATGTTCTATAGTTTTCTGAGTATAGGTCTTTTAATTCCTTGGTTAAGTTTATTCCTAGGTATCTTATTATTTTTTATTGTAATGGTTTAATTTATTTTCATTTAATTTATTATTGCCCCCAGAAAAGAATGTTGCTTGGGGGAAATAATATAAAAATACCTGATAAGATAGTTAAAAGTACTCAATGGTTTGGGGGGAGGGGGGTGCGGTTGTGTGTTTTTAAATAGAAATGGAAGAAAGTGCTGGTGAGGATGTAGAGAAAAGATATCCTCCTGGTGGGAGTGTAGACTGGTGCAACCACTATAAAAAACAGTATGGATTTTCATCAAAAATTGAATATGGAACTGCCATTTCACACAGTGATCCCACTTCTGGGAGTCTATTCTAAGAGTCCTAAAACACCAATCAGAAAGAATATATGCACCCCTATGTTCATACAGTGCAATTTACAATAGCTAAGATCTGGAAACAGTCCAAGTGCACATCAGTAAATGAGTGGATAAAAAAGCTGTTGTACATCTACATCATGAAATACTATGCAGCTGAAAAAAGAAGGATCTCTTACCATTTGAGACAGCATGGAGGGACCTGGAGAGTATTATGCTAAGTGAAATAAGCCAGTCAGAGAAAGACAAGTATCACATGATCTCACTCATGTGGAATATAGTGAACAAAACAAACTGGTGAGCAAAATAGATTCAGAGACATAGAAGCATGGAACAGGCCATGGAATCTCAGATGGAAGGTGGGGGTGGCTGGGTGTGTGGGGAGAGATTAACCAAAGAATTTATATGCATATATGCATAACCCATGGACACAGACAATAGTGCGGTGAAGGCAAGGGGGGGTGCAGGAAGGAGGGGGTCGATGGGGAAACATCGGGACATGTAGACTTTCAACAATAAGGATAAAATTTTTAAAAAGAAAAAAAAAGAAAGTAATTCATATTAAGAGTTTTATAAGTTGAAACAGGCTTCCTGTGAATCATGTGTAAAGTAGTTACAAAGAAAGCAATTCAATAAAAATGGAATTGCCAAGTCATAAGAGATTCACAAATTGCTCTCAATTGGGCTGCTGAATTGATCTACGGTCTCCACATCCAAGGAGGAGAATGAGTACTGTCTGTGGCACAACAGAATAATCTTATCCCAATCAGTCTGATCATCTTTCCTCTCTATTTTTCTACCTAAAACTTTAGGGAATGAAATTTTATATGAGGGAGAAGAAACAAAAATGTAAAGGGAAAAAATCTCTCATTTTCAGTGTCCCTCTTTTCTCTTGGGTAACTTTTCTCCCTTTCAGCGCAACTTCTCTCATTGCTCTGCAAGCTCTAGTGTTTTCACATTGACTTCCCTTAGGAAGAGAGCCTGGAAAACAAATTCGTTCTAGAGAAAGAAGTGATTTCAACCCAAAGGAATGACTTAACCCAAAGGAGAAACCTCAAAACAATGAAGTTTTGACACAGGGTTAACTGGGTAAATAGTTTTTGAGGGTTGGATGCTCTCCAAGGCCCCCTATAATTCATAGCACAAGGGGCTATCTAAACCTACCCTACATTTGAGGGATTATTGTTCTCTTCAAATCCCTATAAGGCTGTCAGTTTCTGAGAGCTCTCTTCCCAGTTCTGATCGCCTGGCTTTATAACCCGGATATCCTGAAGGAGCAGGATGAAACAGATTCTGCATTCAAGGGTCCTCAATCTTTTCCTAAAGAAGAACTGCTTTTGACTTCTACTTGGGAAAGTTACACTAACAGAGCCAAATACTAAGTTGCTAATGAGATGAAGAGTGAGCACAGCCAAGAAGAAGAGCCTGGCACCATTACCCAACTTCTAAAAGTGGCAAATCAAAGAGGGAAGGCTCCCAGAACAGCAGGGAATGTCTCAATATGCCCACCAGAGCTCTCCTCTAACCCGAGGACTCTAGCTTAACAAGCTAGCCACAGGTACACCCTGACATTGGGCCCCTAGAAAAGAACAATTCTTCCAAATCAAATAAAAGTATTTCCTTAAGTGTAATCCTTGGAAGACATCATCCAGTTTTAATGACCGCCTCGCTCCTCAAAAGCTACTGCCGTTCTCCAACACTTTAATGTCAAAAGTTTGTACTGATTAAGGGTTTTAGCATAGTTTCCTCAGAGACTCTCAGACAGTTCCCAAATAACCCAGGATAAGTTACAATCTTATGCATGACTTCTGAATTTCATAAGATATAACTGCAATCATCACAGAACTTAGGACTCTTATAAAAAAAAAAAAGTTTAACTTAAAGCTCATTTTAATAAAGGCACCATTTCACCCACAAAATTAAACTGTAATTACTCTTCAAGCTTTATTTTATTTTTAAATGTTCATTTTCCCTAAAATTAATATTTAAAAGAATAATAATGGAATAATAATAATATGAGATTTTGGTCTTTTAATATATGCATTTTAAAACTGTACTTAGAGCCCGGCCGGCATGGCTCACTGGTTGAGCATCGACCTATGAACCAGGAGGACAGGGTTCGATTCAGGTCAAGGGCACATGCCCGGGTTGCGGGCTCGGTCCCCAGTAGGGGGCGTGAAGGAGGCAGCCGATTCATGGTTCTCTCTCATCACTGATGTTTCCATCTCTCTCCCTCTCCCTTCCTCTCTGAAATCAATAAAAACGTATTTTAAAAAAAACACAAACTGTTGTACTTAGAGCCTGGCCAGCATGGCTCAGTGGTTGAGTGTCAACCTAAGAACCAGGAGGTCAGAGTTTGATTCCCTGTCAGGGCACATGCCAGGGTTGCAGTCCTGATCTGCAGTGGGGGGCATGCAGGAAGCAGCCGATGAATGATTCTCTCTCATCATTGATGTTTCTTCCTCTCTCTTCCTCTCTGAAATCAATAAAATTGTATTAACAATAAATGAATAAAACTGCACTTAGAAATTGAGAATTATGCTTAGAAAAAATTGTCACACCCTATTAGTATTTGCTGCCAAGTATAGATTTCTACTAACTGTCTTTTTATGGAAACCTGAAAGCTATAGTTTTCTTGAGAAATTTTTCAAATGTTGAAGGTAGCTGTTAATAATTTATAAATGTCAAAAATTAGTATTTTATTCAGTAACTCTTAGCTTTTTTTGTTTTCTTTTTCACGTTGGATATTCATTTTAATTAGACACGTTTTCCTCAGAAGAGTCCCAGTACTGCATATTAGAATAACTCAATATTTTTCTAAGTAGTTATTTACACATTTGATTACTATATTAACCTTGTGAAATAAGCAAGGTAAGATCTTTATCTTTAGTCTATGATTTAAAAAAAAAAAAAGCAAAAATGAAGGGCAGCAAGGATAAAAGACAGAAGGCTAGAAACACATTAAATACTATCATCCAAAAATGATGACTAATCTCAAAATTTATTAGTGTTATAAATGTTTAATTTTTCCTATTTTCATAATATATTCATAGAGAAAGCCCAATCTATACCTACCCCACTTTCAAAATGTGTACATTTTCATCCACTGACTCTCTTTTCACTTTGCTTTTAGAAAATGAGTGCCTGAGAGTGAGCCATGAAAAGATGTCATCAGACTGTACCAAAAATTAGTGAGGACCATATAGAGCCAGTTTCCATCCTTTCTTGCCCCCCTTCCCTGATACCCACGACGGGGGGAAAAAACACACAAAAAACCAACAGGCTTGTAAGCACCCAGCTATGGCCACAGAGCTGTTTGATTGCTTAAGCTGGGTGGTCAGACAATAGGACCAGAAAGAATGGCCGCTTCCTTCCTTCCTGTTGAGTGTTCTGCCTGAGTGAGCAAATTCAATAGCACTTTGCTTCACAGCAACACTAGGCTCTAGCATGAGGGAAAATCAACAAAGAGCCATTCTAGGGCATTTCCAACCCCACCTAAGCCAAGCCTCTGAGCTATAGAACCATGGGGGAGGGGCTGGCCACATTCAGGCACCCTTGGCGGGTGTGCATGAAGGCATGTAAACATGCAGTTATTGTTTATATTAATGGCTGTTACTTACCATACTCCGTGCATCTCTAATTGCCCGGTTTCAGTGTTTTCCACTTTCTAATCTACAATTCTCTGAAAAGCTTCAACACTTTTCTCGTTGTGGTAACAAAGACAAAATTTGTATGGACAACTGTGATGACATAACTCTAGCATCATCTTAAATGCTCCTCCAGTGAGCCATCCTTTTCTCCCACTGCCTTTTAGATCCGGGTACATAATGATTTGGCTAATTTGGCAGTTAAAAATGGGAACCAGAGAAGCTGTGAAAGACATTAAATATTTAATACTACATAGTTCTGTTTTTACTAAAACTAAATTTCTAAGTTAAAATCAAAATTTTTATTGTTTCTATAAGCACAGATATAGTGTGTAATTTCAAAGGTTTTTACAAGTACCTCTGCTGCATTTATACATGAGAGAAATAACATTGACGAAGGCCCTTTTCATATTGGTTCAATGTTTTCTAAATGTATAACTTGTGTATGTATATACCTATGTTACCAACATTTTGAGGAAATATGCCTTTAAATTACCTGTCAAAAATTAAGTATCAGAGTAGTGCATTACCTCTTTTTGCCCCTCCATGCAAACCATACTCAGAATAAATTATGTCAGTAGGCTGAATTTTTACGGGTGGTCCCCAAGATTCCACACCCTAACTGCTGTAACTCATGAATGTGATGAGACATGGCTCCCTTGATAGTGTTGTTATATGGCACAGTTGGCCTTTAAAAGGGAGATTATCCAGATGGCTCTAACCTAATTTAAGGTTAATCACACAAACCTTAAAAAGCAAAGAACTTTCTCCAGATGCGCAGAAGAGAACGTAGGAGAGATGCAAAGTGCGAAAGGCTTTGACAGACCATTGTTGGTTTGAAGATGGAGGGAGCTACGTGAGAAGGAATATGGGTGCCTGGGAGTTGCTGAGGGTGACTTTAAGAAAAAAACCATAAGGAAAACAGGAGCCTCCGTCCTATGGCCCTATATGTACTAGAAACTGGGTTCTGCCAATAGTCTGAATGAGCTTGCTTAGAACAAGATTCTCCCTCAGAGCTTCTAAATATGGGCCCAGCCTTGATAACCTTGACTTTGCCCTTGTGAGACCCTGAGCCAAGAATTGAGCCAAGCCCACCCAACTCAGAATCTATAGAACCGTGAGATATTAAATAGATTTTGTTTTAAGCCAAGGGTGGTAATTTGTCAGGGCAGCAATAAGAAAATAATACATCTGGATCCAAGATGTTGGCAGACAGGATGGCAGTGAGAAAGAGAGTGTGAGTGAGCGAGAGAATGAAAGGGGAGTGTGTGGATGTGTGGGGTATGTGTGTATGTGAGAGTGAGGGATAGTTATATTCCACAGGACTGTTGGAGACTGGTGGACCAGGCTCCCCTAGCCAAGCAGCCTCTACTACCACTGAAATCTCTCCCAGGATGGCCAGCTCTGCTGCAAAGACTATGCCATCTTGAGGGAGAGAGCAGCTGTGGCTGGGAGCCCACCCTCACCTCCACCCTGGGGAGACCTCTGACACCACCTGGGACCATACAGCTACATTGGCCAGGGACCAGCTGCCACGGCTGTGAATCCATGAACATGGAGACTCCAGCCTCCCAAGCCATGGGCTCCTAAAAAGTTTGTCCAGGGGAAGACAAAGTGATGGCCAAATAGGCAGACAGGTCTGGTACCTTCTCATGGAGCAGATAGAAGAAACAGCTGAATCAAATAACATCCACCAGGAATTGGCGAAGTAAGCAGAGTTGGAGAGGCAATCTGTGGACAGAAAGTCTCTATTGGCTTACTCATATATCTAATTTCCTCTCCCCTGCTCCAAGTTCAAGAACCCTTCTCTTTTCTCTTTCTTCACTAGCCAATTTTTTCTTGTTGTTGTTGCTTGTTTGATAGTTTGTTAGTTTTTTGTTTTTGATTTTATGCTTTTTTCTTCCTCTCCTAGATTATTCTCTTCTTCTAATAGCTTAATTAGTTTCACTCACCAAACTCAGGCTTATCTGCTGCCTACTCTATTTTCCTTTTTCAAAACTAGATGAATATAAAGATAGATAGATTAAAGAAAGGGGGAAATTTTTAATATATAAATTTTTATATATTTTTTGAATATATATTTTTTAATTACTATTATTTTTTAATTATTATTATTTTTGATTATTATTTTTTAATTGAGTACTTTGTTTTTTACTTTTCCTCTTATACACTCATTCTCTTTCTACCTCCTCTATACTGAATTGTGGCCATTCCCCCATTCATTCAATTCCTTTACCTTACCTTCTGGAAATAAGATCTGCCTCATAGATTCAGCTCCCCTCCTTTTTTTTTTCCTGGGGGTTTGTTGTTTGCATTTTTTGGTTTAGTTGTTGGTTTTGTGAAGTTTTCTCTCCATATAAATATATATTGCTTTTTTTTCTTTTCTCTTTCTTTCCCCTTCTTTTTTCTTCATTTTTTTAATTCTCTTATCTTTTTTTCTTTTCTCAATATCATTTTTGTGCTCTATTTTCTCCCCTAATTCTCTTTTCTCTGGTGGTCACCTTTAGTTGGGGTTATTGATGTTGTGAATACATTTGTGTTTTGTTCCCTCTGTGTCGTGCCTTGTCAAGTTGTATTTTGTGCCTTTTCATCAATGTGGTAGAAAGTGAGCCACATAACCAGACACCCAGAGAGGAGTGAAAATGGAGAGTCAAAGAAACAGCCTCCACACGAAAAAAAAACAACAACGAGGAATCACCAGAAAAGGAAGTAAACAAAATGGAGGCAAGTGATTTGTCAGAGAAAGAATTCAGAGCTATGATCATAAGGACGCTGAAAAGGACAGAAGACAAATTTAACAACATTTGTAAGAATCAAGAGGAAATGAAGAAGAACCAAGGAGAAATGAAGAATGACATAGCTGCAATAAAGAACTCAACAGAAAGCATCGACAGTAGACTAGAAGATGCTGAGTTCCATGTCAGTGAGCTAGAATACAAGGTAGAAAAAAACACCCAAGCAGAGCAGCAACTGAAAAAAAAAATCCTTAAAAAACAGGAGGAGAGCCTAAGGGAACTTTGGAACAACACAAAACGAAACAACATCCACATACTAGGGGTGCCAGAAAAAGAGGAAACTGAGAAAGGAATAGAAAACCTATTTGAAGAAATAATGACAGAAAACTTCCCTGATGTTGGGAAGAAAAAACTCACACAAGTCCAAGAAGCTCAGAGTCCCAAACAAGATGAACCCCAAAATACCAGTACCAAGACACATCATAACTAAATTGGCAAACACCAAAGACAAAGTAAGAATCTTAAAGGCTGCCAGAGAGAGACAGAAAGTTACCTACAAGGGATCTCCCATTAGACTATCAACTGTTTTCTCAACAGAAGCACATCAGGCCAGAAGGGAATGGAATGAAATACACAAAGTGATGCAAAGCAAGGAACTGAATCCAAGAATACTATACCCAGCAAGACTATCATTCAAAAGGACTAAGGGAGTTTGTTATCACCAAACCAGCAATGGACTAAGGGAGTTTATTATCACCAAACCAGCAATGCAAGAAATGCTAAAAAGTCTGCTGTTAAAAGAAGAAATAGGAAGGGAAGAAGGAATGCAGGCATAAAGAACATAAATAGTGACAAACAAGCACCTATCAAGAATAACTTCAAATGTAAATAGATTAAATGTTCCAACCAAAAGACATAGAGTAGCTGAATGGATAAGAAAACATGACCCATATATCTGCTGTCTACAGGAGACCCACCTCAGAACAAAGGACTCACACAGACTGAGAGTGAAGGGTTAAAAAATTTTTTTTCAGATTAATGGAAATGAAAAAAAGCTGGGGTAGCAATACTTATATCTGACAAATTAGACCTCACAGTGAAGGCCATAACAAGAGATAAGGAAGGCCATTTCATAATACTAAAGGGAGCAATTCAACATGAGGATATAACTCTGGTAAACATATATGCATCCATTGCAGAAGCACCCAAATACATAAAAAAAACTTCTGGAAGGTATCAAGGGAGAGATCGACAGCAATACAGTCATAGTAGGGGACTTTAATACCCCATTGACACCACTGGATAAATCCTCTAAACAAAACATCAGCAAAGAAACATCAATCCTAAATGACTCACTAGATCCGATGGACTTAATTGACATCTTCAAAACATTTCACCCCAAAGCATTATGCTAAGCAAAATAAGCCAGTTAGAGAAAGATAAATATCACAGGATCTCACTCATTTGTAGATTATAATGATTAACATAAACTCATGAACAAAAATGGATCCAGAGACAAAGTGGCACTGAGCAGATCATCCAACCTCAGGGAGAAGGCAGGGGAGTCGGGGGTGGGTGGTTAGAGATTAACAAAAGGATTTGTATGCATGTATAGTAGCATGACCAATGGACACAGACACTGGGGCGGTGGGGGCTTGCCCTGGGGGGTGGGAGTAGCCAGGCAGGAGTTAATGAGAGAAAAAAGTAGACATGTAATACTTTAAACAATAAAAATAAATAAATAAATAAATAAATAAATAAATAAATAAATAAATAAATTTAAAAAAATTTAAAACAAAGAAAATAATACATCTTTCTTCTTCACTATTTTCTCAGTTACATCTACAACCTTATGAATATGAAAATTTATTTTGTCATCTTTTGTTGTTAATTTGGGCATAGCATCTGCCACTGTGATATCCATATTTGAATATTTCTGGCAGTAAAAGTATTTATTTATTTATTTATTTATTTATTTATTTTTGTTATTTCTATTATTTTTTTTTAAATGGACATTTCCACAACTGAAATTTGGCAACATCCAACATTATTATTATAGAGGTATTTAGAGTACCTGAAACCATAATATGGTTATACTAAATTATATTAGTCATCAGATGTATTTGAACTGAAAAATATCTTGGATTCAAAATTGAAGATGAAAGACATGGTTCTTTATTAAGCAACTAAACAATGTATAACTTCATCTTTCTCTTTGAAAAATTATACTCCACATGCATTCTCATTTATAATCATTTACACATGAACTAATTAAAAGCTTCATTTTATTCCATAGAAATGAGTAAGGGCAAAAATCTCTAATGAAGAATAATAAAATTTCCTAAGTGCTAGAGACAATGTGAAGGTATTTTTCATTTAAACTTTAAAACAATCCCTTTATGATTATAGCCCTGCCCAGCTGGGGTGGCTCAGTGGTTGAGCTTTGACCTACAAACCAGGAGGTCAGGATTTGACTCCTGGTCAGGACGCAAGGATTTGACTCCTGGTCAGGACGCATGCCTGGGCTGAGGGCTCGATCACTGGTGTCGTGTGTGCAGGAGGCAGCTGATCATGATTCTCTCTCATCACTGATGTTTCTATCTCTCTCTCCCTCTTCCTTTCTCTTTGAAATCAATAAAAATATGTATTAAAAACAAGTATAGCCCTTTCACAGAAGCAGCAGCAGCTCAGAGAGGTTACAGGATTTACCCAAGCTCACACAGCTGGGATATGAGCCACGGCAAATTGACAACAGAATTCCAGATCTTATTTTTAGCAATACAATTTTGTTTGGAGAGAAGTTGCCAGTACAGAATAAATAACTTTTTCTCCCTGAATCATTTGTGAGTAATTGATCTGATGTTCCGTCACCACCAAGTACTTAGGTGCATATTGGACATTGTCTCATTCTAGTATAAGCACAAGCACAGTATAATCATCAAAAATCTGGATGTTAACCTTTATACATTACCACCATTTAATCCTCAGACCCGATTTAACATTTACCAACCGACCCCATAATGTTCTTTATGAGAAATGGATCTAGTTCAAAATCACACATTTCCTTTGGGTGTCATGTCTTATTAATCTCTTTCATTCTAGAACAATTCCTTGAGAATTATAGGCCAGTTATTTTATAAACTATTCCTCAATTTCCATTTTTTTAGTCTTGTTTTCTAGACTGAAGTTATGTATCTTTGACAGGAATATCACAAAAGTAATGCTGTGTTCTTCTCATTGCAAAGTATCTAGTAGCACACAATGTATACAATTTAATCTTTTTTCATCAGGTTTGAATATTTATTACATATTCACAAAGTGTAAAGAAGAACATTAGAGTGGGGTTTGAAGTTTTAATGCTTTCTGAATATTTAGCACACAATTTATTTCCATGGAGGTTCTATGTCTGTTTCTTCTTGAAAAAATAAAAAATTATTATATGTAATTATAGAATCACTCTTGTTTTATCTATCTTAACTAAATTGCAGGCCACTTAGAAGCTGCTAATTTTATGGATTTCACACAAAATTACACACACACACATACACACACACACATTTTAGTGTAGAATTATAAACAGAGTATATGTTCAATTAATTATTAATAAATGAATAGATTGAATAGGTAAACATAATTGATCAATATTTTAGCTCTATGAAAAAGTTAATAAAATACAGTGTATGTATATAATAAATACATTTTATAAATATCATTGGTTTTATTTGGTGGCTTAATAGTTTGCTTAGGCAGTAAGAGTAAAATGTAGAATTAATGGTTTAAAATGTGTTTACCATTTAATCTTCTTGATTAAGGTGGTGACTGACAGGTTTTCATCCTATGAATTATTTTTGTTCCTTTATAATTAAAAGGATTTTGTGGGAGAAATTATTTTAAGAAATGAAATATCCTATTACTTATTAAATGTCAGTTCATTCATTTATTAATTTATATCAGTATCTTCTAGATTTGTACTTTAGTTAAAAATCCATTAATATTGTGGGGGCTAAAAATGATTAACACTTTACCTCTTCATCTTGGGCTAATAATCAAATTAACAGAAACAGATTATCAGGAGAAAGCCAAATTTTAATACACATAGACGAGGAATTCACATAAGTAGGAAAACATTCCAAAGACAGTGAGGCAACATTGGGTATATATGACATTTTTGAGTAAAGAAGAAAGGTGGGAGATAACGGAGTAGATTTCAGGAGTAATCATGAGTTTGAGGAAGAGCAACATACATGGCAGGAAAATTCCTGCTGGGGAACTCAGAAACAGAGGAACGCAGGCCTGGAGTCTTCTGGGCTAATGCCAGAGTGAAGATACTTAATGTGATGAAGCCCAGGCTGATTCCTAAGGCAGGTCTTCCTGTCTGAATCTCTTGGGCAGGAAATAGGGGAGTACCAAAAGTTCTTTCTGACTCTTGTTTCAGAATAAATCAATATCCCATAGTACAGTATTTCTTAGCTCAAATGGCATATAAGCCCCTGTACATACTTAATTAAATTTGATTTTCTCCTGTTCATCTGTCTTATATAAAGGGGAGGGGCGGGGGTGTCAAAACTTTGGTTCTCTTCAATATCATTACTAGTATATTTATTTTGGCCAGTGGTGACCTATGTGAGCTGGCTTCTGCATCCATTTGACACCTTGGCATTCGTTTCTGTTAGTTGCTTTCTGGAGCAATAGCCCTGGAATAGCCATTTCTCCAGGATTCTCTCATTCCTTTGTGTGGAGGATGACATTTGGGAGCCCAGATGTGAGTGGCAGAGGCACTTCCTCCAGCAGTGTATTGTTGCCAGGCCCTTTCACAGAACTAGGTAATATATGTAAGTATATAGACATAAACATTAACATCTGTTTTTATTCCTATTTATAATGCTCTATGCTGAAATCCAGAGTCCACACCAATCCCCCCTATCCCAATCCCATATCACAGGGTGAACTGAAATTTTCTCCTTTTTTTATTTGTAACTTCCTTATGAGTAGGTAAGAGATTCTGAGACTGCATGTTCCCAGGAATCAGAATTTACCTATTGGAATATCTGGGCTGTTAAGTTCAGAATATTCTTTGTCAAGCTTTCTCTGTCATCTCCAGTTTTGTTTTGTTTTTGCTCTTTTCTGATCTACTTTTCTAATCTTCCAGTTCCTTGTGCACACCCCTAAGGTGTTGCTTGTTACTTACTTTGTATTACATTAAGAGATTCAGAACAAACTTCTCCAAAATGTGCCACTTTGGCATGTATGTTATTTTGAGCAGATGGCAATCAAGACCCAGCAGATTCAAGAAAAACATGTACCTCTCCCTTAACTGAAATGTAGAAGGGGTCCTGGCCCAGAAAGAGAACTAGTACCAGAACCAACTTTAATTCGAATGACCTACCTGTATGGCAGGAGAAACATTTAATTACCAACCATTTGCTCTTCTTATCGTCCTCTGAATTAACCCGAGCCCGATCCTATTTCTTAGCTCAGATGGCATAAAAGCCTCAATTGACTAACTTGTCCTTGGGTCTCATATTCTTAGGGTACCCCTCAACCTCCGAGTGAGAATAAACAAATCTTTTCTGACAAAGAACAGTTTAGACTGCCACCATTTTGGCAGCTGCCATGTCGGCGCATGACTTGCAGCTCCCTGGGGGCTGCCATCTTGAAACAGCAAAGGCCAAACCCTCCCTTTGAATTAGCCAATCACAAAAGACTGTGAGCTTGCGCTCCAATCAAGAGTGAGGAACAAGTCACGTGTGTCAGGACTAAAAAGCCGAGCTGACTGCCTGCTCAGTGTGTGAGTGCTTCCATACCATGTGCTGCGCACCCTTCTAAGCAGAAGTAAAGGTATTTTCCTTGCTGCCTGGCTCCTGAGTATGCTTTGTGTTCTACCAGGACCCCTGAATTTAGGGGCTTTCCTTATTTCTTACAATTCGGAGGCATGTCCTGGATACCATTTGTCGTCACAGGAAAATTGGACCCCTCTCCTGAGGAGGTACGCCCCTGCTGCCGAGTTGCTGCGGCCTTGGTGAGGAGGGACAGCCATTAGCCCTGGGCCAACTATGAGCTCGGGATTGAGAGTCAGCCAGCAATGCATGAAGGGCCCAAGCAAGACCCGCAGCATGAGCCACAGTGGGAAATTGGACTGAGTACTACTTTGGTGATTGGATATCCTCAGAAGTTGGGTATATGTGACTGGGATGTGTCTTGGACCTAAAGGGAGTGTGGAGTTCTGATCTGTGGTTCTGTTCTCCTGAGAGGGGAGCGGCCAGAGAGGGACAAAGCAGATCTTAGGGAGTACGATAAATGAAATGGGGGGCTGAGTACATAGTACATAGTCACAAAGGACCTGCCGAGAATGGGAAACAGAAATTCTAGGCCTAGGGAATACATTCCCCTGAAATAGTCCATTGGGAGAATGCTGAGATGCTGGGGAGGCAAGTTCCCAAACCAGGGACAGAAGACATTGCTCTGCTTTAGTGGCTCTTAAGGCAGGGCATTCTATGGTGTAAACTTTCAGTATGTTGTGTGCACCTGTATAAGAGTGTTTGTTGATGTTTTGTATCTCTTTGTTTGTTTAATTTGGTTAAAGATGGGGCAAGCCCAGTTGTGTGTGGTGAGGCTGAATACGTGACAGAGACTGCAGGAAAGTCCCAGTAGCTGCCAAGAATCCTTATTCTTGGGGACTCTTCCTGCTCGCCCTGGCAGGGTGTTAGTCCACCAGAAACACTTAGCTAGTGAGATTTCTGTCCGTGTGTCTGTAATGTAATGTTGACTTTCTATCTTTTAGGGACTTTAGTTTGCTCTTTCCTGGTTTATGAATATAGGGAAGTAAGCTATACGGGCTGGGTTGGGCAACAAGGTTAATGCTTCCAGGATAATGGACAGTTCCTGAATGAGGGTGGACCACATTCCAAGGTTGACTCCCAGGTTCCGGAGACGTACAATTCCCAGCCAGGTTGGTATGTCCTTTCTTTGAACAGAAAGGGCAATCATGGTTAACAGCATAATTAATATTTCCCATAACCGTAACTAGTCCCCAGTGTTCTGTTTTTCCCCATAACACTGGGAGGAATAGATCTGTATAAGTACCCTCTATCAGTGAAGCGGGGGCACTCCTGTTCTTATAGAGAAAAATAAAATAATATTTTCATATTGAGTTATCCCTCTTACAAAATTGGTCAAGAAAATGCTTTAGGTAATAATTGGCTTTAAAATTTCAAAGTTGTTAAGGTATAATAAGTAGATGTAACTAAAATGAAGGATTTATGATGAAGCTTTTCAGTAATAATTATAAATATGTTAATAATAAAAGTCCAGTCACTCAAGAGGAGATTGACTGTGCTCTCTGTTGGAGGAAGGGGCCAGTTGATCTTCTCCCTATAATAGTAGAGAAGCCTTAAAGAGAACAAGGGCAGACAGAGAAATGAGATCTCTTTTCCCACCTTCCCCTCCCTATGTGACCAGGGGAGAATCTGAGGGAACAGCCAAGATGGTGATTTATAATCCCAGCCTCCTCCTCAAGAGGAGAGCTATCCTGATAAGGCTCCAACCTGAGGCCTCTGTGCCACCAGGAACCAGCTTTTCGAGGCTGAGAAAGAAGTTTGAGCGGTGAAAAAATAAAAAATAAAAAAAATAAAGAGTTAAAATCTCTGCAGAAAGACCCATGTGGCTTAGCTGACCAGCTAGACCCATTTGGGGGCCCTCAAGTGTATACACAGACCCGAGTTAATGTCTATCTTGGGGATACTATTCTCAGGAAAAGAAGGGGGAATGATTTGAAGCTCAGGTGTGGCTATCTGGGAAAGGGAGCATATGGGTCACAGAGAAAAAGGAAGGGACTCTTGCTGAGCCTTTAGATCCCAAGGCCAGCATTCTCACCCCCTTCCCAAAGAACAGTTTCTTTACTTAACAGTCCTGATACTATCAGAAGCTGAACTCATTATCACCCAAACCTTAGCATGTTATCTCTAAGGAAAAATGTGGCAGTTTTGAATCCAAGCAGTCAGAGGTCTGGGAACATGCTGTGAGGCCTGCTCCCTTCCCCACCACCCTTTTCTCCAGCCTCATAGGTCTATACATAATTTTCCAAAGTCTTTGATAACGTAAAGGCTTTGGAGCATTGCTGGGTTAAATGATAAACATCTAAATATTTTGAAATAACAGGATACTGAAACATTAATTAATTTGAGTTTGGCTCTTAGGGAAAATATAGAGGATAGATTTGAATCTATTAATGAATAAGTCTTGTATTTTATTTGAAATAGCTCTTAAAATGTGAATGTATTGCTAATCTGAGGAATATCAGTTACTTACATGACACCTAAAAATTAAGGTTTCTAAGGGTTAAGAATTCTAAAATTATGGAAATAAATTATGGTTTTGGTATCATAGAGAAAGCATGAGGTATGAAAACGCATTGTGAAGGAGAAAGAAAGTGGTTTCTAAAGCTGGTTATTTCTGAAAGTTGTAAGATTTCTAAAGAGAGATTTGTGAAAGTTATAGAATGCTTGTAAAGAAAAATACTGAAAAGAAGTTGAATAAATGACACAGGCCAGTAAGCCAGGGTAAGTAAATAGGGAAATTGAAATAGTTAAATAGCAATTTGGAGCCATCTAGTAAATTCTATCTTCCCTAAACCAATGTGCTCAGGAAGACTGAAAGAAGAAATCCAATTAGTGTCATTTGCTGACCACACCCAAGGACAAATGAAGTTAGACAATAAACCTTATTTTGATTAGTACTTTTCTGAAGCAAAAGTTCTATAAAGTAATATGCTATATTAATCAGGTATTTTTTAAAAAAGTAATCTTAGTTATGGGAACTGAAGTTTACTAACTTATGTTTGTGTTTAATACCCTCTTGACACTTTGAATGCTATATAATATTTTGGTTGACTGGGCTTGACACCTTCCTAGGGTTTAAATTTTAAGAAAAGTTGTTTGTTTGTTTGTTTTACTTAGAGTTGGCTATAGTTGATTCCAATAGGCCCTGGAATGCCTCAAGATCTTCCTACAATGGAAGCATCTCTCTCACATTAGAAGGCCTCCTGACCCAAGGCCCCCCTCTTGAGTTTCTGGTTCATCCCCATCGACGAGAAGACTACGTTTGTTCTAATCAAGACTTGGAAGGGAAGCAAGTTGGAACCTTCCTGGGAAGGATCCTACCTTGTCTTGCTTACCACAGAGACTGCTGTTAGGACTGCAGAGCAAGGTTGGACCCATCACACATGGGTTAAGGGTGGACACACCTCAACTTGAATGGCCATACCAGGACATATCCTCTTGAAATTAACACTAAAACTGTGAACTCTCTTAATAACTATCATGTACTGAGTTCTATTTGCTTTGGTGATCTGACAAATTGCAGGGGCTTACAATGTGGGCTGGAAAAGGTGTACAATCTGGATCATGCTTACCCAGTTATTGATTATAGATAATTTGAATGACTTGGATATTTCAGCTTTTAGGTCAAAAGATTGGCTAAGACTAGATTTAGGAGTAGATGTCACAGGACAAGATCCCCTAGGCCACTGCCACCACCATGCAAATAGAAGTAGGATATAAGGGAATGAATGCCTGGGTGGAATGGATTAAATATTCTGTACACACCCTAAATAAAAGCGACTGTTATGCTTGTGTGGCAGGAAGGCTAGAGGCCCAAGTGATCCCATTTCCATTTGGATGGACCTCAGACAGTAATGGGATGGAATGTGTGCTTGCCTTGTACCAGGAGGAAACTGCCTGGGGAAACACTTCCTGTAAGACTCGTCCTGTTGTTCCCATCCAACAGAGGTAAAGAGCAAGGACACCCCCAAAACAATCCAACCCCCATCCTCCAATGTAAGCTATACCTCCTGCCTCTCAAGCTAGGGGGTAGAGAGGGACAGTACTCAGAATTTATGAGAAATTTACCCAGATGCGTAAATGGCCGAGTATTCTCAGAAGCCAATCAGGCTGCACTGTCGATACCTCATGCTGATATCTGGTGGTGTCATGGGGGATCCTGACTTGTGGCCTTGCCCAGCAAATGGAACGGAACTTGCACTCTGATACAATTGGCTGTCCCTTTCATTTGACATATCGTAAACCATTTACAATGGACAGACAGACTAGGAAAAGGAGAGAGTCCAGGAGGCTCCTTTGATCCCCATATATACACAGATCCCACTGGGGTTCCAGGAGGAGGAGTGCCAAAGGAGTTTAAGGCAAAAATCAGATTGCCGCAGGATTTGAATCTGTCCTGTTCTGGTGGCCCACTGTGAACAAGAATGTGGTTGGATTAATTATCCTATATAATAAAAGGCTAATATGCAAATAGACTGAATGGTGAAACATCCGAACAACCGGTCACTATGACCTGTGCTGACCACCAGGGGGCGTATGCGGAACATGGCGGTGTCAGCCATGGAGGAATGGTGGAGCAGGTGAGCGGGGGCACCAAACCAAGGCGGAGCAGTGGTTGCTGTCATCGGGGAAAGCCTCTAGTGGTTACTGAAAATTCTTTGCTCCCACACACTGTGGTCCCGACCAGCACTCACACCTGCTGCTGGTGCCAGCCCCAATCGTTCTGCACCATCAGTGCATGGGAGAGGCTGCGGCAGGAGCGGGGCTTCCAGCAGACAGGGAACTGGGGCTGCAGCAGTAGGGGCCAGGTAGGGGCACGGAGGATGGGCCAAGAACCGCCCCTGTGCCCACCACAGCCTCGCGGCCCACAGTTCCTTTCAAGGTGCATGAATCCATGCACTGGGCTCCTACTATAACCAGCAAAGGCTTGTTAACTATACTTGAGACACAGTTAAAGGGATAGCTGAACAGCTAGATGCCACCAGCAGGATAACCTGGGAGAACAGGTTGGCCTTGGATATGAGTCTGGCAGAAAAAGGAGGGACATGTGTAATGTTGGGGCCAGGGCTGTACATTCATCGCTGACAACACAGCAGACAGACCATCACTGAGGCCCTAAGGCATTGGCAGCTTTAGCTGATGAGTGAGCTAGAACCTGCGATCTAGGGTCTTTTCTCTGATTCACTGGAGCAATGATTTGGAAAGTGGAAGGGAACAATAGTGTCCATATTCACCCCTTTGATTAGGAATTACAATGATGGGATGTTACATCATCCCCTGTATGGAAGGTCTTATCCAAAGATTAATTGAAACCACATTGACCAAACAGCAAATCAGTCTTCTCCTAGTCACTGTAGAGCATGGAAGTCAATGGATGTCTGCCGAGTTTAAAGAAAAGAGTTTAAATAAAGAAAAGGGGGGAATTGTGAGAATAAAAAAGTCATCTTTTCTGTCAAAGAACAGTTTAGACCGCCACCATTTTGGACTGCATGACTTGGTAGCCACTATTTTGGCCACATGACTTGTAGCTCCCTTGGGGGCTGCCATCTTGAAATATCAAAGGCCAACCCCTTCCTTTGAATTAGCCAGTCACGAAAGTCTGCTCGTCTGAGCTCCAATCAAGAGTGAGGGACAGGTCACGTGTGTATGGATTAAAAAGCCGAGCAGACCACCTGCTCAGTGTGTGTGTGCTTCCAGACCATGTGTGGGCACACCCTTCTACGCAGAAGTAAATATATTTGCCTTGCTGCCTGGCTCCCAAGTATGTTTTTTGTTCTCCCAGGACCCCTGAATCTTGGGGCTCACCTTTTTTCTTACACCTCGTACATATGAAATTTGTTTTCCTTCTGTTAATCTGTTTTATGTTAACTTGGTTGTTAGACCAACTAAAGAATTCAGATGGAGTAAAAGAAAAATTTTTGGCCCCCACAATGTATGTGCCTTCTCTGTTCGACTGTAATGCCATAACCGTATAGATGTTCCTGACATAGTACTTGGCACAAAATGTGTTAACAAGAATTAAAACGTGAATAATGGAACAAATAATAAATGAACAGAATGGGCAATTTTCAGGTCTTTCAAATACCAGACCATTGACCTGATCTGACAAGGAAAATCCATTTCAGAGTGTTGCTTAGACTCTAATCCCAGAGCTGGCTTGGCTGATTAGATAAGAAGGACGTTTCTTTCTGGTGTTCTTGAAGACTACATGTGTCAGGCTAACCAGAGTCTTTAGATCTAAGTGTTACTTGTGTTCGTTTATTGTGAATTCCTGTATTTGTTGTATACAATCCACTTGTATTGAAGATAAGTCTATTAAGCATATTATAGGGTGAAAATAAACACAACATGGGAGGGCAGATATTTATTGATAGGTTAACTTAGTAAAACTGCAGAGGAAATAGGGGTGAATCAGCCAATAACTACTTGCACTATTAGAAGGAAAATAGCAATCCCCTTTTTGATATTTTTTTAAAGCTATTTAATTTTTGAAGCATTTTTGTCATTCTGTCTTTTAGAATTAAACTAATTTTAGAAATAAAAGAACTGAGATGTAGAGAGTTCAAGGACATGCCAAGTCATAGAGTCATCCTTTATTTGAAGGGCCTGTCCATAATGAAATAACCTGAAAAGTTTAGTAAACATTGATGTTTGATTTCTGATCTTCTACTGTAGAATTCTGTTCACCAAATTGTGAATTGAATGAATGCCTTTTTCCCCACCCCTAAATTCCTTTCTTAGCTTTTTTTTTTAAAATGTTGAATAGTATGATTTACTCTCATTTTCAGAAAAGGCCACACAACAACTTCTAACAATTACTGCTCAGGCAAAGCCAGTGACATTCTATGCCTTTGTTAGAATGTTTAATTTGGGTAAAGCTGGCAGAAAAATGAAAATTTCCCCTAGCTTATTAGTTAATAAGTACACTTCTATTGTGGGTCATAGTGGCTTCTTCCAGTGAGTGTTTTGGCAACTCTTTTAGTTAATTAAAAGGTAGACTACATGTACTAATTATTCATTATCGAGCTGTCTTCTTTGCACTGCTATTTACTCTGGTAAAAATATGAAGGTACAGGGTTATTTTACTATACAAATGGCAGATCAGAAGTATTTCATTCATTTAGTCTTACTGAATTATGCCCTCAGAAACAGAATGAAACACAGGGTGTAACTAAATCAGGGCATTAATATTTGCAAGCTACCAAGATGTCTGATATAATTATTTTAATTAAAATGACTATCTATGAACATTTTGTTTGTCATATTCTGTTAATAATGAAGAAAAATACTATCCTTTTATTTTGATAAAATGTTTGACATTTTTCTTCTTCCCCTCTCCCCCGCTCCACCCAAAGCAGTACATGAATCCCTTCCATGAATTTTAAGAGCTCTCATATGCTTTGAAGGTCTTGCATATTATTTATTCGTTAGTTATTATTATTAGAACTAATAATTTCCCTAAATCCACATTTCACTTTTGGCTAACCAATTTGGTTCAAATGTGTGTACTAGTACACACAGGAGTTTTAACAGGGTGTCCTATTTCTCAAAATCAGGAAGCCTTTGTTAGAAGCTCTGTAGGAGGCATTCAAGGTTAAAATTCAGCCGGACTCTCTGGGCAAAGCCAGCACCTTCACTCCCACCCCCACTCCAGTGCTGCGCTTTCGTCCCCTCCCCTCCCCCAGAGGAGGAAGCTCATCAACATTAGCACACAAATGCAAACTAACCAGCCAGGCCTCTCCCTAGGAATACAAATTAGGGGCAGGTAGTGGAAGAGCTTAGAAAGCTGAAATCAGTCACAATGAAAAGGATGAATAGATGAGAGACCGAAAGTGGGGTGAAGTGTTTAGCTTTTGTCATTTAAAATGACATCTTTAACTCTTTGCCTTCTAGAGACTGCCCCCTCACCAAATAATAGAGCTTTGCAATCAAGAGTTCCCGGGTTAAAAAAAAAAAAGGTATCAGGTTTCTTTCTATAAGGTATAATGATAAAATTAGATATTGGTTTCACTAGGGCCTATGTCTGACAAAAATGCATTGAGAGCCTGTGACATTGAATCATTTACTAGCAGACTTTTTATTTAAAAAAGAGAGAAAGAGGTTCACATTAGTGACTAGTGCACTTCCTTTTCTTCTCTTGGTCACTACTTTCAGCTCAATGCAAATCATGTTTTACTGCATTTACACTTGGCTGAGTTCTGACTTGGGGAGTGAGTTTGGCTGGAAGCTTGAATCTTATTTCCTAATTTGCTCTACCTTGTATAGCAATCGATGACAGAACCTTGCCATAGCTTTTGATAATAATTATGAGATCAATGGCCAAACAAGTTTGATTTTTAGGTTGCTAAAGTTTCAGATATTCCAAAACTGGGTATCCGGGAAACAATACTTTGGGCAAAGCAACCAGCACACACACACACACACACACACACACACACACACACACTCAAACTAAAATCTGAATGTTTATGCCAGGTGCTACCTCAGTGGTTAGAAACAGAACAACAGAGTAAGAAGATGCTTTAGAGCAGGGGTGGGCAAACTTTTTGACTCGAGGGCCACAATGGGTTCTTAAACTGGACTGGAGGGCCGGAACAAAAGCATGGATGGAGTGTTTGTGTGAACTAATATAAATTCAAAGTAAACATCATTACATAAAAGGGTACTGGTCTTTTTTTTTTTTTAGTTTTATTCATTTCAAACGGGCCCTATCCGGCCCGCGGGCAGTAGTTTGCCCACGGCTGCTTTAGAGCCTTATTATAAGCTAACCAAGGGGCACAGTAGTAAGTACACAGCTTAATGAATAAAAGCCAGGGCGTCTCCTATAACAGCAGATTGTGATTTAGAGCTAAATGCTTTTGTTTTAATTAAGAGTGTTAAGATGAATTTCCTAATTTGGAAAGAGCAATCCTTACTTTAATGCTGCTAGAGATCATGAATCATATAATTTATTAAATACCTCTGTGTGCACTTCAACCAGACTCATACTCATCCCTGATCCTTACATTTTGTAAAACAAGTTTTACAAAATGTAATTGCTGAAGAAGGTATATGTCATTGAAGCAGAGAAAGAGTTAGTAAAATATAAATTCTAAGATACCTAAAATGATAATTAATATAATGGCCTTTTATGGAAAGAGGCTAGAAGATTAATACATTTGAGGAGGGCCATGCTTGTAAGGAGATTTTACATCTATTATGGCACATTAAACATATTTCCATTTTATAGAGGGTGAGGGAAGCAGGGCCACAGAAAATTTTGGTGTGTTATTTTGTTTTTTGACACTTCTAACTAAATCCAATACATCATCTTGTTCCCCCTTTCCTTTTATTTCTCCACATATAAGCAATTATTAAGGACAAAATAAGGGTCTTTTTTACTCAGTGTCTTGAATGGTACTGTTTATAAGCGCTTAAATTTTTTTTGAGCAATTTAAGAGTACCACACCAGACACCTGTGTTTCCCATAGATAAAACTGAGGTGTTTATTCATCATCTTTTATTTCACACACAGGTAACACTGCTGAGTTTCTCCTCTGAAATCTATCAACAGTAAAATCCATGAGACAATCATTGTGAAATAGAAATTTTTAGTGGTGAAATAGGCAGGTTTTGGGAATTTTTAAAATTAAGGGGGTCCATGGAAAAAAAACCACAGGGCTACAGAGTTGCAAAAGTTTACATTTCCATAAAACAGGGAAGTTGGGAGAAGCAGAAATTATATTTCCATAAGACAAGGGAACTGGGAGTAGCAAAAGGTCTATGTTAGGTCACCAAAGGAGGACCACACAAGGCCAGAGTGATGAGGGATTACAAATTTATTTGATCATCCACACACCAGGTGGCTGAGCCTGGATGGCTCCACCACCCAGTGACAGGTGTCAGTGGCTTTTAAAGGACTTTTGGTGGGAAGAGGGGCGGGGGGGGGGGGGGGGGGTTGTTTTCCTGGCTGGAGACTTCTTTATGCATACCCGGAGGGGAGAGAATGGAATGTGGTCACCACAAGTGAAAAGTGGAAGTGAAAAGTGGTCTTCAGCAAAGGGAATGTCCATAATGAAATCACAGGGAAAACCAGTTCCCAGGGGAGGGGTATCAACTCAATTGCTCAATCAAACCTAACAGTCCAGCCTTTTTGTTTTATGGAATAGGGATGAAGGTCACATCTTCTATAATTACTTCCTGCTGAGGTGGGACGTGGAGACCACAGGGGAATGGACTTTGATAGTAGTGGGCTGGACAAAGGCGCAGCAGCATGGCTTCCCCAAGAGACTGGTTGCTAAAGTCTTGAGAGGGATCCTGTTGAGTGACTTGGGAGGTAAAAGCTGGTCCTGAGGCTGCCACAGTGTCACTTGTATAGTTTTGCTGCATTTCTGGGGCTGGAGCTGAAATACAACTGAGACTTAGATGTTATCTTTAGGGGGAAAAGACTAGGGGCCTCGGTTGCCTCACTAATGATATGAAAGGGGAGAATAGGTTACCCTGGGGGTGCGGTTCTTGTTTTCCCAGTTTTGCCCCTTGCTGGGCACCCACAGGTTTCTTGTAGGTCCTGAGACAGGGTTTCACAATAGGTAGAGCAGTGGTTAAGCTCCCTATGGCAGTTCCAACCCCTGCTGTGATGCCCAGCGTCATTAGGAGAAAGGACTTTTCTTTTGTGTCAGATATGATGGGTTACAGGGACAGGTACAGACTGATTGTTGGGGGCCACATCTACACTGAGTGAGAGGCAAGAGTACAGGTTCCTGTACAGCTGATGGGGAGACAGATGTATGTGTTTTCCCCACAGAGGAAGACAAATCCCTGATCATGGAGACATGCTGAAAGGTCTAAGGAGAAGAGGTGGACTAAAGGGTATGAGATTCTCTTTCCTGATTCCACGCTCCAAGCTGAGAGGGTAGTCACCATGGTGCTACCAATAAGGGGTGATAGATGAGTGGTTGAGATTTTATTGCAGTGAAAGTGGGAGGAAATGCTAGAATGGGCTGTTATCCAAGGGCAAAAAGAAAGGGAAGGAAAGGAGCAGTTGAAGCCAGGCACTTGGATGGTTGGATAAGAAGTAAGACAGACTAGATTGGCTATGATCAATTAGTTGTAAGACACCACTGCACTCAGACCAGCCAAATTTAGTACTTTAAATTTCCTGAGGTTATAATCTCCCATTTACTTGCTTAACTTCTTATTTTTACTGAACCTTAATCCCTACTGTTTTTACTTTTAAACCTTAACTTACTTTTACTTTCTTTCAAACAGAGCAACCAACTTGGTTGCCTACCAGAAAAATAGATAGGAGAGAGACACGATGGCCAATGTTGCAATGCATACATCTCAAGTAAATGCAGCTTTCTTTTTACTTATGGTGTCTCAATAATGGTGAGATTTAATGCTTGAATAATAACTTTTAGTTTACTCAGTAAATAGTAGTGAAAGAGATTTTTAAATTTCTTCTCTTTAAGCTTAAATTTACTTCTAAACAGCATTCTTTTTGGCTAGTGCTCATTTGCACAAATATGCAAATTTTACTTTGGATTTTACTAGAACCAGTTGCTCATAAAATATTGGCTTCTCATATGAATGAGTTTATATGAGACCTTGATTATATTGTGAAAAGCTAACTTATCAAGTAATTAAAGTATGCGCCTTGATTGAAAAGCAAATTAAGCAAACATACATTTGACCCATGGAGTACAGACCCCCCTGCCACCCAGCCAATCTGAAGAGCAAGCTGAGTGAGGGTCTGAGGCATTATGTATGCTCCTGTCTTAAAATTCCACTGCTGAATATTTTGGTTTAGCTTAAGAAGTATCCAGCAGCCTTGTCTTGCCAGGCTTGGAGACTGAAACCTCACTTTCTTGCTCAGAGTAAAATGGCCCTTTTACAATTCTTGTAAATAGTTAACTTTAGAACTTCTTCCTTTTTTTCAACATTTCTCTTTTCCTTCTCATCACATACGCAACCTTCACAAATTTCACACTTTCAAATTAGCCTTCAAACCTTCTTTCTATGTCCTTCAATAATGCATAACCATACCTCAGACCTTCCATTAAGTATTTCTACTCTAATATTCTTTCTTTCTGTCATACGTTCAGCAACTTGTACAGACCTTTTCTTTCTTTTTTAAATGTATTAGAATTCTTTACTCTTAGAAACCTTAAACAAGACATGTTTACTAAGTTGAGTATTACTATTTTTTTAGCTTAAAAAATTAATTAGGAAACTTTCTTCCTTTACCTCGCCCCCCACCCCCATCCTCCAGTTTTCCTGTGTTCTGGAATGGTTTGAATAACATAGAAATTATGATTTCTTATAATTATGCTTTGGATATAATAGCCTATAAATCTATCAGTACCTGATACTCTTTTTTATTATTTTTTAAAATTAAATTTATTAAAGTTTCATTGGTTAATAAAATTATACAGGTGCACAATCTATAATACATTGTCTCTATATTGTATTGTGTGTTCACCACCCTCTGTCACCTCCTCCCCCATACATTCTTCTACCTCCGATGATACTCTTTTAAGTGTAAATCTTTAACAATCTTTCCAATTGCCTCTATGGTGCTCACATATTCATATTTAACTCTCCTTGAATAAATCTTGCTGATTTATATTTTCTTAGGAAAGCATTAATGTCATCCAGATTTTCTGATTATTTATTAAATAACCTCAACTCAGTAAAAATTATGTGTTTTGCTGAAACCGGTTTGGCTCAGTGGATGGAGCATCGGCCTGCGGACTGAAGGGTCCTGGGTTCGATTCCGGTCAGGGGCATGTACCTGGGTTGCTGGCGCATCCCCAGTGGGGGATGTGCAGGAGGCAGCTGATCGATGTTTCTCTCTCATGGATGTTTCTGGCTCTCTATCTCTCTCCCTTTCTCTCTGTAAAAAATCAATAAAAAATATATATAAAAAATTATGTGTTTTGCTTGCAGTGTTATTGGTTTCCCTCATGCCTATACTAAATTAACTAAAATCCTCTGTGTATCATAATATTACTTTTTAAAAATATGTTTTTAAACTGACTTTGGAGAGGAAAGGAGAGGGAAATATCAGTGGGCTGCCTCTGACATGCCCCCTATTAAGGATTGAGCCTGCCACCCAGGAAATGTTCCCTGACAGGGAATAGAACCAGTGACTTCTTGATGCATGGTACAACACTCAACCAACTGAGCCACACTGGCTAAGGCCATAATATTAAAATCCTAACTCATATATCAGTTGAAGAAAAAGAAGTGCTGAGGTCTTTGAATATGTATTCTTTGGGGGAGGGAGAAGGGAAGATTTATGTCTATTTACTCCACTAGCACCTGTGCTAGGTGTGTGAACACTCAAAAAAAGGAATAAACTGACTGTGCCAGATGGGGACAAGAGTACCCTCATTCTCCACCCAGGTTAGTGAAGTGTGAAACCAGGTACTCTTCTCCTTTAGCCTCCTTCTACCACCCACTTTGGGTATAGCCATATACCTGTTCAAAACTTGGACAATCTAATATCCCCAAAGTAGTGCCAAAGCAGCAGTATTTAGGTTTAGTATTAAGCCACTAATTTAATTAAAACAAGCCCCTACTATATTCAAAATACTATAATAAATCCTCTGAAAGATATAAAGAAGAATGAGATATAGTCTTTGCCATCCGGCAACTGACAATCTAGTTGGGAAAACTTGTTTGGAAGTAATGGCAGTTTATAAAAGAGATCCTAAACGGCATGACAGCATCATTCTATTTAACAAAGATTCAGTTAGCATCTATGAATCAGTATCTAGGTGCTATACTAGACATTATTTGTATAAAAATTAGTAATCCTCAAGAAGCTAATCTAACCAGGGAGACTCAGGTAGATGAAGTTAACTACACTGTGATGTGATTTATTGTTCTATGTGATGAATAAAATGGTGCATGGGTGTCCAAAGGAAAGTTGTGTGTGGGCAGGAAAATCAGTCATGAGGATGGCTTTCTTATAAGGCTAACATTTAAGATGGACCCAGGAAACAAAGACAATGTATTACTACGCAGAATATAAGAAGAGGACTCATGAGGCAAGACATTAAGTTAAGAAAACATGTAAAAGTGTGTTTGCACTGGGGAGGGAAACTGGGGTAGTGGAGAGAGAGAAATCATTGTAGCCAGATTGTTCAGTGTCTTGATTTATTGTCTTGTTTTTAAGTATATTTTTATTGATTTCAGAGAGAAGAAAGAGGGAGCAAGGGACAGAAACATCAATGATGAGAGAGAATCATCGATTGGCCACCTCCTGCATGCCCTGACCGGGAATGGAACCATGACCTCCTGGTTCATAGACCAATGTCCAACCACTAAACCACATCAGTTGAGCTTGAGTTTTTGAATAGGTTAATAAAGAACTTTAATTTTTAAAACAATAGAGTATTTAGTTTACATTAAATATTCTGAGTGCACTTTACCTTATCACAGCAAAAGAGTTGGGTTTATATCAATAAATTTGGAACTTATATTTGGATTGATGAGCCTTAACACATAAAATTCTTGATATATGCTGAATTCACTTTGGGAGCCATAGGAGCAGGCGTCCTCCTATACAACTGAGAAGCTTCTTTGAGCCCATTAGGAGAGACCTAGCAACAAATTAACATACTATCAACAAAGGAATAAGTAGCAAATTTTCCAAATTGCAGGCATTAATTTGAAGTCAACCTGCTTCTCATTAGTTTATTCATTTAATAAAGGCCATTTTTATTTAATGATGGTTAATAATTCCCTCTTTCAACACCAGAGAGTCTAGTCAGTATGATGGTGCGCATGGTGATAATAATTTAATAAGAGCTCATATTTGAGGCTTTTTGAGTAGTTTTGTAGAATGAAATTTATCCTAAAACCATTATGTGCATTGCATTGTTGTTATCACAAAACTTCTATGAGGTACACACTGTTTTTATTCCTTGGCCCTTAAAGAAACTGAAGCTTAAAGAGATGATGTGTTTCTACCAAGGTCATGCACTTAGTTGCAAATTCAGCTCTCAAATTCTACCTGACTTTGGAAATGACATTTTCAATGTTGCTCGCGTGTTGTTGTTTTACAAAGCTAACTCTAGCAGTAAGTGAAAGGCAAAACAGGCACAAGCTAACTAGAAAGAGAAAGCAAGCTAAGAGCCTGGAACAGTTACCCAGGCAAGAAATGAACAAAGCCTGGTGTCACACACTGACCAGGAGGAGGATGTAAGGCAAACAGATGCCAGAGTCATCTGTGAGATTGTGTTGACCAAACTTGGACATCCATTGGATGTGAAGGATAAGAAGAGACAAGAGTCAAAGGTGATTTTAAAAATAGCTCAAGTGACTAGGCAAACGATGATAACATCAACCAACACAGGGCAGGCAAAGGAGCAGGTTGTAGTGGGTCATTCACAGGAGTGGTTGGAACTGAAGATATAACTTTTAAAATCAGTTTGATTTTAATAATACCAATACTATAGGGGTAGATGTCTTGACTCAGGGAGAATCTATAGTAAGATGAGATAAGGAAACAAGCTGGAATCCTGGAAAAATTCCCAAATCCCAGGTATACCCGTGGTCAAAACAGGTGCTCTGAGCGTTTGAAGAAGGCAGCATTTAATTCTGGCTGAGGGTCTCAAGCAGGCATTTTGGAGGAGGTAGGATTCACAGTGGAATTATTTATTTATTTATTTATTTATTTATTTATTTATTTAGAAGAAGGGAGAGAGAAAGATCAATTTATCATTCCACTTACTTATGCATTCATTGGTTTCTTCTTATATGTGCCCTGACCTGAGATAGAATCCACAGCCTTGGTGTATTGGGACAATGTTTTAACAAACCCGGCCAGAGCTATGGTGGAATTTCTTTTTTTAAATTTATCTTTAATTGTTGAAAGTATTACAGATGTCCCTTGGTTTGATGTCCTCCCCCATTGACTCCCCTCACCCGGAACCCCGCCCCCCTCCCAGGCCTTCACCACTCTATTTTCTGTGTCCACGGGTTATGCATATATGCATATAAGTTCCCCAGTTAATCACTCCCCTCCCTTCTCCCTCCCTCCCACTTTCCCTCTAAAATTCGTCGGTCTGTTCCATGCCTCTATGTCTCTGGATCTATTTTATTCATCAGTTTATTTTGTTTGTTAGATTCCACATATGAATGAGATCATGTGATACTTATCTTTCTCTGACTGGCTTATTTTGCTTAGCATAATATTCTCCAGGTCCATCCATGCTGTTGCAAATAGTAAGAGTTCTTTCTTTTTTACATCTGGGTATATTCCATTGTGTAAATTTAGCACAGTTTTTTTTATCCACTCATCTGCTGATGGGCACTTGGTCTGTTTCCAAATCTTAGCTATTGTAAATTGTGCTGCTGTGAACATAGGGGTGCATATATTCTTTCTGATTGGTGTTTCTGATTTCTTAGGATATATTCCTAGAAATGGGGTCACTGCACAAGTGTACATTCTCACCAGCATTGTACTAGGGTTCCCTTTTCTCCACATTCTCGTCAATACTTATAGTTTTGTTGATTTGTTGATGATACCCATTCTGACAGGTGTGAGGTGATACCTCATTGCCATTTTAACTTGCATATCTTGGCTGATCAGTGATTTTGAGCTGATCTTGTCTCTTGACCTTCTGTATGTTCACTTTGGAGAAATGTCTATTTATGTCCTTTGTGCATTTTAAATTTGTCTTCCTTTTGTTAAGCTGTATGATTTCCCTGTATATTTTGGAAATTAACCCCTTGTCAGATTTATCATTGTCAAATATGTTCTCCCATGCAGTGGGCTCTCTTTTCATTTTGTTGATGGTTTCTTTTGCTGTGCACAAGCTTTTTATTTGGATATAGTCCCATTTGTTTATTTTCTCTTTAGTTTCCTTTGCCCTAGATGTATCCCTAAACATATTGCTACAAGAGATGTCTGAGATTTTGCTGCCTATGGTTTCTTCTAAGATTTTTATGGTTTCACAACTTAACATTTAAGTATTTTATCCATTTTGAGTTTATTCTTGTGTATGGTGTAAGTTGGTGGTCTAGTTTCATTGTTTTGCATGTACCTGTCCAGTTTTCCCAACACTATTTATTGAAGAGACTGTCTTGACTCCATTCTATGCTCTTGCCTCCTTTGTCAAATATAAATTGAGCATAATGACTTAGGTCAATTTCTGAGTTCTCTCTTTTGTTCCACTGATCTATATGCCTGTTCTTGTGCCAGTACCAGGCTGTTTTGAGTACAGTCACTTTGTAGTATAACTTGATATCTGGTATAATGATTCCTCCAACTTTATTCTTCTTTATTAAGATTGCTGTGGCTATTCGGGGTCTTTTTTGGTTCCATATAAATTTTTGGAGGTTTGTTCTAGATATGTGAAATACGCCATTGATATTTTAATGGGGATTGCATTGAATCTATGGATTGCTTTGGGTAGTATACCCATTTTAATTATGTTGATTCTACTAACCCATGAACACGGTATATTCTTCCACTTGTTTATATCTTCCTCTATCTCTTTTTTCTATGTTTTGTAGTTTTCTGAGTACAATTCTTTTACCTCATTGGTTACATTTATTCCTAAGTATCTTAATTTTTTTTGTTGCAATGGTAGGTGGGATTGTTTTTTATTTTTTAGTTTCTCTTTCTGAGAGTTCATTATTGGTGTATAAAAATGCCATCAATTCCTGGGTGTTAATTTTCTATCCTGCAACATTGCTGAATTCATTTATTAAATCTAGTAGTTTTTTTATGGAGCCTTTAGGGTTCCATATATACAATATCATGTCATCTGAGAATAATGACAATTTTACTTCCTCTTTTCCAATTTGGATGCCTTTTATTTTTTCTTCTTGTCTGATCGCTATGACTAGGACTTCTGGTACTATATTGAACAAGAGTGGTGAAAGTAGACATCCCTGTTTTGTTCCCGTTCTTAGGGGAACTGGTTTTAGTTTTTGCCCATTGAGTATGACATTGGCTATAGGTTTGTCATATATGGCTTTTATTATCTTGAGGTATGATCTCTCTATTCCCACTTTGCTGAGAGTTTTTATAAAAAAGGATGCTGGATTTTGTCAAATGCTTTTTCTGCATCAATTCATATGATCATGTGATTTTTGTCTTGCAATCTGTTTGTGTAATGTATCACATTTATTGATTTGTGAATATTCTACCAGCCTTGCATCCCCAGAATAAATCCCACTTGGTCATAGCGTATGATCTTTTAATGTATTGCTGGATCCAGTTAGCTAATATTCTGTTGAGGATTTTAGCACCTATGTTCATCAGGAACATTGGCCTGTAATTCTCTTTCTTTGTGGTGGCTTTATCATAGATAAATTTTTGAAAATGCTGGCTGATAGATCCTCCCTTCCCCCAACTGGTGGGTGGAGTATGATGTAACCTGCAGCCTGGAAATACCTGAGTGACTAACCATGTACCTTATATGGACTATACATTGGACCACCAATCCACACCTGCCAAATACCCTAAGCCCTTGTCCTATATAGACAATGCAGTAAACCACCAATCAGTGTGCGCCAAGTACACTAAGCCCCCCACCCCTTCCCATTCCTCTCCTCAAAAGGCGTGCCCACCCCTGCATGTGCTGCTGTCCTCCCCTTGTGAGACAGCCTGGCAGGTCCTTCTCCTCTAATAAAGCCTGTAGTCCTGGTTTTCGGCCTCTGTCTGATCTTTCACTGGCCTCATAGAAAGAGCTTGGAAGTGTTCCGTCCTTTTTAATGTTTTGAAATAGTTTGAGGAGGATAGGTGCTAGTTCTTTGAATGTTTGGTAAAACTCCCCTCATCCAGACCAGGGCTTTTATTTGCCAGAAGTTCTTTTTATTACTGCTTCAATTTCATCAGTAGTTATTGGCCTATTCAGGTTTACTGATTCTTCCTGATTGAGTTTTGGAGGATTGTATTTTTCTAGGAATATGTCTATTTTGTTGGAATATGGTTGTTCATAGTATTTGTTTTACAATCCTTTGTATTTCTGTGAGGTCAGTTGTTACTTCACCTCTTTCCTTTTGGAAGATTTTATTTTTCTAAGAATATGTCCAATTTGTTGGAATATAGTTGTTTATAGTATTTATTTTTATAATGTTTTGTATTTCTCTGAGGTCAGTTGTTATTTCAACTTTTTCATTTCTGATTTTGTTTATTTGGGTCCTCTCTCATTGTTTCTTGATGAGTCTGGCACAGGGGTGGGCAAACTTTTTGACTCGAGGGCCACAATGGGTTCTTAAACTGGACCAGAGGGCCGGAACAAAAGCATGGATGGAGTGTTTGTGTGAACTAATATAAATTCAAAGTAAACATCATTACATGAAAGGGTACAGTCTTCTTTTTTTTTAGTTTTATTCATTTCAAACGGGCCGGATCCGGCCCGCGGGCCGTAGTTTGCCCACGGCTGGGCTAGAGGCTCCTCAATCTTGTTTATCTTTTCCAAGAACCAGGTCTTCATTTTATTGATCTTTTGTATTTTTTTAGTCTCTATGTCATTTATTTCCACTTTGATCTTTATTATTTCCTTTCTTCTGATTATTCTGGGATTTTCCTGTTGTTCTCTTTCTCATTTTTTTATGTTGTAGGGTTAGATAACTTATTAAAAGTTTTCTTGTTTTTTGATGTAAGCCTTTAATGAACTTCCCTCTCAGGGCTGCTTTCACTGGCCACAGTGAAATTTAAAGGTTCAGATGAGAGAGCTGTAAAAGATGAGAATTCCATTCCAAGAGAATAGTTTGAATAACAGTTGATGAACACCACTCCAGGAACTTAGCGTGTTCACAGGAGGGATGAAGTTGGGGTGGGAAGGAGAGAAATTGTGCTGTGGTTGGTAGAGCTGGATCATTGAAGGGTTTAACTTGTAGAAGATGTGTACTGGTGTGGAAGAATTTTGTGCAGGAGAATTGTGTGATCATTCTAAGTTTCAGGAAGAAAATTTGTAGAAGTCTCTCCATGGGAAAATAAGAGGCTCTAACCTCTTCCAGGCCAGATCTCCAATTGACTGCAATGTGTTAAGGAACCAAGGAAGGGTGCCTTAGGCTTTCTTAGGCTGAAAAGGAGATGGAAGAATATGTTTTCTTTTTCATAAATCCTAGGAAATCTTTAACTCAGACCCGTATCTGACCCACGAACTAAAGAAACGGACTCATTAATCATATAATTATGAAATATCTGGCTTTTAACTTGAGCAAATTTATAAACTAGTTATGACAGCATTTCAGAAGGAAAATATCTTTCATCATCCCTGTAACTTAAAGAACAGAATCTTAAATTATATATTTTTTACAGTGTTAAAAATTTGGATATTGTTCAAAAGTTTGCCACTCTGAAGAATAAATTATTTGTGACTTTATAATTATACTTCAGATATGATGTATTTACTCTTCCAAGTAGATAAATTAAAATTTAAAAAGATTTTTTTTCTGATCTAGGAAGTTACATAGCTTCCTTTATTTATACATCTCAGTGATTTATGAAACATATTTTTATGCTACATTTTATTTTTTTAAATGCTCCAAGAATTTCTATTCCTGGAAATAGTTCTGTTTATTCAACACTATTAAGTTTTCTTAAAACAACTTAAAGAGGTCCTACCATTGTGTTTTACTTTTCATTTTATACACTTTTTTTTTCAGAAATACTAATATTGAAATGTGAATTTTCAGGGAAATATAGAAATGATATTATCAAAAAGGCATCAAAAAATAATAAAAAGAACCAGGAAGTATTACAGTAACATTTTAAATACGGATGTTCAAAAGCTTTTCCTGTCCTTTGTTTGCTATTTTCAGAAAGGGTTAGAAGTTTCACTAGCTAATGTCGACAGTTGTTTAGAAAAGTTTTCACAGGAGTTTGGAAGGAAATATGGCCTTCCCATGAGAAAGGGGGAATAGGGATTCTGCTGGGCTGACTTTAACCTTAAGCAACAGAGACGGAAATGGAAACTCATTCTTCTGAGAGAATTAACAACAGTGTCCTGTACTCTCCCTGGAGAGTCTGTTGCTAAATTTGTGCTCAGCAATGTTCATACTTGGTTCATATTACATAAAAGAAAGGTCAGAGATGTTTAAAGCCATTTATTTTAAACAGCCTGAGAATTTGATTCCCATGGGAGTAGGATCCCCCTCACCTCCATAATGAAGACGCCACTGGTATCTTTTTTATTTCTGTGAAGAACCACAATAAGGAGAGATGCTATGATAGAATCAGACCTCGTGTAAGCATGAGTTTTCTCTCAGCATGGACCCAGACACTGAGGATTTATATAACTTAAACTTAAATATTCATGTCAATTAGATAACAGAACGATACTAAGACATAAAAGATCAGAAAGGCAGTTTTCCCAAACTGTGTTTTAGATATATTCATATGTTCCTTAAAAAATGAAAGTACATCTGAGAAATGAAGAATCAAATACAATTAAACAGGTTTCTTTACTTTAGGAACTATGAAAACTATTAAAAGTAATAATTTGTTTTTCACTCCAAAAAGTTGATTATGAAGCATTGCTCAAATTTATACACTTTTCCAGAAAAGTATGTTAGAACAAAGTTTGGATAATGCTGAAGTAACAACATGAATGAATAGATGAATGAATGAATGAATGACAAATGAACATTACTGGTATGTCTACTATTTGTCAAGCACTTTTAAAAAGATACACACACACTTAATGCTTACTAAAATAATATGTATTAGTTACTATTATTATTCCCATTGTTCTGATGAGAACCTGGGACACATTCCCAAAGTTCTCTAGATAGAAAATGCCTCCTCCAATTCATGCTCTAAATTTTCTCTAATTCAGTGATAACGAAATATATTTGTTCATTAACTCATCAGTAAAAGTTTAAAATGTACTGGCATAACTATAAAAATATAAGTATTGCTATGTTAATGTATTATATCTATAATAAAATATAGCAAAAGTAAAAAGAGTAGAATAAAAATAAAATGATTACTTTAAAATAATTCTTTATTGATTATTAACTGTAAAAAAATAAATTTGCTCCTACTACAAATGATAAGACCACCATCATTGAATATAGTTAATTTTAAAATTAATGTTTTGTGATGCAGTGACTTTAAAATCTGATTCTAAGGTTCAGTAAATATTAATAATTGGTTTGGCAGTTGAAATGTTGGAAAAAAGACGTCTCAAAATAGTACTATATAAAAAACATAAGGTGTGGTTTTATTGCTAATGCTAGTAAATATAAATCCATATTTTACGTACTTTTTTTTCTCAGGCTTTCTTTCAGACTATCATTGTTTTTTCCATTTATCTTGACCGATGAAGAACTTAGACTTGGAGCTTTGTCATTTTCTTACTGCTCACTTGCATTACAAGAATTAAATGTTTAAGCTTATGTTTGGGCTTTAAGTATTATGTTAGATTAGTTTAAAAGAGATAATAATATGAGCAAGTGCACTTAATCCAGAAAACATAACTGTCAAATATTGGTCTATCCTGAAAGCAAAGTACTAATGAGAAAGTGATATTAACCCTCTACTCTCCCTCAGCATCCTGCTTACCACATATGAAATGAATGATACTTGGATGAGACCTTTGAAGTCACTAGTGTGTATCCCTGTATTAAATATTAAGAAAACTTAATTCTTATTATTTTTAATGGAAAACATAGTTATGCTCTTTCTATACTCCAGTAGGGAGCTTCCATCTCACTTTGGAGGCTATTCTTCTAAACCATTTAGTAAAAAAAAGAAAATTTGCTTGGAAACATTAATTTCATTAAAAACAAACAAACAAAAAACACACCATCTTTTTTTGAGAGAAAAACAATTTGTTACCTCTTGAAAAGTAACACTTTTGAATAGAGAATAGCATTTTATTCACAATAAATTTATTCAGTAAGCTAGAGCTATTCACTTAAGCAAATCTCCTTTAAAGTGACAATCAGCCTATCTTTATCTTTTTTTATGGTATACATAAATCCAGTATAATAAGCTCCAAAAGATATCCATTTATTCTAAGTTGAAAATTTCATTTCCTATGTTCATAGATAACATGTAGGGTTGAGAGTACACTTTTGGCAGGTAGGAGTTGTTAAAGAAATTGAAGAACTGCCTCTTTGTAACTAGATAGGAAAATGATGCCAGAGTTTGGCAATTGCCAAGTTCTATTTTTCCCTTAACTAAAAACAGAACCTCTTATTTCTGTAAAGCATTTTAGTGATCATGTATTAATCCAATTCTCCTACTTCACAGGAGGCAAACTGGATTAATGACTTGCCTGCAGTTACACAGTTAGCAACAGTCAGTATCAGAATCCAGTTCTCCTCATGGTTGCTCTGTTTATTCCACATTTTATCACTTATGAACAATACCCACAAGTGCCCTTTGTAGAAGGATAGCCTTGCAGCCAAGGTGCAAAGCATTTGTGCAAATTATTTACTCTCAATAATTCACTGTATTTAAATAAATGAACAAGGCATTTCTTTGAACAATCAAGCAAGTAAAAAATAGTCCTATTTTATAAGGCATCCTTTCTTTTATTTATACATATACTAGAGGCCTGGTGCACAGATTTGTGCACCAGTGGGGTCCCTCAGCCTGGCATGAACCCTCTCACAATCTGAGACCCCTCGGGGGATGTCAGATAGCTGGTTTTGGCCGGATTCTCGCAGGCCTGATCCTGTGCATTGAGTGTCTGTCCCCTGGTATTCAGTGCACATCACAGCAATTGGTTGCCTAGACTTTTATCTATCTATCTATCTATCTATCTATCTATCTATCTATCTATCTACCTACCTATCATCTATCTACTATATAGGTAGATATAGTAGATAGATGATAGGTAGATAGATAGATAGATAGATAGATAGATAGATAGATAGATAGATAAGTAGATAGATAGATGGACTGATTTCAGAGAGGAAGGGATAGGGGGAGAGAGAGATAGAAACATCAATGATGAGAAAAAATCATTGATTGGCTACCTCCTGCACACCCCAGACTGGGGATTGAGCCCCAAATCTGGGCATATGCCCTGACCAGGGATCAAATTGTGACCTCCTGGTTCATAGGTTGACGCTCAACCACTGAGCCACGCCAGGGGGGCAAGGCACCCATTCTTGATGTGCCTTTGTTGCCCTGGAATTTTATCTGTAAGATATGTCCCTGCTGAACTGCTTCATAAAATTCTAGGTTTCCCTGAAACCTAACATCTTTATCACTGTCTTTCAATGAGTAATGTACACTCGTAGCTTCCAACTCCTACAGGTGTGAGAGAGAGAAAGCAAATCTGGGATAATATAAATAATACAATGACCTTGGATAGGACACACTTTAGAAGTGTTACCGAGTTACTCACTTTGGTCACCTTATGCACATAGATTGCATTACTGACCACAGGAGCAAAGTGTGTGGGAGGGTGTAAGAAAACGTTGGCTCTAGCATGAATGTGTACCCATCAGGAGGTCCAGGGCCCCATGCTGCCATTGGTTTGCATGCATGGCGGGTCTGATAGGACTAGATCCCAACACTCCTCTCCATGGTGCAAGGCCAGGCCCTGTCCTCTGGTGTAGGAGGATGTGCTATCAGAGGCTAAGTTTGTTCTCTAAGGACATAACAGTGTAATTATGTTCCAGAAAAGAAAGGGTTCCCATCAATTAGATTTGGCAGAGACTGTGCAGGACATTGAGGTTGCTAGAGCTTGGAGAGCTTTTACCGAGTATTATGCCTCAGGTAATGCCAACACCCTAGTGCAGTGGTTGGCAAACCGCGGTTCGCGAGCCACATGTGGTTCTTTGGCCCCTTGAGTGTGGCTCTTCCACAAAATACCATGTGTGGGCGCGCACATACAGTGCGATTGAAACTTTGTGGCCCATGCGCAGAAGTCAGTTTTTGGCCTGGGCGAGTCTATTCTGAAGAAGTGGCGTTAGAAGAAGTGGGGGGTGTCGGCCAGGCAACAGGAGATGCAGCGCAAGTGGGCCATGGGATATGCAGTGTGGGTGAGGCACCAAATATCAACAATACTTAAACTATATAGGTAGGTTAATAATAATGTACCTACCTATATAGTTTAAGTTTAAAAAAACTGGCTCTCAAAAGAAATTTCAATTGTTGTACTGTTGATATTTGGCTCTGTTGACTAATGAGTTTGCCGACCACTGCCTTGGTGTCTCAAAACTAGCCTCAGGGGTCCATCCGGAGTTTAGGTGTCTTCCCTGGTCCAGGAGCAGTCCTGGGAAATGCGGGTCACCCTGGGAGAGAAACAATGTGACTCCTCAAAAGCGGTGTTGACTTTCATCACACTCCTTCCTCATGAGCAGAATGAGAAGGACTCTAGAGCAGGAAGAGAATTAAAAGGCAGCTGTTCAGCCGCCATATCTTGCTTAACCACAAATCTAAAACTGAAACATCAAAGCCATCGGTATCAGGAGAGACAGGCGGTCACATCAGAGATTGGTATGATTAGGAGATATGAAGACAATTGGAGATAAAGAGGAACTCACATTTACCAACCACCTACCAGGATCTAGGTGATGTGCTTAAAAATGCACTTATCTTTATATGTAATACTTCAAACAATAAAAAATAAAAAAAAATGCACATACCTTATCTTATCATGAATTCTAAAAAAGCTTGAGAGGTATTACTTTTTGCTTCAATAAGGATAAAGAAACTCTGAGAGGTTAAGCACTCACCCAAGGTCACACAGCTTTCTTCTGGTAGAGATCAAATGAGGGTGTTACAGACTTCAAAGCTCATGTTCTTTCTGGGATAAGGCACCAATGAATAATAGAATAAATAAATAAACTGCACTATTTATTTTTGTAGGAAATTACTCCTTTAGTAAAATAAGCAATCAAACTAATAAAATGATTCAGAGGAGTCTTAGTTAGAGTGTGCTTCCCACCAGCACATATATTCCCTGTAAAAGTTCAACCTACACTGATGATATTGACAGGACAATACTGTAGTTTAATCTGTTGTGGTTCCACGTGGGAAAACAGGAGTGGGAGCAAATGAGTGAAGGAGAGAGGGAGATAGAACAAGGCACCTGACCCTTCCTTCTGGCTAAGATGCTGGTAGGTCACTACCTCATGCTCAGAGCAGTGACTGCCACAGGGAATTATAGATATCTTCTTCTCAGAAAGATTCCCCAGAAATTTATGTTTAAAATTTAAAAGTAATTTCTTTCTTGGCTATATAAGTGAAATAGGCAGACAGAGAAAGATAAATACCATATGATTTCACTTATATGTGAAATCTAAAGAACAAAATAAACAAAATAAAAACAGACTCATAGATACAAAGAACACAGTGATGATAGACAGAGGGGAGGGGGCTGGGGAGGGGAATTGGGTGAAAAAGATGAAGGAGTTAAGAAGTACAAATTGTTAGTTACAGAATAGTCACAGAGATGTAAACGATAGCATAGGGAATATGGTCAATAATTCTATATAATAAAAGGCTAATATGCAAATCAACCAAACGGTGGAACAACTGTTAGCTATGACGTGCACTGACCACCAGGGGGCAGATGCTCAATGCTGGTGCTAAGTATGCACCCACAGGAGGAGCGCCGCTCAGCCAGAAGCTGTGCAGCGGTGGTGGCGGGAGCCTCTCCCGCCTCCATGGCAGCACTAAGGATGTCCAACTGACAGCTTAGGCCCAGCTGAGGGACCCCCCTCTCCAAGTGCATGAGTTTCGTGCACCAGGCCTCTAGTATTGTAATAACGATGTATGAGACCAGGTAGGTACTTGAAATATCAGGAGACCACACTATAAAGTACATGAATGCCTAACCACTATGTGGTATACCAGAAACTAATACAAAATAATATTGAATGTAAACTGTAATTTAAAAATAAAAATAAAAAAGTAATTTTTTCTTTTCTCAATGTCTAAGCGTTTCTTTTCAACTATCACCATTATAGTACATTTAAAAATGAATAAACTAGAGCCTCTCTTGTATTAAGTACTTTTGTGTGTGTGTGTGTGTGTTTTTAATATGGTGGGTTTGTTTTTTTTTATTGATTTCAGAGAGAGGAAGGGAGAGGGAGAGAGAGATAGAAGCATCATCAACTGGCATGCTGAGCCTGCAACCAGGACATGTGCCCTGGCCGGGAATCGAACCGTGACCTCCTGGTTCATACGCAGACGCTCAACCACTGAGTCACGCTAGCCAGGCAGTACTTTTGTGTTTTAATACCTGCTGAACAAACACGGGTCAAAGAATCAAGGCAAAGGCTGCAGAACTAGTGCTAACTCATATTAGTAGAGAAAGGGACTAAAGAAATTATAAGAATTTCTTCTATAAACTTTCATAGTTTGGCTTAGTATGAAATTCAGCTACTGTTTTATATTAACTCAATGAATTATGCAATCAAATTTTGAATTAATTAGACTGTCATGTAAACCAAATCAATTACTTAGTGGCTCCACCCTCGTTTTCTTCTCCACTTCTCTTTAGGAATTTCACCTAGCAGGCTGCAGGATGTGTGAGCGCTGGGTACAGAGGGTGAGGAGGCGAGCCAGGCACCCCTTGCATGTGGGCCTTATCTAAGAACTACCGGGAGGCAGGACTCCGGGTCCTTACATTTTACTACAGTGACTGAAGTCAGCTTTTTTATGTGTCTAAATGGGACATAAATTATTGTTAACTTGAAATAGAACACGGTGATTTAGCATGGTTTTAATTGGATTTGGGCAATAAAAATACCCTTTGCTACTGAAAAAAGGAATGCAAAATTTGAAAATGAAGGTTATATAACCTCTTTATGGCAAAAAAAAGAGCAGTCTTTTGAAAGGTTGTCCTTCTCACAACGCTGATTTTATATTCCTAATGAGGCCTGGTAGACAAAAATCGGCTTTTGAAATGTTTCCACTCTCTTCAGTGTTCTCTATTTAATTAGAATTACTCCCTATACTAATCTCCCCAGCTAGCAATCTAATAGCCATTAGCAGAATTTATTTACTGTTTAAATTGCTACTTAAAGTTTAGGCTGGGTTCCAAGAATTTAAGCAGGTAACTAAGAGAAGGTTTGGCATTTTAAGTCAAACCCATGTCTCATCTCTCCCTTCAATGTATGTATAAGAACTTCCCTTGCAAAAAAATAAAATAAACTTAAAGTCCTAGAAAAGCAGACCTGTTTTTTTCTGGGAGGGTAGGGTGGGGATGGGGATGGGGGGGCAGGGTAACAGGACAAGCAGATAATTCTACCTGGATGTACCTGCAAATCTGTTGACCTTGGAAAACGTTTAAGTCGATTCTTTTTTATTTTTGGTAAGCACATTTGCAGAATCTTTGAGCTTAATAATATAAGAGACAGACAGCAAATTAAAACAATAAAAATGGATCTGTCCTACCCAATAGGCAACATCTTTTTATTTCCTGTAGGGGAGAAAAGAAAGCTAGAGTAGTAACCAACGTAGAATTTGGGAAGTTCACTATTTTAACTTCAGTATATTTTGGAGACAACCTTTATTTTCAGGTTCTATCAAATTCAAATAAAATACAAAATTAAGTGTTTTAGTTTTAAAATCCATAACTCTTATTTTTTATATTAGTCCTGTTTTTAGATTTAGAATCACAAAATAATTGCATTCTGTAGTTATTAGGGTTAGAAAAATCAATTAAAATAAAATGGTATGTTTTCAAATGATAGCCGACCAAAAACTTCAATGAAAAAATTTGAGTAAACTATTACATAAATTGTCCTTAAATTTAAGGACCATGGAAGAACTATTTTATGTTGTTCAACTTTCTCAATTCTGGTTCATTAATTGAAACACACAGAAAGCTTAGAAAATATATTTTCATGGCTTTCTTTTTAGATATGTTTCCAAATTAAGAGTTTGCATGTCAAAAATAAAAAAGTCTGTTTTTTCTTTCATTATTTTGTAGGGTTAGAATTGCTGAGAGTAACTAGATGAGATCTATTACTAATGAACTGATTTGAAGGAATAATAGCAGTGGCAATGACAATTACAACAAAAATACTGTTGGGCCTCATGTAAGATGTTAGCTTGGAATATCTTAATTTTAAATAATAATCTGTTGCCCATGTATAAAGATGCCAGAACAAAAATATCATCAATGAAGAATACATTTAACAGCTATTTTTCTACAAGCATTGATAGAAAGAAATAACTGTGATATAAGCAAAGTATGGGACTTGGAATAAAAAGTCTGGACTAGAAGAAATTTTCACTTGCTTACTATGTAATTTGGAGCTTACTATATGACTCTCTCATCTACAGAAACTCTAATTTCCTCTTATGTAAAATAAGAATATCAATGTCTGTCCTACAAGCATCTCCGGGCCAGCTGTGAGGATCAAAAGTCAAATGAGATACTGTATGTGAAAGCAACGAGTCAACAGTAGAGTTCTGTAATGTAAGTCATTACCATAAGATGTAATGAGTTACTATAATTTACACAGATGTGGTCCTAATTTCCACATTAAGGTCTCTGTCGAAAAGTCAGGGTATAAAACAGAAGTAGGGTACATTGCTACATAATTAAAGATATTTAATCTAAAATGGTTTTATTTCTTTCCTGCTTCATCCTACAAAGGAAGTGCAGTGGCTGCCTAACAACCAAAGCTGCTATTCATTAAGTGCTTTGTTTATTGGCATGCATTCATGCCACAAACATTGCAAATCCAAGGCATGTGTTAGATACTGGGGGCAAAATGGCCCTTGCCTTGTCAAGGATTGCAAAAACTAACTTAACGAAGGCAGAGGTGATATGCCATAGTTTTAATTATGAAACAATTTACAAAAAGAATAATTTTAATTCCTCTTTTATATGTGAGTAAACTGATGCTCAGAGATGTTGAGTAACCACCCCAAGGCCTTCAGCCAGCAAGGTGGGCACCAACAAGAGATGCCATCAAGTTCAAACGTTAATGATTTTGACTGCTATGTTTGTATTGCATCAAAATAAAAATTTTGGTGCTTTCCTAGAGACCCACTAAAGCTCTAATAGGTAGTCCAGACATTAAATTGTTCAATTATAAAGTTATTTACATACACAGTGATATTATAAATATACTAGAGGCCTGGTGCACGAAATTAGTGCATGGGCAGGGTGGTCCCTCAGCTTGACCTGCACCATCTCCAATCGGGGAGCCCTCGGGGAATGTCCAACTGCCAGTTTAGACCCGATCCCACAGGGGTCGGGGGCCCCTAACCACTCACCTGCCTGCCTGCCCTAACCACTTTGCATGCCTGCCTGATTCCCCTAACTGCCCTCCTCTGCCGGCCTGGTTGCCCCATTAACTTTTTAAAAAATCTTATCCCCTTCGCACACAATTGTATTTGACTTCCTTATTGGCTTCTCCATCTCACACAATTTTTCTCTCCCCTTTATGTAACACTTTTTCCTACTGACTCATCATTTATAAACTTTTCTTTCCTCCTTATTTCCTACTTCTATTCCATCATCCTTCTTCCCATCTTTTTCCTACCCTCCCTCCCTCCCCAGATTCCTTCTTTCCTTTATCTTTACCCTTGCCCTCCCTCCCCTTTTCCTTCCTTCCCACCTTAATTTTTTCTTCACTTCCTCCCTCGGACCTGCTTTGCTCCCTCCCCCATTTCTTCCTTCTTCCCATTCTCCTTTTAAGCTCTACCTGCTCCCCTTTAAAACTTTTTTTACCTCCCTCTTTCTCTCTCATCCTACCTTTCCCATACATTCTTCTCTACTTACTTCCACTGTTTTAATATCTATCTACCTGCCTAATTATTCACTATCATTTTTTTTTTCTTTTCTGACCCCTACTTTTAAGATCTATCCCCGGTATACAACTATACTTGATTTTCATTATATCTCCTATAGTTCACTCATACAACCTCTTTCCTTCTTTAACTCTGCTCTCTACTGATTCCTTTATAAAGTTCTTCCCTCCCTCCTTCCCTTCTTAAAGCTTCTGTTCAGAGGGGGACGGGGGGGGGGGGTGTGTTAACCTCAAGCCCAGGGATCAGCCCCGGCCTGGTGTTTGCCACCCCCACTTCCCTGGCCTCCCTGCCGCTGTCCTGCTCCCATTCCCTGCCTGGGACGCCTGGCCCAGCGAGGGTGGCCGAGGCCCGTGTGGCCCTGGTACTGCTGCTGTGAAGCAGGCGCGCCTCTGCCCAGAAGGCCTCGGACCACCCACCACTCTGTCCCGGACCCGTGGGTGCCTCCCTGCCAATGGCCCGCCTCGGGGACCACCACCCTCTTCCTACATCTGGGCAAGCCTCCCCACTCCGAACTGCCTGTGGCCTGCGCCTCCCTGGGCACACCTGCTCTGCCCCCCTGCGGTCGCCACCCCCTCTCACGTGCAGCCCTATGTTTCCTCCCCTTTTCCATTCCTGCATCTTTTTCTTGTTCCCTTTCTGTATTTCTGTTTCTTCTCTCGGCTTGTCTGCATGCAGGCCTGCCTTCCTCTCCCTCTCCTTTCTTATCCCCTCCTATCGTATCCTATCCTACCTGGGGCCTTGCAGCTGCCTGAGCAGAGGGTGGGGACGCAGCCTGCTGATCCAGTTATGACGTGATGCTGTAACTGACAATTTGCATATTCCTCTACTATTATATAGGATCAGTTTTCAGAAAAGAAAAGTATTTTATATTTTTTAACATGACTTTCTGTTTAATACAGGAGGTTTAATGTACCATTTTTTTAAAGTCCCATCCTTTTTTCACCAAGCAGTGAGTGCATGATGTATTGATGAAGCAAATCAGAAATAACTATTCTAATTAAGAACCAAGTGTTAAAAGAAAGAAAAAAAAAGTACCAAGTGTTTCCCTAGGTCCTTTTTGCTTGTGATAGTAAGTTTTATATGTCAACTTGGCCAAACCATGGTACCTAGATATTTGGTCAAACATTATTCTGTGTTTCTGCAGAGGTGCTTTTTTCAGATGAGATTAACATTTAAATCTGCAGACTATGGATTGCTCTCCATAATGTGGGTGAACCTCATCCAATCAGCTGAAGGTCTTAATGTTTATGTACTTCCTCCATGAAAGAAGGAAATTTTGCCAGCAGATGCCTTTAAACTTGAATTGCAATATTGGCTCTTCCCTGGTCTCTAGCCTGCTGGTCCAGCCTGCAGCTTTGGATTTGCCAGCCTCCATAATCACATGAGTGAACTCCTTAAAGTAAGTACTCTATTGGTTCCTTTTCTCTGGAGAACCTTGACTAATGCACTGCTCAAGGGGTGATTAGCAGACCTACAAGAACTGCACAACTAGTATCAAGGGAGCTTTCTGGAAATGCAGAATCTCAGATCCCTCCCTTGACCTATTGTTCGAAATCTGCATTTTATCTGGGTCCCCAGGTGATGGGTGTGCACAGTTAATTTTAAGAAGTCCAACCTAGGATCATTAGAAATTCAAGCCCCCCCCCCTTTTTTTATAAGCATATCTCTGTTAGACTTGGCATTTGTCTTCAGGGTGTTTGAAGGTGGTTTTATTTCCAGCTAGTTGAGTACTTTGGGGCAGTGAAGGAATTGGTGAGGGAAATCATTGCTAGTTTTATTTGACCACTACCAAAGGTTCAAAAAACTTGATAAAACTTTGTTCAATGTTGTGATCTAATTCATTGCCAAGCACTGGGAAAGTCTAGTACATATTTCTATTTGGATTGATGGGGTAGATGCAGAGGCTGCTCAGCTAACAAAAAATATTTTGAAGGGTCACGAATATCTAAAATAAGAAATACATACATATAAAATCATAGTAGACCTATCTCTATAATTGTGGTTAATAAAAACCCATTCATTCAAATGAAACTTACAGAGCATCCACGTTGTGCCAGGTATTGTGATGAACGCTGTAGACAGAAAGAAGACCTCATCCTGTCTTTAAGAACCTTACACTCATTTCAGGAGAAAGATGGTGTAAGTAAAAGCAATAACATGATGCAATTGCCACCCTCCCCCCCCCCCCAACAAATGTCCATGAAAAGAGGAAAAAGTAAGCTTTTCTTTAACTAAACTCTTACTTTCTAATTCATTCCACATAAAATAATCAGCTGAGTTTTCCAAAATGGCTACTTCTTCATACCTTTCCTTTCTTAGACAGCATCAATATATGTTTACTTTTTATTTAATTAATTCATTCATTTATTCATCAAAGACTTATTGATCACCTCCTATGTACCAGATGCTGGGCTCAGCCCTCAAAATCCAACTCTACACCAAATTAAAAAGATCTAAAGGAGAGAAAAATGAAAGAAATAATCACACAGATAACTATATATCTACATTTATAATATGTGCTAGGAAAGAAAAAGACAGACTAATATGACAGCAAATCACAAGAGGACATTATCTAGACTCAGGTTAGAAGGAGATTCCCCGAGAGGTGACATTTTCACTGAATCTTAAAAGAAGTATAGGAGTATCTCAGGTGAATGGATGTGGGATGAGGCTAAGATTCCATGGAAAGGCAGTAGTATTTGTGTAGGATGACATCAGAAAAAGAGAGAGGCAGACCCTTATGGCTCATGAGTGAAGGGGCAAAAAGAATAGGTATTGGAGTGAAGAACCATAGTATTCAGGATCTTGAAAGAAATACAACTTTGTTCAAAGAGCAAAAGAAAGTCATCATCAAATCTGTGTAACAAGGGATCAAAATGTTTAGAGTACACTTTTGAAGGACCACTCTTACTGCCAGCTGGAAAATGTTATGGAATGGCCCAAAATAGATTTTGGGAGACAGGTTAGAATCAAATACAGGTTCTTTGGTTTGACATTCAGATTCCTCAGAGTCGAGGCCAAATCTATCTTCCTAGTCTTTATTTCCACTCTCCCTTACATTAATGTGCAGTTCAGCTGGATTGGTCCATTCTTAAACTCTCCTGAACAATACTTTGCTTAATCTAGATATTTGACTTTCCAGAACACTTCCTCACCACCAGTTTTTTCAAGAGTTAGAAAAAATGTAATCTATCCTCGATACTCTGGTTGAATATTGCTCATTTCTCTAAATATCACAACTGACTACCATATTTCTGAACATTTAAGACACTGCAGGTTGTAAGAGACACCAACATTTTGAACTACAAATAAGTGAATAACTTCATAACAAAATTTTAATAGTAGTCTGTTGAAGTATATAAATTGGTCATTCCAGCTTAGCATTGCTTTAAAATTTTTCCCATCTTGTGGATCTCTCCTTTTCTTAGGTTATATAAAACACTTAGTTGCTTTTTGTAAGAAAAATTACATTGTAATAATTTATCCAAACTGTATTAAAAACTCATACATCTCAACACTAAAAACCCCCACAAAAATCCAATTAAAAAATGCATAGACACTTCTCTAAAGGGGACAAACTGATGGCCAATAGACATACGAAAAGATGCTTAATGTCACTAATCATCAGAGAAATGCAAATTAAAACTTCAATGAGATATCACTTTAGATCTGTCAGAATAACTGTCTATCATTAACAAATTCAGAAATGACAAGTGTTGGCGAGGATGTGGAAAATAAAGGGAACCCTCGCGCACTTTTGGTGGGAATGCAGACTGTTACAGTCACTATGATAAATGGTATGGAGGTTTTTAAAAAAATTAAAAATGGAACTGCCTTATGACCCGGCAATTTCACTTTGGGTATATATCTAAAGAAACCCAAATCACTAATTCGAAAGAATATATGCACCCCTATGTTCATTGCTGCGTTATTTACAATAGCTAAGATATGGAAGTAACCCAAGTGCTCATCAATAGGTGAGTGATTTAAAAAGTGGTGGTACATATTATACAATGAAATATTACTCTGTCATAAAAAAAAAAGAATGAGATATTACCATTTGCCACAGCATGGATGGGCCTAGAAAGAATTAAGCTCAGCAAAATAAGTCAGTCAGAGAAAGACAAGTAACATATAATTTCACTTATATGTGGTAGCTAAAGAACAAGATAAATTAATAAAATCAAAAAAGAGCCCTAGCTGGTTTTGCTCAGTGGATAGAGCGTTGGCCTGCAGACTGAAGGGTCCCAGGTTTGATTCCGGTCAAGGGCACATGTCCAGGTTGCAGGCTTGATCTCCAGTAGGAGGCGTGCGGGAGGCAGCCAGTCAATGATTCTCTCATCATTGATGTTTTTATCTCTCTCCCTCTCCCTTCTTCTCTGAAATCAATAAAAAATATATTTATATATTTAAAAAAAGAAAAGAAAAAGACACACAGATACAGAAAGCAAAATGATAGTTGCCAGAGGGGAGGTGTGTTGAGGGACTGGGTTAAAAAGGTGAAGGCATTAAGAAGTACAAATCAGGCAGCCCCTGCCCGGCTCGGAGGCTCCTGGCGGAGAGGAGGCGGCGCCCCGAGGGGCTGCGTAGGCCCTGGACAGAGACAGGGCAGGGCATTGTTCCTGCACTGACCGCCCTCAGCAGCCCCGGCATGACCTCAGGGAACGGATATTCTGCCTCCAGCATCGCCGGCATTGCCCCCCCCGCCCCCTCCCCCCCCCCCCCCCCCCCCCCGCAGAATGGTAAGAATAAACCACCACAGGCCAGTGTGAAACCCCAAACCCTGACGCATGTTATCGAAGGGTTTGTGATCCAGGAGGGGGCGGAGCCTTTCCTGGTGGGACGCTCGTCCCTGCTGGTGGGGAATCTCAGAAAGAAGCATGCACAGGGGTCTCTGCCTGAGAAACTTCCACAGCAGGGCCACACCACCGCCACGGACTCCGAGATGGAGGAGCCCTGTCTGCAAGAATCCAAAGAGGAGGGGACGCCCCTCAAACTCAATTGTGAGCTCTGCGGCCGGGTGGACTTTGCCTACAAGTTCAAGCGTTCCAAGCGCTTCTGTTCCATGGCCTGTGCAAAACGGTACACTGTGGGATGCACCAAACGAGTGGGGCTTTTGCACTCAGGCCGAAGCAAGTTGCAGAGAGCAGGAGCCACGGCCCACAACCGCCGTCGGGCCAGCAAAGCCAGTCTGCCAACTCTTACCAAGGAGCAGCCAACAGGCTCTGTACCCCTTTCGGTTACTGCTGCATTGCAGCTAACCCATAGCCAGGAAGACTTCAGCCGCTGCTCAGGTAACTCAAGCTACGAGGAACCCCTGTCACCCATCCCAGCCAGCTCATCCACCTCCCGCCTGCGACAAGGCCCACGCGACCTGGAGCTCCCTGACATGCACATGCGGGACCTGGTGGGCATGGGACACCACTTCCTGCCAAGTGAGCCCACCAAATGGAATGTAGAAGATGTCTACGAGTTCATCCGCTCTCTGCCAGGCTGCCAGGAGATAGCAGAGGAATTCCGTGCCCAAGAAATCGACGGGCAGGCCCTGCTGCTGCTCAGGGAGGACCATCTGATGAGTGCCATGAACATCAAACTGGGGCCAACCCTGAAGATCTACGCTCGCATCAACATGCTCAAGGACTCGTAGGGCTGGCCGGGCAGCCACGGTTCTGGCCCAGGACGCCTCCACTCAGCTGAGCAGAGCCAGACAGACATTCCTGAGGGGCCCAGACATGGGGCCAGTCGGAGGGCAGGGGCTCTCCCTGTGGAGCATGGCTGGTGGGGAGGTGTTGGCACCTCCCAGTGGCTCTCAGGGGCCTTTCTTTCTGTGGGAGGGGCTGAGAGGTAGGTGGCGCAGAAGATGGGGCTTTCTGCTTGTAAATACTGATAGCACTGGCTTCCTCCAAAGTCCCAACACTCTAGCCCCACGCTCTTCCCATCTTTGTCCCCCATTTTCCAGGGGGTATGTGGTCAGGCTCCCAACCTGAGTTGGGTTACTTCCCAGGGCAGCCGTCAGGCCTGGATAGAGGCCTTGAAAGCCCTTCCTGCCTTCCTCCCACTTCCTTCTCCAGGCCTGGCTAACGCTCCCGACGCAGCTTCTCCCCCTTCAGCTTGTTTCTGAAGCAGCCAGGTGTTTCCCGCCCTCACCCTCTGCAGGTGGAGAGAGAGAAGCTGGGCCCAGTTTGCCATGCCTGCTGGCACAGACGCCTTAAACGCTGTGTGTGACTGTATGACTGTGTGGGAGCCTGGACTGACAGATAAGCCAAGAGCCACACTCTGGCATCTCCAGGTGTTTTGTAGCAAACAGCCACTTAGTGCTTTGTCCCGGACTCCACTCGGCCTCAGGATGGGGAATAGAAAGGAAGGGCGGCCCCAGTGCAGAGAGGCAAGATCAGAACTCGAGTTAGATGCTCCTCTCCAGACTGGCCACGATGCCTCTAAAGTCCCTTCCCCACACTGTGAAGGCCCCCCGACTGCCCTGCTGTCACAAACATTAAAGAAGCTGCCGGCCACAGTGCTGGTGGGCGGGCTGGGTCAGGCTGAGCCTCCTGCTCGCTGCCAGGGGATCCCAGTGGTGAGGCCCAGACAACCTCTGAGGGAGAGAAGAGCTGGAGTGACCACTGATGTGGAGAAGGCAGCCTCTGGCCTCCCGCTCCCACACTTGGCCTTGCGAACCTGCTCCCAGCAATCAGCTGCCTGCGGAGGAGGCAGGGCAGGAGGGGCGAGGTCTGCCTCCCACGTGCCCTGTACTCGGCAGCTCCCCGGGGGCAGGGGGCCTCTCCGGGAAGAGGTGGCTGCCTTCCTCAGCTTGTTCTGTTCCCCACTCACACCCCTGGCAGGGTTGGAGATGAAGGACTTTTTTAACCATTTGTTTTTGTTTTTTTAAAATAAATCTGTAAAATCTGAAGAAAAAAAAAGAAGTACAAATCAGTAGTTAAAAAATCATCATGGGAATGTAGAGTACAGCATAGGGAATATAGTCAATAATCTATATTAATAAAAGGGTAATATGCTAATTAGATCAGATAGATGGGACGTTTTCTGGACGTCCTTCTGGACAAAGCCACAGTGGCGGGGATCGAGGCAGAGGTGGTTAAAGGTGATCAGGCAGACAGGCAGAGGGGTTAGGGGTGATCAGGCAGGCAGGCAGGTGAGAGGTTAGGAGCCAGAGGTCCTGGATTGTGAGAGGGATGTCTGATTGTCAGTTTAGGCCCAAACCCTGTGGGATCGAGCCTAAACTGGCAGTCAGACATCCCCCCGGGGGTCCTGGATTGGAGAGGGTGCAGGCCGGGCTGAGGGCCTCCTCCATGTGTGAATTTCATGCACCGGGCCTCTAGTATTGTAATAACTATGTATGGTGCCTAGTGAATACTGGAAATATTGGGGGAAAAACACTTTATAAAGTAAATTATTGTCTAACCTCTATGCTGTACACCTGAAACTAATACTAATATTGAATGTAAACTCTAATTGAAAAATATAATTTAAATTAAAAGAAATGCTGTACTTGAGGTTCAAAAAAATCAACTGAGATTCAAAATATGATTAAATACTCTTTAGTACTTACTTTGTACCAATCACAAGGGTTAATATTTCACACATGTCTTTTTAGTCTTCATAACAACCTTTGGGTCACAAATTATCTTTCGGATGAAGACATTAGGCTTACAGAAGTTAAGTAACTTGCCTGTGGCTATACAATTAGTAACAGAGGAGGGCATTTGCAAAGGAGTTTGTCTCTAAAGCTCATGAACTTGAAGTACTGCAGGAATGTAGGTGTACTGAACTTATACAGATATTTACAAATGTAGGGCATCTTTCCACTAGAAGAATTTCAGATGCTTCTCACTCAGAATGAAAATTCCAAAGTTATGGTTACAGTGATCTCCCCACATCTTTAACCTCACCCTCCCTCATACAGCTGACAGCCTTTATCGCCACATGGTCAGAAGGACATGTTACAGTTTCCCCTCTATTCCTCCGTTTCCTCTGTTGCAAACTCCATATTATGGGAAGTTTGAGCTGAATACTTCTTGTTATGGGGCACTGTCTTGGGCATTGTAGAATGTTTAGCAGCATCCCTAGCTTCTACCTGCAAGATGCCAATAGCTCCTTTCTCCAACCCCTAACAGTGAAAATCAAAAATGTCTTGAGGCTCTGCCAAATGTCCTCTTGGGGGCTCAAATTGCCCAGGACAGGAAGTGAATAACACTACCAGTCATTTTTCTATGACTTAGAACCTAAGTCATAGATTATTAGCTTCCACAAGGCTATTAGCATCATTCTTAATTTAATTTGCTAGTGCACAGTCACAGATGCAGTGAATGCTCTTTCTTCCTCTTACTGTAATGTCTGTGACGCTGAAGGTACACAATAAATACTGCATCAGTGACAAGTATTGCACCTGGGCCTGCAGTTTTGAGTGTCCATGTGGCAGGGCAAAGACCCAGAAGACACATTACTGGGTGACCCTATGACTTTGCACAGATGATTAGAATCATACCAAGAGCCCATAAAAGAATCTATTTTCAAAGTTTAAAGTATAGTGTTACCAAATGTTGGGAACTGAGTCAAATAGGCTCCATCCTAATTGCATGCATCAAAATCCAGGTGAGCCCTAGCTGCTTTGGCTCAGTGGGTAGAGCGTCGGCCTGCGGACTGAAGGGTTTCAGGTTTGATTCCAGTCAAGGGCACTTGCCCGGGTTGTGGGCTCCATTCCGGTACAGGAGGCAGCTGATCAGATTCTCTCTCATCCTTGATGTTTCTATCTCTCTCTCTCCCTCTCCCTTCCTCTCTGAAATCAATACAAATAGATAAAAAAGAATAGACCTGGATGCAAATGTTGACTGTGTGGATGCTCATGCTCCTGGGTTCAGTTCCTCACAAGCAGAGTGACGCATCCCAACATCTCTTGGGGCACCGGGTCATTAGTGTGCCAACATAGCAGGCACTAACTGAATCCCGAGGCCCTGTGCCACTGCCTGATGCTGCTAGGCCGCTTGGTCACCAGGCTTTATATGCTCACAGTGACCGTTAGATAGATAGGCATCCTTAAATGCTGTTCTGAATTTACAAAGATGACTTTCTAACAGGAACGTCTGGAACAGTCTTCTGGTGTGACCAGCCAGGCACAAGGATACTTTGTGTCTACTTTAGAGCCGGTTTGGGGATGACAAAGGGTGTGCTGAGCCTATGAAGAGCTTGGAGAAATGAAGGATGATACAAAAATGTTGCTTACCAGAACACTGCCTGACTGTAAGCCCTACTGATGAAACTCAATAAACCAGATACTATTCAGAGCACAAAACCATTTCAAAATGGACGTTGTATTAACTTAAGAACCACGTGGACCTGAGCAGCCTGTTTTTTGACAAGGGCAGAATTGCTCCAAAGTTCACCACTTCCTCTCACACTTTCACAGACACTTTCTCCTCAGCTTGATTATCCCCAATTCATTCGTCACAAATATTCATTCTACTCTATGTACAGAAGCAGGCTAAAACTATGGGTTAATGACAAGAAGTGAATTCCAGCAAAACTGGATTTGCAAGAATAGATGGACCTTTCCAACTTATTTCTTAAACATCTTAAAAATGTATTTTTCAACCCATATTTTTTAGGGAAAGGTATTATTGAGTTTTGAACCTTTAAGAATAAACATAGCAAAACATAGCTGTCCAACTATTAATCCAGCATTTCTACATTTCATTTAGGATTTAGAATATTAATAAATTTACAATGTTATTTCATGAGTAATACTAATTCTGTTTTATCTCTCCTAGCAAAAACTCTTTGGCTATTTAAATAGTGGTACCCATTGCCCTGGCTAGTGTGGCTCAGTTGGTTGAATGTTGTTTCATGCACCGACAGGTCATGGGTTCGATTCCCATTCAGGCAGGGCATATGCCCAGGTTTCAGGCTTGACCCTGAATGGATCTCTCTCTCTCTCTCTCTCTCTCTCTCTCTCTCTCTCTCTCTCTCTCATCAATAAAAACATATTTAATAAATAAATAAATAAATAAACAAATAAATAAATAAATGTAGTAACCATTGCCAAGACCTGGAGACCATACCCACTACAGAATGCATCAGGGCTTTTTCCAGTATCTGTACTGTCATGGCACCTTGCTTGTGTCTTCATTTGAAACGTCCTGTCATACATTAGAGTTGGTAGCTCTTTCCTTTTGCATTATATCAGCTAGTCCTGTGACTCATACTGAGTAGCCATTCAAAAAACATTTGTTAACTTGGAATGGCAAATTATGTTCGTGCCCCAAACGCATTCCACTTGGTCCATGTATTAAGCCAAATTATTGTGTATTAGAACTGTTTTTGAGAAGTACACTCCTTCCGGTATGCTGGTCTTACATGTCTCATGTAGCCATGCCAAAGGCCAAGGCAACAGGCTTCATGCTAACCTCTTTTAATAGTTTACTTAAAAAACATTAGCTGCAAATAAGACTGGCTTTTAAAAATTCTTCATCAATAAAAATGTAGTTTTGAATAAAAATGTAAAACATTTGCTAGCCGTGGATAAAAAAGTTTGTGTTAATCTTTTTATTATTATTTGCTCTATTTCTATCTCCCTTTCCTTTTTTGACTGTTAAATATTTTAGTTTTGTTTTGTTTTTCAGAGAGGAAGGGAGGAGAAATAGATACATCAATGATCAGAGAATCATTGATTGGTTGCCTCCTTCATGTTCCCTTCTGGGGATTGAGCCCGCGACCTGGGCATGAGCCCTGATGGGAATCAAACTGTGACCTCCTGGTTCATGCTCAACTAGTGAAGCACACCAGTCGAGCTAATATTTTTGGTTTAATTTCGTGCAGAGGTGTACTGTCATTAGTGGTAGTCACATGGTTGTCTTTCATATGAGGATGATGGTGTGGCATCCAAACAAAATCCAACTATAGGATATATATAGGCTTTGAGAACCATGTGGAAAATATGTACATACATACACACACACACACACATTATATATATATAGTCTAACAGTTTTGTCCTTCATGAACGGCCAAACCAGTTATTAAGTATTCCAGATGTATAGCTTCAACTCTGATGATCTGTTAGGCCAAGTCAGATAGGCCTTATCTTAAAATTCTGCTCTGGTTTTCAATCTGTGAGACCCACCCTTGGTTATGTCAGAGAAATGAGGCAATTGTCCTAATTAAAATAGAAATTAGCATAACTTTTGCACTAATGAATAATGAAAACCAAACAATGGGTAGTGATACAGTATTGCTGTAATTAGTTAATATTCTTTTATTTTTCTTTACTCAATTATAATGTTCTGCACAAGATGACAATCTTGTTTTTGATCTACACTAAACACTAAACAGTTCCCAAAGTTTAGACTTTTGCACTGACATTCTGTTCCTTTTTCACATTAAAGAGAGAAAAGCAAAAGGACTAATGTGGCTATAACTGCAAGTGAAATTCTAAACCTATTAAACCTTTGAATTTTGACCTATATGCTCAAAAGTTAGTAAATTACATCAAACCCCTCAACTGACTATTAGATACCTCACAGCACTGTGCAAAGAGCACATTCACTTTTCTGACATCATCAGTGTCTTAACTTACATAGCCTGGAGGCAAGCAGGAGAGAGAGAGAGAGAGAGAGAGAGAGAGAGAGAGAGAGAGAGAGAGAGAGAGAGAGGCTCGTATGTTAGAGCAAGAAGTTATGCATTAGTTTGGTTGGGAGTACCTGCACTAAGTTTTCACTTTCTTTTTTCAGACAAACCCCAGAGCATGCTCCAACAAGGCAGAAATTTGGTAGGGCCTTAAATAACATCTCCTCAAAACACATAAATGAATGTTTTAAGTAACATTCAAGCTGTCACTCTTAAATGAATCTCACTATAGAGAATGTATAGGTTTCCAAAAAAACAAAAATGCAAGAAGCCAGAAAAATATAGTTAAGATTTGCATACGTGTTTAGCAGTCAACTGATGTTTGCTGTGTCCTTGTACTTTGAACCTACCACAGTATCAAAATAATGGGCAATGATTTTAAACTCATGGTATTTATGAATTTTCATGAATTCAGAGATTAAGAACTTGAGGTGGTTATTCCCATCACAGTGCGATGACTTGCAAAATTTAAAAATTCCCTTTAACACACTGAAGAGCACCAGCTGCTTTTAATCTGTTAAGACATAAAAATTTAATTTTCTGTATTCTGAAAATGAATTCCATACTGTTTTTTAGATAAACTCAACATTTAATAGGTTGGAAGCTTATTGAGGAATCCAATTTTCCTACTTATCTTTAAATAAGTATTTATTTTCATCAGGACTTCATAAATACTTAACACAAAACCCTTTTCTCAGTATGTTCGACATTCAACCTAGTGAATTATGCTTTACATCCAACTCCATTAAAAAAAGGAAAATTAGCAATTCCTTGGTCAGTTCTCAAACTGCATGTAATCAACCACTAGTGGAACAATTACAAATGCAAATTCCTCGCTCAGCTGGATGACTCAGTTGGTTTCAGCGATGTCCCATATATCAAAAAGGTTGCGGGTTTGATCCCCGGTACAGCTGTGTACAGGTGGCAACTGATAGAGGTTTCTCTTACATTGATGTTTCTCTTCTCTCTTTCTCTGTCTGAAAATCAATAAACAGATCCTTGGTTAGGATTTAAAAAAAATGCCAATTCCTAGGCCACACCCTCAGACTATCTAGAGACTGACTCAGTGAAGGATTCTTACTCTTCTTCAATAAACACCCAATGGGCTCTGATGCTATTTGTCTAAAGAACACTGAACACTGCTTATGCAGTAGAAAAAAATCTTATTAACAGAAGTTCTATCAGTCCATATGGCAGTTTTTGATGAATAAAGCTAATTAGTCAAAATTTTTGTGCTTTACAAGCCTTGCAAAATATCCAATGACAGTGAATAAGACACCCTGCCCAATTTTTCAACATTCTTCTTCCTCTTAGGACATTTTAAGGGTTAAATTTAAAGAGATTTAGGATTGCAACATTCAGTATCCTGAGGTTGAAACTTATCGAGTAAGTCATTTCTAAATTATTGTAACCTTCTGTTTTTTGGAGTAAGCTTTGAAGACATTGAAAGTCCTTACAGCTATGTGCTGGGTTAGGAGACTATATAGTTCCTTGAAAGCCAGTTAAAAACAAAACATAAGACAACCTGTACGAAGTCCTCTTAAGCAGAGGAGGCGCTTTAGAACAGGAAACGAGATTAAATACTAATGACAGGTAAATCATTTCCTAAACTTCCGGAGATTCTTGGCAGCAAAAAGTTGTGCCTTTGAAAGAAAAAAATTATCCGCCACAAAGTGACTGATTAATCAAGTGACTTATTACAAATAAAAAACCCTTGTATTTGGGCTTGTAGCAGCTTGCTGTGTTTGCTCCCAAAAGACAACTGCAAACACAGACTTATTGTCATGCTGAATCTTTTTCTCAGAGTAAAATTTAACAATTTTCTGGATAATTTGATTAAATAAGACAGGGCCCTCTCACATTGTCCTGTTTGAGCTTGAATTATTAGGCCAATATAGGATGACATTTCATGATACCCTTTACCTGAATCAAAAACAAGCTATGTTTTCCATGTCTTTCCTAACATAAGGAATTTGGTATCATGGCGATTAAACAAATCTTGAGTCTAAAAACAAACAGACTGAAAAGAAACAACAACACATATAAGTCAATAAAACATTTTGGCCTCACTTACAAGCATGTGTATTCTGCATGCCTGACAGAGGATATTCAATAAATGTTTGTTGAACTAAATTCCTTTCTCTGGTCTTGAATTAGCTTCATGGCAGTCGTTCTTAATACTGGATATAAAAAAAATCTAATTGTTAATCTTTTAGAGAGTCTCCTAAATGAATCAGTTTAAGATTTAAAACAATAACCATCTTGCAAAACAAAGGCAAGCCAGCAAATCTGCCAAAGCAGATGGAAGAACAAGAGCAATGAGATAGCCAGGATAAGTTCCCATGATTAATATAGATAAGTGTGTCAAATGCTCAGTTATTTCTCTCCTGACGGCTAGAATTATCTCTGAAAATCATCAAATCTCCACGATATTTTAAGGCAGTAACGACAGATAAAAATAATCTTATAGATAAGTGAAACTATTTCACTGAAATGCTAGCTTTCACATAGAATGTGGTTTCTGTCACTTTGAAAAAAAGGGTGGGGGGGGGGAGAAATAAGACAAGAGTTCTGTTTAATTTCAAACGTTAATATATTTTCTATTTTATATTGAACATTTGCACCTGTAACCCCTCATTTGCAGCAACTATCACATCCTCATAAAAGGGGCAAAATTTGTAAGATGCCTCTTAAAATAAATATTCTTTTTTATAAAATAATAAAACTTCAAATAAATATTCTTTACACTAAACAATATGTTGAAAAAATTAGAAAATAAAGGTTGAATTTTACTGTAACTGTACAATATACATGAAGTCCAAAGGGAAATCAGAGTCTTACAATAAAGGCTTTCTGTAAGGCAAAATACAATCTAAAAACATACTGATTGATTCACATTCTTCCGAATGTACAACATATTAGTATAATATTTTGTGACTGTGCCAAATAGCATGGCACAACATGTTTTTCACAGTTGCAAATATTATTGTATATACAAAAATATAGCACATTATCTCTGGAGAAAACAATGGAAAAAAAGTCATTTGCTAATTTACAAATTTTGCAAGGACTATTCACAAACAAAACATTTTGCCTAGGAGTGTCTGCTGCTTTAGCTTACGCAACATGTGTGTGAGTCGCCAGCTTCGGTATCCCATACCTTGAGTTCTAACAAGCATATCAGTTAAAATGGCACATGGACAAAAGCATTTCACTCCAAACAGCAAAGACTATCCCAACCCTCTATTAACAGTGCCAAGATTCTAACTGTTTAGTTGGTTGCATATGTGTGTTAAAAAGAGAGAGAGAGAAAAAAGGAACAATCCTATCACTGTAATATTCCTGATTAATAATGCTATGTTGGTTTTTCAAAGTTCCTGGGTGGGACAGTGGGAACTTTGCAGCAAACTGTGTTTGAGTTTTTACACCGGCATCCAGGCCTATTCACCCGATCGTAACACCCCTGGCACAACTTAAGGCAACCCTTGGCTGGAAGGTAACACCATAAACAAGGCAAAAAGAGAGACATGACGCCCATTGCCGACCAACGTGTACAACAGTGAGACTGGCTGCAAGAACACGGGTTGTCAGCACAGTTGTCCTCGTCATCATTAGAACAGTGATAGAAGAGACCTTTCACACAGCACACACAAGTCCCATAGTCAATCACGTTCTGGGCCGAGCAAAGACACTGCTTGTCGCAGATCCAGTCTGACGGCAGAGGCCTCGGATAGGTGCACTCCTTACACTTGCACTTGCCACAGTCCTCACACCTGTAGGCATGCAGGCCCAAATCTTCCTTGCTCAGCGGCTTAAGCTCACCTGGCTTGAGCTCAGATTTGGGCTGCACCCGGATTATCCCATCAGCAAGTGGCCCAGAAGAGAAGGATGGTCCCAACAGTCTCTGTTCAGAGGAGCTGCTGCTGGTACTTGTCCTCGTGCTGCTCCGAGACCCCGAGCTGACCGTGCTGATAGACCTGGACAGAGGTGCTCGTGCAGCAGAATGGACCTGCGAGTGCTGCAGCCTGGGAGGCTGGCGGTGCTCGGGCAGACCGTGGAGTCTCTCGTGTTTGTGCTGAGCAGAGGGGCGAGGAGCAGGCTTGAGGCCAGGTCTCGGGACAACAGTAGGCCCCTCTGTGTACTCATTGGTGTTTCGTATAGCTCTGATCTGATCCAGGGACAGCACGTGTACCTGCTGGACGAGGGCTTCTCTAGGGTCAGGCTCCCCACGCTGTCTCCCACTGTTACGGGGTGCCTGCAGCAAGGGCTGTGACCCACTGCCACTCTGAGCTCTGGCCTCCATCGGGTCTTGGAAGTGTGGTCACTCCAGCAGGCTTAGAACACATCTGAATTCCTGCAGAAACCAAGAGGAAAGAGCAGGTTTACACTCCAGGATACTTCCTACTCTCCACCCACCTGAGTTAACTCTTCACTTCCCACTTCCTCTAGAGAAACAGGAATTGTACCGGAGCGGCTGTGGGAATGATTAGAATAGCCACATGATCGATGCCGGCACCAAAATGTAAAATTTTGGCTGGATATTGACAGTCCTTTAATCTTGTGATGTGTAGTGACACAAAGCTGACTTTGTTTCAATCACGTATCAATTCCTTATTCAAATAAACATAAAATTTGCAAGGTTTAGGTTCCCTGTAAAAATTGCAAGGAATTAGAACATAACCATTGCAACTGACATTTTCAAAAGTTGAACACCTTTTCCAAATTAAGATTATCATGGTCATTTGTCTTTAGCATCAATAAATACATCCTGGAAATTCTTACTTTAAGTCTGCTTTTACATCAAATACCTTAAACTATTACTTAGCTAGTATTTTGTAACTTTATAATATCCCCATATGATGAATATGGCAGGCAAAAAATAAATATTCCTCCCCCAAAGAATAGTTATAAATTTTACAACAGTCATGCACTATCATTCAATACACAGTAGGCACAAAGTTTTAGAATTAAAAACAAATCGATTCAAATCCTGTTAGGTGCCAGGAAGACAATCAAGCAAACTCACACAAACAAAACGGAATTTATTTTCAATTTCTCAGCTTCAGAGTCAGATATTTTACAGTCCGATTGCCTAGAACTTAAATTCTGTAGCTGACTGTTTTAGAAATAAATTATGCCAAAATCTTAAATGCTTTGCCCGTTTCTAAAAAAAAAAAAAAAAAAAAAAAAAAAAAAAAAAAAAAAAGATTAAAAAAAAGTACTTGAAAACATAAACCGGTTGGTGATAACCGGAAGTGTTTTAAAATTCAAGTGTCACGTCTCAAATCTATCATTCTGACAAGTCATGGCTTTAATTACAATCTCTCTATAAAAACTACCATCCCCTTTACCACTAAATCTACAATGAATAAAAACGGGCAAAAGTAGACTTTTACCCAACCTCTGATTTTTAGAAATGAGACCCAGGCAGGTGACACACGCCTCCCAATCCCGCAAAGGCAGAGCTGGAAACCGGATCTCACTCCCAACAGAAAGGGAGACAAGACAACCTTGCCCTCGCTTTCTCGGCGTTTATCGGCTCCATCGGCGCTCCAACACCGTCCCCAGCAGGTGGGACACAGTCAGGGCCCCGAGGGACTCGGTCTCCGTGCGGATCCCGGTAGCCCGGGGGGCAGGTTGGCCCCCACGTGCGCAATCGCCGCCGCGAAAGGCAGGCGGGGGCGGGCGCCTCCGGGGGGTGTGCAGTGAAACTCTGGAGCACACCCGCCCAGCCCTCCCTTTCCAGCTGAAACCCCCCCCCCCTCACCCCAAGGGAGCTGCCTCCCAGATCCCAACCGGGCCACTCCACCCCCAGGCAGAGGTCACGTAGCCCACCGCAGGGCGTTCCCGCAAAGGCCCTCGCACATCCGGCACTGGCTTCCAGCCCCGACGCCTGGAGGACGACAAGTCCTGCCTTAGACGCACAGCCGCGACACGGAGGTCTAACCCGCGCACACAGGGCGACTCCATCAAGGGGCACCGGTGCGCCTGCAACTTGCACACACCTACATTTCTGAAAGTTAAGGAGAAATCACTTTTCAAAGAAAGGACATTTCCCAAGGCTCCGCTGCACGTCGGGCATGCAGGACCCATACCCTTGGGCTGGGAACTTTCCGCGATTTGCTTGCAGTGGAAAGAAGCATCTTTGGGGAGAGATTTTTTTTTTTTACAAGTTATTTCTGCCGACCCCTGGCCTGTTTCGCAACCGCGCCCCCGTCCCCCGCCCTGCAGTCCCCTCACTCCTAGTCCCGCTTTTAAATTACTTTGAAACCCCCATTAAGAAGTGTCTGGTCAGGTTTAGGATTAGGGGGGAAAGTACTTCAGCACCAGGGTGGGGCAAACCGACACAGAAACCACTTTGTAAAAACGCACGAGATTCCAAATTAAAAAAACAGCAGCGCCAACAAAAAAAAAGTAGATCAGCCAATCAAAGGGGGGAAAAAACTAGCCTCTTTTGCCACCTATTTTCAGGTAATGGAAAACGATCGCGACCGCTTGATGACTTTCTTCCTGTGTTGGGTCAGCCCGATCTTCCAAAAATAAAAAAATGAAAAGCGTGACCCAGGCCGACCACGGAGAAAGGAAAAAAGAGAAAGCGGCACTTCCGATCCGGAGCGACCGGCGCCAGGCAGGGCGACGCTCCCACCCGCGCCGGGCTCTGTCCACACGGGACAGAGGCGGGGGCTCCCCCACCCGGCCCCCTCTCCCTTTTCCACCCGCGGGGTCTCGCTGCCCCCGCGAGGCGAGCGACTCGCGCGCCCTCGGTCCCGCGAGCACCCCAGCCTCTTTTCCAGGACTCGCCTCGCCTTCCCCGAGGGGTACAGGTTAGAAATGCGGGCGCCTGCAACGGCGACCTGGAAAACACAGGGTTTCTCTCCCTTTCCTACTCTCAGCGCCGAATTCGGGACCAATGCAGGGCTGGGAGCCGACTCCAGGCGAGCCTCCGCCACCCCAACCCCCCAGAGTGCGGGCGCGTGGGACCGGGGACTCTGCACCGAGCGCGCTGCAGCCTCCGCCCAGGCAGGCCGAGCCCCCGGCCGGGCAGACCCGCGGGCAGCTCTCAGGATCTCCCCGGGGAACCTGGGAGCTAGAGAATGGGAGGCCACAGGAGAGAAACCCCACTCCCGACCCGGCTGCACCTACTCCATGTTGCCCAAAACGCGCCGGCCACGGCGCCAGGAGGGGGAAGAGCCGAACGCGCCTCACCGTGATCGCGGCTTTGCACCAACCCCTCTCCGTTGGATTCTCTTCTTCCAGCGAGGTGCAAATAATCCCAGCCCCGATGCAAACTTTTGCCCCTTCTTTCCAAACTCTGCTTCAGTCCAACTTCGGGGCGATCGGCGCGAGTTAAAAAGGAGAGGAGGATCCGGAGCCAAGTCCCCAGCCGATTAACACTCCGAGGTTCAGGGCTGGAGGCGACGACCCCCCCTTTCCAGAAGCGCACGCGGAGTATTTCCTCGTTTTTCTCAATGAACTGGAGGCCGAAGCGCCAACGGCGAGTCTCTCTTCCTGGCAGATGAGCGAATGAGAAAAGAAAACGGCCTTACGGAGACCCTAAAGCCAGAGGGCCAAGCCGTGAGGCTGCCGCCGCGTCCGAGCGGAGGCGGCGCGGGGCCGCGGGCCGGGCCGGGCGGGCGCGGGGGCCTGGGCGCTGCGCGCTCCGCCGGCCCCTCTCCTCCGCTCGCGCTGCGGCGCGCAGCTCTCCGCCGTGCAGACTGGGCGTTGTGGAGGCGCGGCGGCGAGGCCGAGGCGGGGGCGGTGGGTGCGGAGGAGGAGAGGGCGGAGGAGGAGAAGGAGGAGGAGGAGGGTCTGGGGCCCGGCCGGGGGGGCTCGCGGTTGGCCTGCGCCCTCGCCTTTCCGGAGGAGGCAGGGAGCTCTGCGGCGGCCGCGGCAGCAGTAAGTGGCGTCATGTGGATCCGAGGCGGAACAGAGCAGTTGTTGTCCCAGAGGATATATCGCATCCGGTCCCAGCTCATTGGCTCCGCGGGGCTACATTCACTCACACTCCAGCGCCCGCCAGCGCTCGGAGCCGCAGGAGGCATTCAAAAGGGCAACCGCGCCGCCCTGCGAGTCCCCGGGCAGGTCCTGCCGCCCGGGCGCCGTCACGCGGGGCGCCCGCGGGGCCGGCTGGGCACCGCGGGGTCAGTTTATCTAGTTTCAAGGAAACCCTGACCCTAAGATTTCCCCAGAGGCCATGCGGACGAGCCATAGGCTCGGTCTTACTTATGGAACTTTCCCCCCCACCCCTGCCACTAGGAAAAGGAATAAACGTTTAAAACTAATTCGGGCCACTCAATGTTAGCATTTAAAAGAAGTTGCAGGTTTTAAGACTATGGCAGAATCCATTTCAAACCCACCTCCCCTCTTCGGATCCCCCTCGAGGGGGCGACGGGGAGAGAAGAAGGGGGAGGGGAAGGGGAGCGGGAAGTGAGGTGGGAGGGCTATTGGTTTATTCTTTGTCTACTGGATTAACCCGATTATACACCAGGCACCAGCACCCACCGCCTCCCCCACCTCGGAGCCGAGTCCTAGAGGGACGAGATGCAGATTCGGGTTTCAAGTACCTTCTGCTCTGGCCGGGGATTTGGGTTTGATTGTGTTAATTTGTAGTTTTTTCTGTTTTAATATTAGATTTTATTTTAAAGGGGGTGGTTAGCTACATACATGGAGGCTTTTTGAAGATCTCTCTGTTTTGTTTTACACAATAGCTGGTGGAAGTTATACAATAAGCCCTTTGATAAATAGTTAATTCAGTCATGAACACACGATTACTAAGGGCCACATCACGGGCTCCTGAAACGGGAGGGGGCTCGCCGTTACACAGCAGATTTCCTCCTCCTCTTACCCAGGACAGTCATCCTTCATTTCCTCCTCTTCTGTGACCTAGAATACTTCTCAAGAAGACCCTATTGTCAATTTCGGTAATATGAACTGCATTTTCCTACTTAAAAATGTAAAGATAGAAATGCATACACACGCACTGCTCTAACTGCCGCTCAGTTACTAAGAAACGTGCTTGCGCGTGAGTACCAGTGAGAAATTACACCCCCCCGCCCCCGCCCCGCACACACATACACAAACTCCTAATATTGGATTCAAGTGATTTACAGAATGTTTTCACAGGGAAGTACGATTAGTACTTCCGAATAGCACCTGCGATCGTGCCCCCGTGTGGAGCTCCGGTGCTAGGAAAACGTGGTGCTTGATTCCTCGGGTTGGGTCCTGCTCCAGCCCACATCCGTTTGCAGCCGCCCTGGCACTCGCTGCCCCCTCCGAGCTCTCGCTCTCGCACGTCCCGGGCGGGCACCTTCCCTGCCGCGCGGCGTCCTCGCCCTCCCTTCTCCATGTTTCGTTAGGGCTCTCCCCACTCTCCCGGGGTTTAGAACCAGAGATGGCAGGGGAAGTGCCATGCGTTATTTCCGGGCGCTGGCCTACGTGCCCCCCCCCCCCACCCTCGGGTGAGGGTGGACGAGGCTCGGTGAGAGGGCTCGGCCGCGTCCCGGGGGCTGCAGGCGCCGATCTACCGAGCCCACCCTCCCCACGCCAGCCGCTCCCCCGACGCCCTAGTTCTGAGAGCCTCCGGGTGACGGCAGGCGCCGCGGCACTTACGGCGCGTCCGGCCGCCAGAGGGCGCCCGCCAGGCGCGGGGCTGCGGCAGCCTTCTTCCCCAAAACTCTGGCGAGGTTGCTTTTACTCATAAAATATACATTAGGTCGGCTGGTTCAAAATGCAAAAAAAAAAAAAAAAAAAAAGTATTTGTAACATAAATGCCATAGCAGGTAGCTTTCCCTATCATCTCCTCCGACACATTCTGTTTGTAATGCGAAATGAGGTACCTTGGGTTCGGAAGAACTCCAGCCTTTACCAAGAAGGAGGAGTTGGGGGCCACAGCCAGGTTGTGCAAGCCTGGTCGGAACGCGCTGCCCAGCGCCCGCAGCAGAACAGGTGAAAGAGACGCCTTCCCTTCGCCTCTTCAATCCCCTGCCCCCGCCGGCTGCTGCTTAGAAGACACTGTGCCCATGCTATTCTCCCAGCGCTGCAGGAACTCTGCGAAGACAGGTTGTTCTGGATCAAAGCATAAAATGGAATTTTAAAAAAGGAGCTTCCGGCTGGTTAGAGCACCTTATATTTTTATCAAGTCAATAGGGAAGAAGCTAGGAAATTATATTTATCCTTCATGAGCTAGAAGGAATCCCATGTAATCTAGCTCTCCCCTCCTTCCCCACAGCCTCCCACTTGCTGGCTGGGAAAACATTTAACCTATAATTTAAGCACGAGGTAAAAACAGAAATCTGTTGGATTCTTTCTAATTTACTCCTTACTATTTATTTTATGTAGTGCAATTATTATTTTTCAGACATGGTGTATAAAGCAGTATATTGTGCCTTCAAAGTTTACTTAGGGAGTTATAATCCCTAAGAGGAATTATGTTTATGTGTATGCATGTGCATGTACACACAATGAAGCGTTTGGTGCAGCTCTTGTAACAAATTCCCAAGTTGATTTTCATGTTGCATTACAAAATTATGACTGGGATTAATTCTGGATGATTCTTTGGAATTATGAAAGAATGTTATGCAAAACTTGACAATGGAGTCCATTTTCAAATGTGTTGTGGAGACTTCCAGAGAGGCAGCCTTGATGCCTGAATAGGTGTTGCCATTTGCTCAATGTTGAAAAATATCAAGTCCATGGAAACTCATGCTGCACCAAGTTCTCCAAATTCTGGGGGTAACATGCCTACTTAGTCCTAACAGTTGAACAGGACTGGATGTCATACATTTGGGATCTCAGCCTTCATTTTACTTTCCATATTCATTTATTTGGATTTACTTCCTTTTATAGCTATAACTATTCTCAATGTATTTATTTATTTTTAATATATTTTTTATTGATTTCAGAGAGGAAGGGAGAGGGAGACAGAGATAGAAACATCAAAGATGAGAGAGAAGCATTAATTGGTTGCCTCCTGCATGCCCCTAACTGGGGATTGAGCCCGAAACTCAACCTGGCATGTGCCCTGACTGGGAATTGAACCGTGACCTCCTGGTTCATAGGTTGACACTCAACCACTGAGCCATGCTGGCTGGGCTTGTTTGTTTGTTTGTTTCTTACTTTTATTTTTAAAAAATCTTTATTGTTGAAAGTATTATATGTCCCCTGAGTGGGACCTATGTGAATTTTGCTTATTTTTATCTTTGGTAGAAGACATCAGGATGGACAATGAGGACATGCTTTTTTACCAGTAGGTATGTCGGCCTAGTTAAGTCAGATATTTTCAAGGTTGCAATTACTCATCTAAGCTTCTGATTTATGTGTAGTAATAGGCGAATGTAGCTTTAAGCAACTCTAGTTCAAGTTTCTTTTTGAGGTTGACCAAATCACTTGACCTTACTGGGTTCAGAACCAGTTTTGATAACCAAAGAGAAATCTTGCAGTGATATGATGTGTCCTTTTTTTTGTTTGTTTTTTTGTTTTATTGCTTAAAGTATTACAAAGAGTATTACATATGTCTCCTTTTTTTTCCCCCCTTGACCTTCCCCCAGCCTCCCCTACCCCCCCCAGTGGATATGATGTGTTCTTGAAACAAAGAAGAATTAATAGCCATTGATGATTTGGTTATTTTGTTAGTTTTATAATCAAGGAAATTTATTTATCTATTCACATTTAAACCCAGCCTAGAGCACACCAGTGTATACTGTTTCTAAGAATAGCAATTTAGGTCTTTCAACCATTATTTCTCCTCAGATCCCAATTGCAATAATAAACTTAATTTCTGCAGGGACTCTTCTGAGAGGGACCTTCCTTGTCAGGGCTGACCAGCAGACCCTGAGCAATGGATGAATGATTACTCTGATACAGGTTCTCTGTGAAAGAGAGGGCTAAGGGACTGCCTGGCTAAAGGGACCAGACAGCCTCAATTGCCTACCTTGTCAGGCTTTTATTGTAACAGCAGTTTAAGATAAAGTTTATCTTTTAGATACAATCAGTAGGGTAAGTAATCTTGAGGGGGATACATGTGTCTGCAGTGTCCTTTAAGCAAGGACATTTAAAGATTAAGCATAAGGATTCCGGTAAACACCCGAGGATCTGCACATGCACAGACTTGTTTGGAAAGGTCAAGAAGCAATTAGGGGTGCTGCCTTCAGTTGGAATTCCGAGAAACAGGGCAGGCTGCCTTCAGCCCACTTCCCTTTTGGAATGTCCTCCTTACAAACTTTCCAACCAAGTCTCCCATGCTTCACTACACTTCCTCAATTAAAGGGTTTTCCAATAATGGACCTTTTGATTTTGGCAGCATTGTGAGTCATGTCACTCTTTGAATTGCTTTGATTTTCTAAATTCTATTGATATTGCCTCTAAGAGGGAATTGGGAGTGGCTGCACTAAAACATGCAAAGGAATTAAAAACGGACCACTTGAGTTCTTATCTAGGCGGCTTGGAGAACTGGGAACAATTTATCTCTGCATCTAACCGTTATTCCTAAATCAACTCGGTGATGTCCTTTATTTCAAAATCAACTTGGGAAAGATCTGGAGTTATCCCAGGGTAAGAGGAGTAGTCTTTGTGGCTCCTGTGGGTCTAGTCTTTTTCAGAAATCTTACATTCAATCTTGTGGTTTTTATTGGTTAATCAATCTTCCTGCTAGATCTATGCACATTATTACTGAAATTTATGCAAAATCAGATGTGGACTGAAGTTCGTTAACAAGGTAAAACAGTATTTCTGTGCTGGCCAACATGATTTTTCTCATTCTATTTCCAATATATTTATTTCTTTACTGAACATCAAGTGTCTTCCTTTGTAGGACTGATGTAGGCAGAGAAAGTGTAATCAGTGGAAACAGTATATTGTTGCTTTGCCTACTCTCCCCACAATAACCCTAGGTTTATTTGTTTTTTTCTGTTTGTTTTAAACATTTAAGCCCATTTTCCCCCTGAATTTCTTTAACCCAGATGCTAATACTTCATATAAGTGAAAATCATAAGTTGAAATGATTATTTAGATATTACCGGCCAACCTTAATAGCAATAGGGAGATTTTAGCCTCTGAATAAATAGGAAGTTTTGGTTTTATACTTCTCATTATGTGGACACTTGATTAGAAGGGCATAGGAAGTTCAACCTGTTCTCTAAGGAAGATGTAGCCAAACAGATTCCACTAAAGCCATTCTTAAGGTCCAGATGACACAATAATATCAAGGCTGCCAGCCAGTCCCAAACCAACCTCAGTTAACAGCAGTGTAAACATAAAAATGTTCAATCAGGGAAATGGAATAAGAGTGTATGCAGATTTAATTTGTGCCTTTGGACAAGAAGTGTTTTGAAGTTACAGTGAATTGTGAATCATTTATGAATATGGTGGGATTATATCAAATAGCTTTTCTATACATACTCCCTGTTGGCAGAGTCTCTTTAAAAAGATAGACTATTCCAAGTATTTGGAGAGTATACATCAGGCCTACTTTGGACTTCTTTGTTAGGGTCCTGGAATGGAAATAGATTTTTCACCATCTCATTCTTAAAAAAGGATTGATTCCAATCTCAACATTAGACACTCCATAAGTGCTTTCCAATAAGTGAAACTAATGAATGTAATCAAAATAAGTAAATATTTAACATCTTAATTTTGTGACAACAAATGAAAAGTTTTTAAATTTTTTAATGACAGAATTTAAGTCATTCCTCTAGCCTGGAAATTATCATTGTGTTTTGCATATTTATCAGGACGTAACTGAAATGAGTTTTGCTTTTTTTTTTAAATTTTTTTTTTATTGATTTGAGAGAGAGAGAGAAAGAGAGAGAGAGAGAGAGAGAGAGAGAGAGAGAGAGAGAGAGAGAAGCATTGATAGGCTACCTCCTGTATGCCTCTGACCTGGAATTGAACTGGTGATCTTTTGGTAACAAAATAGAAAGTTGCCCAGCTGCTGTGGTGCTCAGCAGTTGAGCGTTGGCCTGTGAACCAGGAGGTCACAGTCAGATTCCTGGTCAGGGTCCATGCCTGGGTTGTGGGCTCAATCGCCAGTAGAGGGCGTGCAGGAGGCAGCCTGTCAATGATTCTCTCATTGATGTTTCTATCTCTCTCTCCCTCTTCCTTCCTCTCTGAAATCAGTAAAAAACTATATTAAAAAAATAGAAAGTTAAAAAAGGAATCTTCTTTTTTTAATCTTCACCAAAGGATATGTCTTTTTTTTTTCTTCTTAGAATGTATTTGGAGAGGAGAGAGAGAGAGAGAGAGAGAGAGAGAGAGAGAGAGAGAGAGAGAAGGGGAGAGAGAGAGAAACATCGATGTGAGGGAGAAACATCCATCGGTTGCTTCCTATAGGCTCTCTGACTAGGCAGGGATCAAACCCAAAACGTAGGTTTGTACTCTGACCGGGAATCAAACCTGCAATCTTTTGGTGCACAGGTGATGCTCCAATCAACTTAGCCACCTGGCTAGGGCAAAAATAAATATTTTTAAAAATGTTTGTGTCGTTTATTTTTCAATTATAGTTTACATTTAATAATATTTTGTATTAGTTTCAGGTGTATAGCATGGTGGTTAGAAAATAAATCTTTGTGGAATTTTCATGTGATAGAAAGGAAGCCGGTAGGGGACACCTATTCTTAAACTATATGATCAAGAAATTATCAAACAGGTAGATGGTAGAAGGCTAGAGAATACAGATTAAAGTAAACACCTATGAGTTTCTTACTTTGAAAAGTACATGTGGCAAAAGTATGGCAATATTAATTAAAATCAATGTTAATCTGTAAATTCAAATTAAGAAGTTAGCATTTTGCTAACTTTTAAGAATGTATTTTAAAAATAGCTGCAAGAAAGTCACCACATAGTGAATCATTTTATTTTTCTTGTTCTTTGTGAAAATCTCCTTGTCATTTTGAGAAATACGCTTTTCACCATACCTGTATCATACTCTAAAAGATTTTGACATAATGCACTTGCCAAGTTAGAAATCAGACCTTTAAAATTATATCATTGCTTATTTTTTAATGGTAATTCCTAAAAGAAAATTATACTGAAGGTTGTACTCTTAAATATCCTCATAGGTTCTGAAATCTAGGCCACATTGGGCAAACCCAAAACATTTAAGCATCCCCTGCTTCTGATTATTCCTCGGATAAAGATTCAAGTCCTTAACCCAACTTCAAGGTCCTATAGTCCAGCACCCTTCTCTTCCCAGTCATCTGTTACACCACATTGCCCTGTTTTCTGCTCTGAAGCCATGACCTGTAGGTTGCTCAAAATTACCTCTTTCCTGCCAAAGGGACATTCTCTTTTCTGGCCTTTTGCCATATTAACTCCTACTTATCTTTTAAATCTCTGTTGTGATTTTTTTCAGGACAGCTTTTTCTGACCTCTATGACTAGGTCAAATCTCTCTTTTTCCTCTCCTGACCTTTTCTGCTACAAAATTAAGTAATCATTTGACTAATAACTGTTTCCTTCACTGTATTCTAAGCTCCATGAGGTTAGAATCCAAGTCAGATTTTGCCTGCCATTTTATCCCCAGCACTGAAGCGTCTGGCAATTTAAGGAACTTAAATGTTATTTTTAAATAGGGTGAATAAATGAAATAATTAACTGTAGTTCCCATCTGTGAAAGGGTTGCTGTGGAGATTGCATGATATAAAATATATACAAAGCTTAACACGTGGGAAGCTCTCAATAAATAGCAGTGATAATTTCAATTAAATGCGTTTGGTAGTTTATTTGGTAAAATTAGCTATTTTGCCTCCATATTTTCAATAACTTTTAAAATTTGTAAGCACAATTTGATTTTATGTATCTTATTTGTGTGAGAACACACATTGAGATTTAGAACAAGTTTTAATGACTGTTATTAGCTGTATTCAGCTATGAATAGTCAGTATTTATATTAATTTTTGTTTTCATGTGTAACCTTCTCAAAGTAGGTAGAGCACTTTAGGGAAGAAGGGACTGGCCGATTTGGCTGATGTGGTTGTTTCTGCCTGTAAAGTCTACTCATTGAATGCCTGTTCAAGAAGTCTGTAGGCATAAGAAATGTGTTTCTTCTTCAGAGTGGCCTCCACATTTGGGCTTGTATCCAGCACTGAACTTAACTTTATTTTGGGGGAGGGAGATTTGTGTCTGCCCTGGTGTTGAAGTTCTATCCGCTGTGAGAGGAGGATGTATATTCACTTACATCAAATGATCTGTGGCAGAGGTATTTTTTGTATACTAGAATGCCATATTTTATTCTTTAGGTTATTATGTTGTGTGTAAAGGTGGATTTGCACATGCCTAGAGTATAATAATCCAACAGAATTCTGAGGTTTAGAGTCTCACACTATTTACCAAGCGTTAATCTCCAGAATTTGGAGGGAAAATACATATCAAGGGCTCTCACTTATTTAATGTCAATATGGTGTGGCCTTATGGGGGCAAAATTCTTGTCTTTTTGGCCTTGGCCTGGGAGCTATGGCTCTATCACTTTGCTCAGGGAGTTCGAGATAAGAACTAACTAGTTTCTGACTGCAAGGAACTGACAAACTAAATGGGAGAGTATGCAAATAGCCATGAAAATACTAGAAAGCCATTGGGGTGAATCCACTAAGGCAGTTTACAACTGGATGTTATTGATGCTTGAGGGTTTAAGGAGCAGTGCAAGAGGTTCATGAAAGACACAGCCTCTGAGCAGGGCAGTTGTTTGATCTCTTTGAGCCCCAGTTTATCTATCTGTCATCCTCTCATTTTGATAATACAAATTTTAAGTGGTTCACTAAGAAGCTAAAATTCTCTGAATATGTACCAACGGTGTGGGTGAAAGAGACCAATGTAATTTTATAATGGCATTTGGCTAAGAATCCTGCAAGTATATTCAAGACATCATAGGGGCATTTCAGCCTCAGGCTGGGCCAGAGTTTGTGGCAATAGACAAACGATTCTCTTCCCATATTTGGCATCTTTTCCCCAAGAACTTCATACAATTGTTAAAATAAGTTGTTTTCAGGTCCTACCTTCTTCTTCTTCTTCTTCTTTTTTAAAATTATTTATTTATTTTAATATATTTTATTGATTTTACACAGAGGAAGGGAGAGGGAGAGGGAGATAGAAACATCAATGATGAGAATCATTGATAAGTTACCTCCTGCATACCCACTACTGGGATCAAGACCTTGACCAGGAATCTAACACAAGACCTTCTGTACTCGGGCTGATGCTCTAACCAGAGAGCACCACCAGCCAGGAATAGATTCCCTGTTTCTGAGGGCTTGAGGACAGGTTGATTTGCTAGAATAAATTATGCTGTGATAAGAATTCTTGTTCATATGTATTTGCACATTTGTCTTACTCTCGTAGGACATATCAACTGACAAAACTAAAGCAGTTTAGTAATGAGTTTTATGCCCTTTGTTCAAGGGCAAAATTATTCATGAGTTGGGGGAGGACTGTAACTTACAAGCAATGGAGCACTGTTCCAGACAAACATTCAAAGAAATAGGATTTATTTGAGGTAAATTTGTGCCTATTAAAATTTTAATAATATTGCTAATAAGCTCACTAAAAGATTATTCCAGTTTACATTTCTATTCCCAGTTTATGAGAGGGACTGTTTTTTAAAACTCTCACCAATAGTGAGTTTTGTCAAAATTTTTAGTCTGTGTTATCTGATAGGTGAATCATGACATCTCATTGTTTCATTTTGTATCTCTTTGTTTACTTCTGAAGTTAAGCATATTTTCATATATTTACTAGACATTTGCATTTTTTTCTGGTGAATTCAACTTGATATCCTTTGTCCATTTTTAAATTGGGGTGCTTGCCTTTTGTTGATTTTCATCTTTCTTATTTTAGAATCTAAATATTGCCCCCCCTATTTTTCATTTATTTGTCAAATTTACTTTTAGTATTGTTTTGTTTTGTCTTTTGTCATAAAGACATTTTCAATTTGTATGTAAACGCATGCCTAATAATCCTTACATTTCTGGTTTCTGGCTGTGTTCAATTGCTTAAAAGAGTTTCCTGGAATCCAAACTATAAAAATATTGACCATTGTAGTAAATTTACAGTTTAATATTAAGGATCAAAATCATTGGAAATTAATTCGGTAAATAGATAGTAAAGCCATTTTGTTTATTGGCATAATCACTAGGCCAAATCTGGAGAATGGATAAGTTTGGAAGATGAAAACTGAAGGAAAATAATACTTGAGTTTTGATTCAAAGCATGAAAATTCTAGCCCCAAATTATGCCAGGCTTGACAGATTAAAGACATAAAAATATGGGACACTCCGTCACAATTGCATTTCAGATAAACAACCAATAATTGATTTAAATAAACATAAGTATGTCTCATACTATATTTTATCTGGTGACCTCAAATTAAGGAAATTAAGTAAATAACAATAGAAGAATATTTGAAATTAAAGTTAGACATTTCAAAATCTACTGCTACCTCACTTATTGGGATATTTAGATTAGAATATATTTTTTTAGAAAAACTGCATCATATCCTGAAGATTGTCTGCATTCTCACTTTATTAATCTCTACAGAGGTTTTTCATGTATGGTGTGTGTGTCTGCATAACCAAATAGAAGTGTGAATTGAGCTTTATCCAAGACCCAACATGTAGTTAGCCACTTTTAATTGGAAAGTTATTATATATTTTTTCAAATAGCAATTCTTTCTTTGTTTTCTAGATCAATGGTTCTCAAACCCCAGCTGCAACATTAGAATTACATGGGGAGTCTTAGCTGGTAGCTCAGTTGGTTAGAGTATCTTCCCAATACACCAAGGTTTCAGGTTCAATTCCTGGTCAGGGCACATACTAGTACAAGTATCAACCAATGAATGCATAAATAAGCCAAACAACAGTTTGATGTTTCTCTCTCAAACCAATCAGTCAATACATTTTAAAAAAATTAAAAAAAGAATTACATGGGGAGATTAGAAAAAATCAGATGACATGATCCTTCACATAGAATCTGATTTTCATTAACCTGGGAGGGGGCCTTATATAAAAACTAGAGGCCCGATGCATGAAATTCGTGCAAGAGTAGGCCTTCCTTCCCCTGGCTGCTGGCACCAGCTTCCCTTGCAGCCCTGGCTTCATCCAGAAGGCCGTCTGGAAGGACGTCTGGTCTAATTAGCATGTTATCCTTTTATTATTATAGATTAAATCTCCACCTGCTGTAGTTTCCTCACCCATAGGTGGAGATAAAAATATTTCCTTTGTCTGAGCATCAGTGTTAGGATTACATGAATAATACATATAGAGCTTTAGAAGAGGTCTGATTTGTAATAAGTCCTCAATAAATGAAAGTCATTATATTATTATAATAAAGCCATAATAGAGATTGATAGCTCACTGAGAACAAGAATAGAAAATGGAGTAGACACTAAACAAAGTATAGATAGATGAAGATGCTATACCGGCCTCACACTTGCTTGAAAGAGCTGATTAATGATATCTTGTCTCATCTCCACATTTAATGATGGTATTGGGTTTGAAAATCAGCCATGGTGAGTTTATTTACAACACAGAAATCACCAAATCCTGTGTACCCCAGAGAACCAATTATTAACATTGACCTCCACCTGAGAAGATAAGGGCAGTTGAAAGGGAAGTCTGAGGTGAAAAAAACCACATGCTTACTTTGTGGTTTGGCCTGGGCATCGGCCTGGCCAATCATGGCATCTGTTTGTCATTCATGGAACTGGGGCCTGAGCTGTGGGTTCCCAGGGGTGGTGGATGGAATAACATAGTGGTCCTCACTTGCTTTTGAATCTAGACTCACCAGGATATGATAGAACTCTCAACCAATCATTAATTCTAAGTCTTGGGCCAAGTTACTTAATGCTGTTCTCAAAAATCTAAGGATTTAAACTACTAGAACAGAGAGTATAATGGTCGTCACCAGAGGCTAAGGGAGAGGTAAAATGGGAAGAGGTTGGTAAAAGGGTACCAACTTTCAGTTCCAGGATGAATAAGTTCTGAGGATCTAATATACAGCTTGGTGACTATAGTAACAATACTGTATCATATACTTGAAAATTGCTAAGAGAGATCTTAAGGGTTCTTATGCACACACACGGAACTATTTGAGATAATAGATGTACTGATTAATTTGTTGTGGAAATCATTTCAAAATGTATACATATATCAAATCATCATTTTGTACACTTCAAATATAGTACAATTTTATATGTCAACTAGGGGCCCAGTGCACGAATTCGTGCACCTTGAAAGGAACGGTGGGCTGTGAGCCTGTGGTGGGTATGGGGGCGGGTTTTGGCCCATCCTCTGCACCCCAGCCCGGCCCCTCCCTCCATGGCCCCCAGTTCCCTGTCTGCTGGAAGCCCCGCTCCCACTGCTGCTGCTCCCATGTGCTGACGGCGCCAGCCCTGCTTGCACCCACTGATGGCGCAGAGCAATTGGGGCTAGAGCCAGCAGTGGGTGCGAGCGGTGGCTGCTGCCCCAATCACCTCTCAGGAGCAGGGGAAGGTGGAGAAGACCTCAGGGGCGATCAGGGCCAGGAGCTGCCGCTCGCACCCACTGACAGCACTGAGCAATCGGGACCAGCGCCAGGTGCTGGGCCGGTGCCAGCAGCAGGTGCAAGCTCTGGGCAGGACTATGGTGTGCAGGAGCAAAGAATTTTCAGTAACCACCAGAGGCTTGCCCTGACGACAGCGACCAGCACCCCGCCTTGTCTGGTACCCTCGCTCACCTGCTCCACCATCCCACCACAGCTGACACCCGCCATGTTCCGTGCTCTGCCTCCTGTTGCCGACACCCGCCAATTTCTGTGCATGCCCCCTGGTGGTCAGCGCACATCATAACAACCAGTTGTTTGGTTGTTTTGCTGTTTGGCCTATTTGCATATTAGGGATATATATATATATATATATATATATATATATATATATATATATATCTACCTCAATAAAGCTGGAAAGAAACAACTAAGGATTTGTTGTTAAGGATCTGAAGATATACCAGGGGACACAGGAAGCCTCAAGATAAATAGGGTCCACCTAACTATTTCAATCCACGTACATTCTTAAAACACAAGCCAATAATAACAATAACAACAACGCAACCAAGAGAAGAAATCCCATTGAAACTTTTAGGTTAGTTTTGGAACACTAAGAATATGTTCTCTGTCCTTTCCCTTTGTTGGGTTCTCAGGTGGAAATATATGGAAAGTACTGGAATTCTTCCATACCTTAGTTTTCTCACTGCTTAGAACAGATTGGTTGTCAGACTGAAATGAAATCAAGGATTTTAACTGCATAGTGGTTGTAGTTAAATCCTCAGTTTTTAAGAACATTTGTTGTGTCAGCTTATGACCCAGGAAAATGGAACTAAGTAAACACTCAGCCAGAGTCTGAACTTTGACCTTGGGCCTCAGTAGCCCTAAGTGCTTCGAAGACCAATAGTCCTAATTGATTCAACCAAGACAGAGCTAAAGAGTCTCATTGCCTGACAATTTATTTTTGCTGATTTCTACATAAATCAGCATTTGTTATAGTTCAATTTAACCTTCATTTGACTTGATTTAACAGCAGACATAGTAAAAATCTTCCAATGATGAATGAACCATTCCTCATGTATGGAATCTGTTTTGAAAAAAAACAGTTTGTATCCTTCTGCTAATTTACAATAGATAAAAAATGTGCAACATTGTTATTTTGGATTATTCTTTATAAATCTGTGTAAAATCATGCACTTAAAAATTTTTAATATGATGCTTTTAATTTCTTAAAAACTCCAAAGCACAATTTTATTTTAGCAAAAAACAAAAAACAAACAAAGAAAACACACAAAAATTCATAGTACTTCGCTCTGCAGTTAAATTCAACCAGAAATGTACATTTTTATAAATCCTCCTTGGAAGCAGCAAGTATGTAAAATTATTATATACAATATTTATGCTGCATGCATATAAAATTGACTATAGACCCCAAAAGTATGCCCTATGGAACCCAGGCTTGATTGTCAATCTGAGGACCCTGGAAAATAAACTCTCTTTGTCTGAACATATGAAAGGTAGCAAAAGAGAGTGAAAACCAGTTTTTTTTTTTTTGTTTTTTTTTTTAACTTTTTTGTTTTTGTAGGAGAACCAGCAGAGGAAGAAAAGATCACTTCCTCTGTAGACACTTTATGGGTTTCGGATTCTGTAAACTCTGCCCTGTAACTTGACCCCAAAGCTAATGAAATCCTGTTAGACTTTCCCTGCCCTCCTTCCTGCTTCCATCTTTTTGATCGTCTCACCTTTTACAGACTTTTTATTTGTGTACAGGGTGATCCTCATATCATTGTTTGGCGGATTTTACCCAGGCACTTTTCACCTACATCCTCGCTTCCCGTCCTCTGGCAGCCGGTTGGGCTTCTTCCTGCCTTGAATACCACATCGCCTAGTTATTCAAGCTCAGTCATTAGCACCCTGTCCCCCTACTAAAATTATGAATGAAAAGCCTTGTTGTTCTTTACAAATAACTCGGGCTTCCTCAGTCAGTCAAATTCGGAATGGAAGTGACTGCCGGACAAAGGCGCGGGATGATGGACAGTCCTCACAGCAAGTCATCAATGCCTACAGGAAGTTTTTAAAGCCTCAGTATAGGTAGAGAGGGCTGGGCGTTCCCGGAGGACAAGCCTACAGAAGGGGGCTGGGATTGGGGGCGGGGGGGGGGGGGGGGGAGGAGGGGGTAGAGGGGGCCTCTTTGTACCCATTTGAGTTTTAGAAAAAAAAAATACACAAAGCCCAGAGATAACAATGTATAGAGTCAATTTTGCCCTATCAAGAACTTAAAAATCCTCCCATGGAGACATCTACCTTGCAGTAATTCTGGTTTAAACTGACACTCACAGACAAAAGTGAAGGCACCGACCATTTACTGAGTTTTGAATGCCGAACGGAGCGAGCGTGGGTTACGTCCTCGGAGCTGCACAGCTCCCCGCTGGGAAGTGGCATTGTCTTGGGCCCCTTTTTCACCACAGGGGAAAAGGTAATTGACAGCCCGATTGTCCGGCCGGGACCCCTGCTGTTTTAAAATCCTGGAAGGCCCCCGTCACACGTTGTCAATAATAGCCGTCGGAGGTGCGGAGTGAGGAAGGACTGTTCAGGAAACAGTTTGAGCCCTTCAAGTGGACAGGCCTCAGTGACTTTTCTTGCACTCTGGCTGCCACAAGCAGCTTATTCGAAAATAACCTTAAAGTAATAAATCAAACTTGTTTCCTGAACTATACAAGGAACAGCTGGTTATTTTTCCTCACTTTTTTTTTTTTTTCTAAGACAAAAAAAAGAGAGAGAGGAGAGAGATTTTTAACTACAGGAAATCAAGCATGTCAAAATTTGGCAAAGCAATTTGGATGATTGAACAACTAAACACTTCTCTTTTTAATGTGATGCTTTCATCGGTCTTTTTTATTTAGCCTTTTCCTTTTTGCATTCTGTTTGCTGCAGTGAGCGGCCCTTATCTGTTCTCTCCCCACTTTTGAAAGGAAAGTGAGTTTAGTGGCTCTCGTTCTTAGAATGTGTTTGGTGTAGTTTCCAATTTATTGTACAGCTGAAATTTGTTTTCTTCCACAGAGGTTTGGGATTTAGATGTACAGCTCCACATAGTTGTTTCTCATGAGACCCATATATTTTGGAGTTGTGATGACAAGGCAGTTTTTCTTCCGTCTGTTGATTTAGGAACCCCACGCTAGTGCATATGTCCTCACTGAAGCAGTCTGGTATTTTAAGGAAGCACATTTGGGGCTTTTTCTATCTCTTTGTGTCTCTTTGTGCTTGTCTTTGTGTTTTTCTTGGTGTGCATCTTTCCCTCCTTGAATGTGTTTGCTTTCCAGATTCTGGAAAAATCTGCCAACCTCTGATTGACCTTACCAATAATTAGAAATATAACTAAACAATATAAAACAATTACCTTTTGTGGTGATTGCTCTTTCTCTTTACTTAATAGATGGCTGGTATTCAAACAGAAATCCATCCCAAGTGAAAATATCAGAGTATATAGCTTAAGAGATTAGGTTTTCACAACTTGTGGACATTTAGAATTAAAAAAGAAATATAATCAAGCATCTGTCAGATTTTAACTATGTCTAGTTCAGTCAATTTATTTAAACAGTCAATGTTTGTTTTTTTAAAAATATATTTTTATTGATTTCAGAGAGGAAGAGAGAGGGACAGAGAGATAGAAACATCAATGATGAGAGAGAATCATTGATTGGTTGCCTTCAGCACTCCCCCTACTGGGAATCAAACCCACAACCGGGGCATGTGCCCTTGACCAAAATCGAACCCAGGACCCTTCAGTCCACAGGCCAACGCTATATCCACTGAGCAAAACCAGCCAGGGCAAACAGTCAATGATAAAATTAGATATTAAGTTATATAAACACCTCTGTCACAGGATAATTTGACCACCATTTAATAAATTAGAACAAGAATTGCTGGTCACAATTTAGCATTATATGAAAAATTGTAAATTGGTATATTGTCCTATGTATGATAAAATTATTTTCCTCCTTCAGTGTGTTAAAGAGATGATCAATTTGTAATAAATTACTTGCAATAAAAGTTATGTTTACAGAAAGATAATAATGAAGTTCAATTTACATTAGAATTGGGTCGCTGTCAGCTTCTTTTCTATTTCTAGTCTTCCCCTTTTCCATTTTTTCCTTTATTTTTGCAGTAAATGACAATGCCATAATAGCACAAATAAAGGCAACTTTTTGCTATACAGCTAGACTAACGCACTTTGCATTTATGCTATGATCTTGGCTGATACAACTTTGAATTCAGCAGTAGGTGTGGTTTTCATATAAATGTTTCTTCCATATATGGCTGATATTCATACTGAACCTGTTTTGATGTAACACTTCTTTACTTTCAGCCTTTCAGCTTCAAACATGTGATACGTGACTGGATGGAATTCCTTGAGAACTGTATTAACATGTTTCAAGGAGTTGAATTCTGAGGTTAGTACCATGTCAGCAAACGGTGTTCCTTGAAAATTTGCACAGCAATTTTATGCCTGGTTCATAAATGATTCTCTAATTCACAAGTGAATTATAATATCAACATGATATTTAAAATAATATAATAAAACATCTAGTTCTGTAGGTATTTGTGTCTTTCTCATGAAGCCACAGCCTTTTGTGTTGCTAAGAGATGATCAGAAATTGATGCGTTAAGTGGACTTGGGACCTGCTGGTGTCCTCATGCAGCCTCACAACTCCTCCCCTTGGCCCTGTGGACTTCGGCCACAGCAGGGGCGAGATAGCGAGTGTAGACTGAAAGTGCTCTGTGCAGACTTGCTTTCTGGCCTCCCGTTCAGCTGCCAGTCTCGCAGCTTGCCCTGAGAATGGACTTCCTGTGCTGTCATTTACACTCAGTATCACACTAAGCACTCTTTGTCACTCAGCCTTTGAGACAGAAGGGGGCGAGATAACAAATCTAGACTGCCTGTGTTGACTTTGCGGATAAAGTAAAGGGCTGGAGTCGAGAACCCTGGGTCTTATCCTAACTTTGCAACTGCCTTTCCTGTGACATTGAGCCAGGCGTTTGACCTGCCCATTCCTCAGTTTTCCTCATCTCTCAAGTGAGGATCATTATGCAGTGTTCCCTTATTTTATCACGAAGGTGTGATTATTGAAAGGCATTTTCGAGCTTAAAGCCCTTAGCAAAAGGGAAAAAGAAGCAAAAAAGAATGACCTTTTCTGGCCTTTGGGGAGATGGAAAGGAAACCACAGCCGCCTAGTTGCTCTCCACTACCTGAAACAATTCTTTCTATAATCCTATATGTAGGGAGTTTCCCCTCCTACCCGGGTCAGTCCCCCCCCCCCCTTGCCCCCGCACCCCCCATCAAACCCTTTTCTTTTGCCCTTTTCTCTCTTTCTCTCTCTGTCTCCCTCTCCCTTTCCCTCTACCCCTGCAGTGTTTCCTATATAACCACATACTATCAGATCAAGGTGTATAGAAATTGGCAAAGACGAAGAACATCTCTAATAGGTTGTGTACAAAGTGGGTATACAGAGAGAAAGAAAGGAAGGCACTTTGAGTTGAATGGATGGGGAGTGACAGTCAGGGCTATCGAAGCTTCTGCCAATGTATTGAGCTTAGGAAGATAAACCTTCAGAGATAGCTACCAGCTGGCTAGATGGGTGTCTGAACCCTAGACCACTTATTTAGAAGGTTCTCTTTGCAACAAGATGGGGTTGGATAAGGGTAGGAACCCTTAGTAAAATTCAAGGGTTCAGTCAACAGGACGGCATGGAGCGCCTCTTCTGGCCATCTATGGCTATATCCTTTTTCCTTTTCAGTTAAATTATGCAGCAGAGTGTGATTTTGAGTGGAAAGAAATTAGGTCCCTTACTTCAGTTAGAATATGTGAAATATTGTGAATTTTGAAGAATGCATTTTAATATATTTCATTTTTTTAAAAGCTTTGACTGGTTGAGTTTTATTGCCTTTGTCTTGTCTTCATTTTGTTTTGTGAAGAGATTGATAATATAAATTGCCAATCAGAAATTAATTCACATAGTATTCCTCTTGGCCTTTTTCAGAAGGGCAGTGTATATTCTGGCTTGCTTGTTTTTCCAGAGCGACACATCTATTAATATGTGTTTAAATATTTTTCTTTTGGAAGACAGTGATCTCATTTCAGTTTTATATGTTTTTCATCTGTATGTACATGGTTTTTACATGGTGTGACATTGTGTTTATATAATATTTCCCATTGAATCCACTGTATATTCATGGATGTTTCATGCTATTTTGCTACCTAAAGATAGGCTTTTTTAGTATGAATCCATTAAAGAAAAAAACAAGCAAGTAAAAAACTACATGGGGATATATATATATTTTTTAAATTAAGAATTATTAGAGGGCATAGGGGGGATAAATGGTGATGGGAAAAATAAAAGAATATATACAAAAGGAATTGTTATTTTTTTCTTGTTTTAATGAGAAGGATATGAAAGTATAATACACAGGCTCTTAAGAGGAGGCAGAAGATTATTAAATTTTAAACTGTTTTCTAATTTGTTTCGCTTTGTACAACACACATGTACTACTTTTATAATTTAAAATATTAATAAAGAAAATGTTTCAATACTGATTTAATATAAATAGTTAATGAGAAAATTTAGCAGTCACAAATATTTGTACTTCATAAGTGTTTTGCCAATCTTGATAGAGTGTCTAAAAATCCACAAAGAAAAGACAGTCCCTTTTGTTTTAACTGAACATAGGCAAAAACACAATGGTTGGTGCTCCCTCTGCTGGTTCTCTGAAACAATTAGCTGGCCAACTTGGGAGGATGAAAAGACAGAAAAGAAAATTATGATGATTCTTTGCTCTTTATTATTTTTTAATATCTTTATGTTGAAAATATTACATGTGTCTCCTTTTTTACCCATTCAACCCCCTCCAGCCCCCCTCCTACTGCCACTCCCCATGACCCAGGCCCTTACCACCCCACTGTCTGCGTCCATGGGTTATGCATATATGCATACAAGGTCTTTGGTTGATTATCTCCCATGACCTTTAAACACCCTTTCTACACACTAGTTTTATCCCTGATTGACATCAAGTGCCACTGTAGTTTGTGAAAATGGATTCTTTCCTAACATGTAATAGTGATACTGAAGTTGGGTTAGATAATCATAAATTTTAAAAAGTGAATTTCTTCTTTCTCATTTCATAAAGTAGGGCATAAAACACAATTATTCTTAATTTATTAGGTATTTTTGGGGTAGGTATTAAATTATATAACTATATCTCAGTAATTTGATCTAGTAGTCAGTTGGCTATTTGCAGGTTATACTAGTAAGCAAAACTGATGAGGGAGTGACATTATCACTGGACAATTACATTGTTTATTAAATACCTTTTTATATCATTACTGAAATTATACCTTTTAATATAAAAGATATTTGGAAATTGCTTGAGTTAATTAATATTGATATCTAGACTATAAAGATTCTTAGAATTCACTGAGTTCATCAGTTTGTTTTCTGAGAATCCTAACTTTCCTGGATAGAGTATGTTAAGCCATATATACTAGTCATTTTCAAACACTTGTTCTAAATCATTCCTGAATATTCATCCTACTCTGTATTATCTATATATTTAAAAGGCTAAGTGACCAACCGTCCATCTGACTGACCATCCAACCCATAGGCTGATACATATGACACACACTGCCAATTTAAAAATAAACATTGACTCGCTCATGTGCATACATATAAAGCTCTCACTGGCACCAATCTAGACAGAGTAGGAATATTCCTACCTGAACCCATTTTTGGACATGGTCAGTTACATGTTGCTTTCTCTTGAGTTCAAAGAGCATGTGACAAAGTTGTAAATACTTCATCAGAAGGGAAATTGGTCAAGCACTCTGAAAGTGTTTTTACTCTTAATATGGTATACAGAGAGATATTAGAATAAGTTTAACCAATTTATCAGTCATTGTTTTTATCAATGTTGTTTTTATATCATGTCTTTGTTGCTATATTATGTTGTTATTATTTATTTATTAATCAATTTATATATTATTGTCATATACATTTTACTAATTTTCTTTCATCTCTGACACTTCTATTATAGAGGAAGGGTTAATAACGATATTAAAATATTTATTCTAATTAATATCCTTTCAATGTGCAGGAATGCATGCACCAGGCCACTAGTAGTACTATATATAATCTTTTCTTAATGGTGTTTAATATGAAATTCTGCCTGTGCATATTCAACTCCTACTACTACTAGCTTTTGCCTTGAGGTTGATGCCAGTTATGGTATTAACTGATAGAAAAAAAATTGAAACTATTTCTCCTAGGTATATATCCATTTAATAGGGAGCTCTGGAGAATCTATAAGCTTTCAAGAAAAGCATTTTTATGGTAGAGTTTAGGGAGAGGGCTTGCAGTAAGATAAAATAGACCAGAGACAGGCCACCTCTAGAAAATGGACAGGTACATGGTAATAGAGAGGAGAATGAAGAGAGCTCCAAGCAATAGGCAATAAAGAATAGGGGGTTGCTGTGCAGCAGGGAAGAATAGGAACTGAAGGAAAACTGTTCTCCTCTCAAAAAATCATCTGTGTGCCCCAGCCGGTTTGGCTCAGTGGATGGAGCGTTGGGTCCTAGGTTCAATTCTGGCCAGGGGCACGTGCCTGGGTTGTGGGCTTCATCCCCAGCAGGGGGTGTGCAAGAGGCAGCCGATCAATGATTCTCTCTCATCATTGATGTTTCTATCTCTCTCTCCTTCTCAGTCCTCTCTGAAATCAATAAAAATATATTTTAAGAAATCATCTTTGTGAGGACATACAGATGTCCAATAGACATATAGAAATGCTCAATGTCACTAATCATCAGAGAGATGTAAATTAAAACTACAGTGAGGTATCACCTCACACCTGCCAGAATGGCTTCCATCAGTAAGTGCTGGTGAGGATATTGAGAAAGGGGAACCTTAGTGCACTGCTGGTGGGAATGCAGGCTGGTGCAGCCATTATGGAGAACAGTATAAAATTTCCTCAAAAATTTAAAAATGCAACTGTCATTTGACCCAGTGGCCCCACTTCTGGGACTATATCCTAAGAAACCCAAAACACCAATCAGAAAGAATATATGCACCCCTATGTTCATAGCAGCATTATTTATAATAGCCAAGATTTGGAAACAGCCCAAGTGCCCACTAGTAGATGAGTGGATGAAAAAGCTGTGGTACATTTTCACAATGAAATTCTATATGGCTGTAAAAAAGAAGGACTTCTTACCCTTTGGGACAGCTTAGATGGACCTGGAGATTATTATGCTAAGCAAAATAAGCCAGACAGAGAAAGGCAAATATCACATGATCTCACTATATGTGGAATCTAATGAACAAAATAAACTGACAAACAAAATAGATCTAGAGGCATGGATACAAGGAACACACTGACAGATCTCAGAGGGGAGGAGGGTGAGGGGGACAGAAAGTGGTGGGGAGCACACGAAACTTGGCTGGGAAGTTTGTAAGGAGGATATTCCAAGAAAAGGGAAGTGTGTGAAAGGCCGCCTGCCCTGTTTATTGGAATTCTGACTTAGGGGAGACTTAGGGGAGTATCAAAGGTGGCACCCTTATTTATTCCTTGATCTTTCCAAACAAATCTGTGCATGTGCAGACCCCCAGGTGTTTCCTGGAATCCTTATGTTTAATCCCTGGATGCCCTTGCCTAGAGGACAATGTAAACACATATGTTCTCTCAAGATTACTCACCCTACTGATTGCATCTAAAGACAAAAATTCCAATAAAAGCCTAACGAGGCAGGCAATCCAGGCTGCCTGGCTTCTTTAGCAGGGCTGTCCCTTAGCCTTCTCTTTCACAGTGAAACTGTATCAGAGTACAGTGGGGCCTTGACTTACGAGTTTAATTTGTTCCGTGACGGAGCTCATAACTCAAATTACTCGTATGTCAAATCAAAAAGTGAATGAGTGAGACACATGATGCTGGGCTGATGTTGTGGCGTTCACTGTGACGTTCGCTGTGCCAACTAGTGGTGGGGTATCTGAAGCTGGCTCGTAACTTGAATTTTAGCTCGCAACTCAATGCAAAAAATCGTCCGAGAGACAGCTCGTATCTCGAAAAACTCTTTAGTTGGGACACTCGTAAGTCAAGGCCCCACTGTAATCTGTTCATCCGTCATTCAGGGGCTGCTGGTCAGCCCCGGTAAGAAAGAGATTAACCAAAGAACTTATATGCAAATATGCATAACCCATGGACACAAACAATAGTGTGATGAAGGTCTGGGGTAAGGCAGGGGATGGGTGAAGGGTGGAGAGGGGTGGAGGAAATGGGGGACATCTGTAATACTGTCAACAATAAAAAGCACCTTTTTGAAGGGCGCTTAAGGCATGGTAAAGGAGAAAGAAGATAACAGGGTAGAAATGCAGACCTCATAATTCAATTTTACCCATCACTGATGAGCCAGATACCTTAGTCAGATCATCCTAACACTCTGGAAAATACCTGCTGGAGATTTAAGCAAATGACAATGTTAGGGAGAAGCAATTTCAAACAACAGAGATCCAGCCACAGCTGTTGGAATTTAGGTCTGAGATTTCTAGGCTCTGGAAAGAGTGGGGAGAGAGATGAGTGTTGGGGGGATGGATATATTGAGGGTGCTCAAATTTTAGGATAACGATGCTGGAGGACCTGGACTACGAGGCAATGAATCAAAGCAAATTCAAGACTAGATTCCTGAAGCTGGGCTCTGAGGTCAGGAGGATTCTTGGCAGAATGCCTGTTTTGGACCTTGGGATATGAGCAGTCAGGGTCAAGTCCAGTTTGGTACTGACCCCAATGTACTGCAACATTCCTTCATCCTTAGTGTGGTGAGGGTGTATACACATGAGTGCATGTTCAGTTAGAACCTACCAGTCACCCAGACAATTGCTCCAAAGTTGGGTTTTGGGATGGGGTTGGGGGTCATGCCCTTTGCTGCTTAAACCATGATATTTCCGCTAATGCTAACTTAGTCTACTTATAAAGTCAGTCTGCATTAGAGGTTAAGGGTTAAAGTGACCAGAACACCCCTTCTTTAAACAACTTTTGCATTTACCTTCAACCCCCCATAATGGTTCTCTAATTTTTTTATGCATTCGGTTTTAGGTCTGTCTCTTCAGAGATATATTTTAAGTTTTTTAAGTGACTGTTTTTTCTGCCCGCCTCCCTCCCCAGAGAAACTTTTGTATTTCCCTAAATGCTTAACTTAATTTTATGCCCCTATTATTCTAAATGACAGCTGTTAGTGGGTGTTTTTCCAACAATGCTCTATGTAGCTGTAGCAGATTCACTGAGTTACCACACGAGGGTGGGGGAGGGAAGGGAGCTTTGGTTTTACATATTTGGCTCTTATATAGTACTTCCTTTGAAGAAAGAATTGACCTTAAAATATTCAGAAAACAATGTGTGTTTTGCTGATGCTGATTAAATTGATACTTAGAAGGAACTGAATGTAGGGAACTTTTCATTGAAGGCCTACATTTCTAAAATGGGTTCTTTATGAATAAGCTATTTACGAACTTTTTGATCCTATATGAACCAACTTAAAGTTAAATGTGTTTTTTCCTTGTTTTGTTCATAAAAATTATTTTAAACTATGCCTCTTATCGTTAGAACTATTAGTCAAAACAATGCTCATGTGCTCGTAGTGCGTACGTTTGAAACAAGAAAAGTCCCTCTGTATTTCTCAGGAGTTCCACATGGAATAGATTAGATGGTTGCACATTTCCCCACCCTTGGACCACATCAAATTCTGACACTAAGCAAGGCATTAATCTAAATCAGGCAAGGAGGCATGTAAGGGCGGGGGGATTTATTTCCGCCCTTCTTTAACCAAAGCTATCTTTTATCTGTGTTTACATTGTCTGAGGAAAAAGGGTAAATGGTATCTTCTTCCCTGCCTTTCATCCTCTTCTGGTCAGAGGGATAGAATCCTTTAGATCTCGACCGTTAATGGTAGCCATTAGCCACGTGTGACTGTTGAGCACTTGAAGTCTGATGTGCATTGAAAAGTACAGCAGATTTTAAGGACTTGGATTAAAAAAAAAAAGACTGTAAGATATTTGTATTTTTATATTGATTATATGTTGAAATGACAATAGTTGAGTTAAATAAAACATTCTTTTTTTAAAAAAATTTAAATTCTTTATTGTTTAAAGTATTACATAAATCTCCTTTTTCCCACATTGACCTCTCCCCGACCACCCTTACCCCCCAGCACATGCTCTCACACACCCCACCCCCGTCTGTGTCCATTGGTTATGCTCACATGCATGCATACAAGTCCTTTGGTTGATCTCTTACCCCCTCACCATCCGCCTTCCCTCATAGGTTGGACAGTCTGTTTGATGCTTCTATGACTCTGGTTCTATTTTTGTTCATCAGTTTATATTGTTAATTATATTCCACAAATGAGTGAGATTATGTGATATTTATCTTTCTCTGACTGGCTTATTTTTCTTAGCATGATGCTCTTCAGTTCCATCCATGCTGCTGCAAATGGTAAGAATTCCTTCTTTTTTATAGCAACGTAGTATTCCATTGTGTAGATGTACCACAGTTTTCTAATCCACTCATCTGCTGATAGGCACTTATGCTGTTTTCAAATCTTAGCTTAAATAAAACATTCTTAAAATTATTTTCTTTTAATAAATTTCTGTTTCTTCTTACTTTTTTGCTACTCAAAAATGTTGTTACATATCTGGCTCACATTTCTATTGGACAGAACTCCCTTAGACCAACAGTTTTTATTTTTATTTATTTAAAAATTTTATTGAATTTATTGGCGTGACATTGGTTAATAAAATTATATAGGTCTCAGGTGTACAATTCTATGATACATCATCTGTATATTGTATTGTGTGTTCTCCACTCCAAGTAGGCTCCTATCAACATTTACCCCTGATATACCCTCTTCTCCCTCCCCCAACCCCCTTTCCCTCTGGTAATCACCATATATCCATACTGTTTTCTGTATTTATGAGGTTGTTTTGTTTTTCTTAATCCCTTCACCATTTTCACCTAGATCTGCAACCCCTCCCCTCTGGTAGCTGTTATTCTGTTTCTATTTTGTTTGTTACTTTATTTTGTTCATTAGATTTCACATATAAATGAAATCATATGGTACTCATCTTTCTCTGATTGGCTTATTTCACTTAGCATAATGCTCTCCAGGTCCATTTATGCTGTACTAAAATTTAAGACTGCCTTCTTTTTTACAACCAAGTAATATTCCACTGTGTAAATATATCACTTTTTTTTACCCACTCATCTCCTGTTGGGCACTTGGGCTGCTTCCAAGTCTTGGCTATCCTATATAATAAAAGCCTAATATGCAAATATACTGAACGGTGGAACGACTGGTTGGCAGAGGGTGGGGCTGGCGAATGGTCAGTGCCAGGCTGGCCAATGTGGGTGCCAGCAGGAAGAGGCAGGGGATGGCGATCAGGAGGATGGTGCCAGCCAGTGATTGGCGCCGTCCTCCTGATCACTGTCCCCCTAATTGCCATCCCTTTCCGCTGCCTGCTGGCATTCACTGGCTGGCGTTGTCCCCCAGTCGGCCTGCCAGTCGCCTACCATAGAGGGAAGCCAACAGCAGTGGCAGCGGGGCAATGGGGGTGGTGGTGGCTGGAGCTGCCCCCTGGTGGTCAGGGCACTCCCACAGGAATGTCCATGGGGAGCGGGCCTAAGCCATCAGTTAGACATCCTCTGAGGGCTCCTGAACTGTGAGAGGGTGCAAGACAGGCTGAGGGACCCGCCACTCCCACCCGGAGTGCATGAATTTTCGTGCACCGGGCCTCTAGTTGTAAGTAATGCTGCAATGAATGTAGGGGTGCATATATCCTTTTGAATTAGTATTTTGGGTTTCTTCGGATATATTCCCAGAAGTGGAATCACTGAGTCAAAAGGCAGTTTCATTTCTTATTTTTTGAAGTAACTCCATACTGCTTTCCATAGTGGCTACACCAGTTTGCATCCCACCAACAGTGTACTAGGGTTTCATTTTCTCCACATGCTGGACAACACTTGTTGTTTATTGGTTTTTGATGGTAGCTATTGTGACAGGTCTGAGGTGATATGTTGTTGTGGTTTTTGTTTGTTTTGTTTTGTTTTTCAATTTACCTTTCTTGGTGAAAGTATTACAGATGTCCCTCTTTTTTTCCCCATTGATCCCCCCCCCCCAACTGCACCCACCCTCTCCCAGGCCTTCAACACACTATTGTCTGTGACCATGGGTTTTGCACATATGCATATAAATTCTTTGGTTAATCTCTCCTCCCATCTTCCCTCTGAGATTCGTCAGTTTGTTCCATGCTTCTATGTCTCTGGATCTATTTTGTTCATCAGGTTATTTTGTTCATTAGATTCCACATATGAGTGAGATCATGTGATTTTAATTTGCATTTCTCTAATGATTAGTGAATTTAAGCATCCTTTGTATATCTATTGGCCTTGTGCATGTCCTTTTTGGAGAAATGTTTGTTCAGTCGTTTGCCCATTTTTTTAATTGGGTTGTTTATTTTGTTGGTGTTGAGTTTTATAAATTTTTTATAAATTTTGGATATTAACCTCTTATCAGATGTATCATTTAAGCCACTGTTTCCTTGTTGATTTTCTGTCTGGAAGATCTATCCATTAGTGTCCATGGGGTGTTAAAATCCCATGCTATGACTTCATTGATGTCAGTCTCCCCCTTTATGTCCATCAGATATGCTTTATATATTGAGATGCTCTTATTTTGGATGCACAACTGTTTAAAGGGTCATATCCTCTTGTTGGATCGATCCCTTTGTTATGATGTAGTATCCTTCTTTGTCTCTTACTGTAGCCTTTGTTTTAAAGTGTACTGTGTGTTTTATTTGGATTATTTTATGTAATATCCCCAACATTTTGAGATAGGCTCTTTGTTACCGATTTTTCTGAATAAAATTAACTCAGCCAACATCGCACTGGTAGAAATGAACTGAGTTAGGACTTGAATGCAGGCAGTCAAAAGCCAGTATTTTTATGGAAACCACCAGACTGTTTAGCATTATGGGTGGCATTGCTGGGGCCTTTCATTGTCTACTATTGAATATTTTGGTATTGTTTAAATTTGTGTAATGAAATTCTATTACTTATATTATTTTTAAAACAGAAGAAACATACACACACACATAAGACTTCAAAAAAGAAAGCCTAGACCTAGCCAGTTTGGCTCAGTGGATAGACCTTAAGGGTCCTGGGTTAGATTCCTGTCAGGCACTCATACCTTGGTCTTGGTCAGGGCTCGTGCAGGAGGCAACCAGTCAATCTGTTTCTCCCACATTGATATTTCTCTCTGTCTTTCCCTCTCTCTAAAAATCAATAGAAAAATATCCTTGGGTGAGGATTAAAAAAAATGAAGCCTACAAAAAATAAATACAATAAAAATAATTTTAAAGTAAAAACCAACAAATGGGACTATAGCAAATTAAATTTTTTTTTTTGGCATAACAAAGGAAACCATCAACAAAACAAAAAGACAACTTACTAAATGGGAGAACATATTTTACAATAATACATCTGATAAGGAGTTAATATTCAAATTTAAAAAGAACTCATAGTACTTAATATAAAAAAACCCCCAAACAATTCAAATAAAATATGGGCAGAGGACATAAATAGACACTTCTCCAAAGAGGCCAAACAGTTGGTCATAGACACATAAAAGATGCTCAGTGTCACTAATCATCAGAGAAATGCAAATTAAAACCACAATGAACTATCACCTCACACCTGTCAGAATGGCTATCATCAATAAATCCACCAATGACAAGTGTTGACAAGGATGTGGAAAAAAAGGAATGCAGACTGGTAAAGCCACTGTGGAAAACAGTATGGAATTTCCTCAAAAAATTCAAAGTAGAGGTGCCTTATGACCCAACAATTCCACTTTTGGGTATATATCTGAAGAAACTCAAAACATTAATTCAAAAGAATATATGCACCCCTATGCTCACTGCTGCGTTATTTACAATAGCCAAGAAATGGAGCAACTCAAGTACCCATCAATAGATGAATGGATAAAAAAATGGTGGTACATATGAACAATAGCATATTACTCAGCCATAAAAATATTAAATCTTACCATTTGCCACAGCATAGATGGAGCTAGAGGATATTATGCTCAGTGAAATAAGTCAGTCAGTGAAAGATAAATACCATATGATTTCACTTATATATGGAATCTAAAGAACAAAATCAAGTAACAAACAAAATAGAAACAGACTCATAGACACAGAGAGCAGACTGATGATTGCCAAGAGGGGAGGAATGTTGGGGGACTGGGAGAAAGGTGAAGGGATTAAGACGTACAGATTGGTAGTTACAAAATAGTCATGGGGATGCAAAGTACAGCATAGGAAATATAGTTAATAATATTGTGATAAATATGTATAATACCCATTGGGTACTGGAAATATGGGTGGGGAAACACTTTGTAAAGTATATGATTGTCTAACCACTATTATGTACACCTGAAACTAATACAAAATAATATTTAAAGTAAAAAAATGTGAGAATTAACTTTTAAATTCTATATACAACATTTAAAAAATATTTTTATTGATTTCAGAGAAGAAGGGAGAGGGAGAGAGAGAGATAGAAACATCAATGATGAGAGAGAATCATTGATTAGCTGCCTCCTGCATGCCCCCTACTAGAGATTGAGCCCAACCCAGGCAAGTGCCCTTGACTGGAATCAAACCTGGGACCCTCCAATCCACAAGCTGATGCTCTATCCACTGAGCCAAACCTACCAAAACTCTATACCCAACATTTTATAATACATGTATAAGAAAATGTTTTTATTTTAGACATGGGCAAAGGGGGCTGTCTGTCCATGTATAAGCTTAACTGGAGTTTTCTTTGCTATCAAATGTATGCAGAATTGCCAACTATAAATTATAGTAATATTGGGCAATATAATCAATTTTAAATTGCTGTTCTGTTTTATAGAAGAAATATTTAGTATTAGGTCATTAAAATGTTAACAAATGCCATTTATTTTTCAGAAATGGGCAAAATTATTTTTTTACATGTCCAATTAGATTTTCTAGTCTGATAAGTGATGCTCTATGTTGTATCAAAGGTAACACATTATTCTAAAACCTAAACTGCATATTTGTTAAAATTATGTTCCATTTTATTATCTTTGTTCTAGATTCTAATTTATAAAAGCATTTAGTAAGATATTTCATGTTTAGGCTAATCACTTTTTAATGTTTTTTTTTTCTGCAAGTAGCAATGGGTAATAACTCATTTTATTTCCTTTGTTTTATAAATTTATTGTTTTTCCAGATACCTGGCTCTTGCTAGTGGATTAGCAAATGGGAGATTTTAGAAATGAGAGTAGAAGACCATCCTTCCTCTCCTCCCTCTTTAATCCCTAGTTTCAGATAGTACATGCCTTGGGGTATGTCTTTGCACAAACTTTTTTTCAATTCTCTGTTGTGTGAAAGGAAATAAGAATATATGTTGGAAAATGAGATTTCCTTAAGGAAATTTTATTTTAAAATTCCAGTAAGAGCACATTTCTCCCATTATTGGATGATAAATACACAGGGAGGCAATCTCTGGCTTGTCCTCTGATTCCTTCTCAGGGTTCCCTAGAGCAAAGCCGAATACCTGGTCTGCTCTCCGCATCACCTTACCTGGCTCCCCAAACGTTCTTGGCTGCTCTCACCAGAACGATGGTATGTCTGGGACCGCTCAGGGAAGCTGTTAGGTGCAGCTGCACTCCGCTCCAGTGCTGGCCACTCCTCAGCTCCCCTGAAGGGAATATTCTTACATGGCCTCTCAGTGGTGTAACTGTGCGCTTCTGCCAGCAGCCTGGGCCAGGGGCCAAAGGAGAGGAAGGAGCGGGGAGAGTCTCCTTCACCACCAGACATACTTCTCTGTCCCGAGGGCCTAAAGAGAACTCAGTTCATCCCATAGTGTTATGAATGAAAAATCAGAGTGGCAGGTCGGAGCTGATCTTTAATAAAGGAACATGCTCTTCTGAATAAAATATGGTACTGGTAATTTTTTTAAATTAAATCTTTATTGTTCAGATTATTACAGTTGTCCCTCTTTTTTCTCCCCATAGCTCCCCTCCACCCGGTTCCCACCCCACCCTCTGGCCTTACCCCCCCCCCCCCCCCGCCACTGTCCTCATCCATAGGTGTACGATTTTTGTCCAGTGTCTTCCTGCACGCCCCCCCCCCCCACACTCCTTTCCCCCCTGAGAATAGTCAGTCCACTCCCTTTCTATGCCCCTGATTCTATTATATTCACCAGTTTATTCTGTTCTTCAGATTATTTAGTCACTTGATTTTTAGATTCACTTGTTGATAGATGTGTATTTGTTGTTCATAATTTGTATCTTTACCTTTCTCTTCTTCTTCCTCTTCTTAAAGGATACCTTTCAGCATTTCATATAATACTAGTTTGGTGGTGATGAACTCCTTTAGCTTTTTCTTATCTGTGAAGCTCTTTATCTGACCTTCAATTCTGAATGCTGGCTTTGCTGGATAAAGTAATCTTGGTTGTAGGTTCTTGGTATTCATCACTTTGAATATTTCTTGCCACTCCCTTCTGGCCTGCAAAGTTTCTGTTGAGAAATCAGCTGACAGTCGTATGGGTACTCCCTTGTAGGTAACTGACTTTCTTTCTCTTGCTGCTTTTAAGATTCTCTCTTTGTCTTTTTCTCTTGGCATTTTAATTATGATGTGTCTTGGTGTGGTCCTCTTTGGATTCCTTTTGTTTGGGGTTCTCTGCGCTTCTTGGACTTATAAGTCTATTTCTTTCACCAGGTAGGGGAAGTTTTCTGTCATTATTTCTTCAAATAGGTTTTCAATATCTTTCTCTCTCTCTTCTTCTGGCACCCCCATAATTCAGATGTTGGTACGTTTGAAATTATCCCAGAGGCTCCTTACACTATCTTCATATTTTTGGATTCTTTTTTCTTTTTCTTTTTCCGGTTGGGTGTTTTTTGCTTCTTCGTATTTCAAATCTTTGACTTGATTCTTGAGATCTTCTAGTCTGCTATTGGAACTCTGTATAATATTCTTTATTTCAGTCAGTGTATGCTTAATTTCTAGTTGGTCCTTTTTCATAACCTCGAGGGTCTCACTAGATTTCTTGAGGGTCTCACTAAGTTTATCGGCGGTTTCTAGAGAATTCTTGAAAAACCTTAAAAGTGTGGTTTTTGAACTCTATATCCAGTAGTTTGCTTTCCTCCATTTCTGTCATTTGTGACCTGTTTCTTTGTCTCCGCATTTTTTATGCTTCCCTGTGTTGATAGAGTGGTTTTCTGTGCTAGGTGTCCTATAGGGCCCAGTGGCTCAGCCTCCCCAATTACCTGAGGTGGACACTCTTGGTGCACCCCTTTGTGGGCTTTGTGCACAGTCTTGTTGTAGTTAAACCTTGATTACTGCTGATATCACTGGGAGGAATTGACCTCCAGGTAAATTGGCTGTGAGAATCAGTTGTGTATGCAGTGGGAGAACTTCTGTGCTGGAGACACCCTTCTGGGGCAAGACTTGCTTCAGTGGGGCTTTGGTGCTCACTGAGTCTGCCCCCTGAGTGTGTCCCTTATGGATCTGAGGAGTTGTAATCTGGATGGTCCCACTCTGACACTGGGTACACTGGCTCTTGGATCTCTAGGAGGTGCTAATTTAGCCTCTGCCTGAGGCTACCCAGCAGGAGCTCAGCTGTGAAGCAATGCAAGCTGCTGTGGGGCCTTGGGCCTTCTTTTGGAAGTTCTGGGTTTCTCTGACCCAGCTACAGTTTGTTAGGTAATTTTCAGATTGCAAAGGGCCAGGCCTTTCATATGCAAAAGCCTCTGTGCACAGCTTGGATGGGGCAGGGTCTCAGGGGATCAACAGGGCTGCCTGGAGCCGGTCCATCCTTGCTGTTTCAAGGGACCTGGCATATATGGCATACGGTTCTTAATATGTTTGCTCACCTTCTTGGCGCTGTGTTTTAACCAAGGTCACCTCTCCGAGAAAGGTTGAATCCCCAGGTAGGGATTTTCCCCTGAAGTTAGGGAGGGAATAAAACCCCTCAACAAAGTGCCAGGCGGGTAATTAATCTCTTTAACTATGAGCAATCATGCTTAAGCTACATAATCTTTACTCCCTGGAATGGAGATAAGAAACGCCCTAACCTTTGTAATAGAGATTGATAGGATTGAATCAACTGGTATAAATACAGATGTAACAAGACAGAAAGACTCAGAACTTAGAACACAGAATTCAGAAGACAGAACCTACAGGGACCCTGGAGACAGAAGAACTTCACTGGAGAGAACATGGCAAAAGATCCTGGACTGAACCTGACTATAGAACATGGCAAGAGAACCTGACTAGAACCTGGTGACTGGACCTGGCTGGAGAACCAGCAGAACCTCTCTGGAGATCCAGACCAGAACTTGGCTGGAGATCCGGGCTAGAGATCCTGGCTAGGCTGCTGATCAACTGAACACTGTCTCCGTGTCATTCCTCCTTCGCCGACTCCGTCCACACCTTTGGGGACCCCTGGACCTGCTGGGGTTGGACCCCGGCATCTGGCGCCTGAACAGGGACCCCTAGGTAAGCCCCACTCTCGGGATGGATAGGACTCCACCGTAGGAAGAGGGTGGATAGTCTTCGCCGACTCCATCCACACCTTTGGGAACCCCTGGAACAGGATTCCCCTAGGTAAGCCCCCCCCATTTGAGAACCCCACATTCGGGACGGATAGGACTCCACCAGGGTACTGCAGACCCCCCTATAGAGGATAAGTAGGGTAAGAAGGTGGATAGTACAGAACTTAGATTGAGAAGATGTGCCTTACTGAGTCCAAAGAAAGAAGACTCTGTATTGATTCTTAGATTGAGAAGATGTGCCATACTGAGTCTAAAGAAAAAAGACTCTGTATTGATCTTTAGATTAAGAAGATGTGCCATACTGAGTCTAAAGAAAGAAGACTCTGTATTGATCTTTAGATTAAGAAGATGTGCCATACTGAGTCTAAAGAAAAAAGACTCTGTATTGATCTTTTAACATATATGCTTGCTAGCAGAGGAATTAAGGTTACTCCCAGTCAGACAGAACGTTTTATACAAGAAGTATGTCCATGCTTTTCTGAGGAAGGAAAGGTAAATGTAATGGCATGGGAGAAGGTAGGCCCAAGGAGCCTTATCCTTAACCCCACTGCAGCCTTTCCACCCCGGGAAAGTGCAGGATTGTCAAGCTCTCCCTGGGATGATAGATCAGGACTCAGGTAATAGCAAAAAGCGCCAATCCTACTCTTAAAATGGATATAAGAGAGCATTTGAGGTTTTTCTTTTTAATGCCTGCTTTTAAAAAATAAAAAAGGGGGAATTTGCCGGGAGCCGGTCCATCCTTGCTGTTTCAAGGGACCTGGCATATATGGCATACGGTTCTTAATATGTTTGCTCACCTTCTTGGCGCTGTGTTTTAACCAAGGTCACCTCTCCGAGAAAGGTTGAATCCCCAGGTAGGGATTTTCCCCTGAAGTTAGGGAGGGAATAAAACCCCTCAACAAAGTGCCAGGCGGGTAATTAATCTCTTTAACTATGAGCAATCATGCTTAAGCTACATAATCTTTACTCCCTGGAATGGAGATAAGAAACGCCCTAACCTTTGTAATAGAGATTGATAGGATTGAATCAACTGGTATAAATACAGATGTAACAAGACAGAAAGACTCAGAACTTAGAACACAGAATTCAGAAGACAGAACCTACAGGGACCCTGGAGACAGAAGAACTTCACTGGAGAGAACATGGCAAAAGATCCTGGACTGAACCTGACTATAGAACATGGCAAGAGAACCTGACTAGAACCTGGTGACTGGACCTGGCTGGAGAACCAGCAGAACCTCTCTGGAGATCCAGACCAGAACTTGGCTGGAGATCTGGGCTAGAGATCCTGGCTAGGCTGCTGATCAACTGAACACTGTCTCCGTGTCATTCCTCCTTCGCCTACTCCATCTACACCTTTGGGAACCCCTGGACCTGCTGGGGTTGGACCCTGGCATCTGGCGCCCGAACAGGGACCCCTAGATGTAACAAGACAGAAGACACAGGGCTTGGAAGACAGGACCAAGAGAGGCAGAGCCTAGGCATAGAACCTACACAGAACGTTCTCTAGGGACAGAAGAACTTCGCTGGTGAGAGCATGCCGGAGGATCCTGGACAGGGACTGGCCTCCGAGCCTGGAGGCAGAGCCTGGCGAGAGAGCATGGCAGGGGATCCTGGACTGAACCTGACTGCGGAGATTGGCAGGAGAGCCTGACTAGAACCTGGTGACTGGACCTGGCTGGAGAACCTGTACAGAACCTGCCTGGAGATCCTAAGCAGAACCTCTCTGGAGATTCAGAACAGAACTTGGCTGGAGATCCGGGCTAGAGATCCTGGCTAGGCTGCTGATCAACTGAACGCTGTCTCCATGTCATTCCTTCTTCGCCGACTCCGTCCACACCTTTGGGGACCCCTGGACCTGCTGGGGTTGGACCCCGGCACAGGGCGGAGCAAGCAGCTATGGCTACTCCTTAGTCCTACCCTAAGAGGCCCGGCTTCTCAGTGTCCCGATAATCGCTGTAAGTACCTCTGAGAGAAAGCCGCCCTCAAGGTCCGACCGATGCCAGACAGTCCAATTTCTCCTGTATGAGTCTGGGTCCCCAGAGACTTGCCCTGAACTGAAGTTCAGAGCAGTCAGGAGCTTGAGACTCCCTCCCAATTGAAAAAGACAACCGTGTCCTCAGCTGCCAGCCCTTTCCACATGTGCTGCATCCTCAGCTGCCAGCCCTTTCCACATGTGCTGCATCCTCAGCTGCCAGCCCTTTCCACATGTGCTGCATCCTCAGCTGCCAGCCCTTTCCACCTGCACCTCTGTACCTCTGCACTTTACTTCTGCACCTCTTCTGAGTCTCAGTGTGCTTTTCTCTTTCCTTCTAGTTGTAGAATTTCCACTCAGCTGGCCTTCTTGTGGTTCTGGATGATGTCCGTTTTGTCTTTTAGTTGTATTTTTGAAGTGGTTGTGCAAGGCAGCAATTTCCAGTGTTTACCTATACCACCATCTTGGTTTCTCCTCCATACACACTAATCTTGTTTAATTTAAAAGCAGCTCCCAAGGCTGCCTGGTCAGTCTGCACCCCTACCCCCAAGACAAAGTGCACTTGTTCTTTTGCAATATTTGGTTTCTACTATAAAAGTTAGACCTTTTCTTCTTGGCCTCCTATGGCCTGCAGGAAGAAAAATCTTTCACTATTCAATTTCTCAGTTTGTTTTTAGCACTTTCCAAAGCCCCCATTTCATTCCTTACAATGACCACTTCCTCTACCCTTTGTGTCCTTCCATCTTCTTTCTAAACTCCAACCACCTCCGGTATTGGTAATTTGTGATAAAGGTTAGAACTCTAGTGAAATAAAAGCGATGCCCACGTATTTGTTATGTCAGGCAAGTAGACATTAGGCAGACAGTTTATCTTTGAGTCTGGGGAAGTGTTAGCATTTCTCTCAAAGGCTGAGTCATCTTTCCAGTCCTGATCATGAATTGAGACATTCCTTGCTTGCCCTGGCATCACCATTTAGCTTGTCCAGGGGACCAGGAAAATGGTGCATTACCAAATTCTTCCCTTGACAAGAGAAAACAAGCTGGTAATTGCACTGGAGGACTGATTTTCATCTCTCACCTCCCTTCTCAGTTCCCTGTTGTCCTTTCTGCCTATTCCATGGGCTCTGGTCCATGCTCACATTTAGGGTGAGTGCCCTGGGCCATGGGCAGACAGGGAGAATCACACTTGTGTGGGACAGGATCCTACAAATCCCAGCATGCGTTCTTTCAAGTCAACTCAGCCCCAAAACAGTCAGCTGGGGAGGGGATAGGGCTTTAATTTCTTCAATATTTAAATAATGACTTGCGCCACCCCACCTTTTGGAAACAAATTTTAAAAACATAATAACAAATCTAGCACCATCCTTCACCAACCCAGAGGCTTAGAATGGAGGTGGGGAATGGTTTTCCAAGTCAACTTCTGTGTTCCCTAGAGAAAATAAAGAGCCAACATGCTAATTTGAAGTCACGAGGCATGTCAAGATATGTAATGTGGAAGAAGGCAAGGAATCTTGGCATATTTAAGAAATATTTTATCCTACATCTTTCCTATTAAACCAGCTTCACAGAGGAAGCAGATGAATGTGAGTTTCGGAGGCAAGCGAAGCCTGTCATAAGGCCCCTGACATTTCCCCCTACCCCTGGATAGATCCTTCTGTATCTTGGAGGAATGCTGGGGTACCTCGCCTAGCTGTAGGTCATTCCCTTTTTAGAGGGTAGAGGGAGGCTAGTGAAGTTCTGAGGTCAACCTGAAGTTTAGGGCCTTTTTAGAGAAGTGTAAAGAAAAACCCAATCTTTCTCATCTACTCTTAATACTTCTGACACCAGATGTGTGGACTTTTTCATACCAATCAGTTCTTCAATTCTCAGTAGACACTGACTGAGTATCTTATCAATTTAACTCAACTCCGACACTATCCACCAGTAGATAGCATCAGATCCCACAGGCTAAGGTTTCACAAGACTGTTTCCACTTCAGATGCCAATCACAACCAGCCTTCCCATGAATCCCTCCTCAGGTTTGGTAATTTGCTAGAATGGCTCACAGAACCCTGAGAAATATTTACTGATTTATTACAACAGGATACAAACCAGGAACAACCAGATGGAAGAGATGTATAGGGCAAGTATGGCAGAAGGGACGCAGAGATTCTATGCCCTCCTAGGACACACCACTCTCCCAGCACCTCCACGTGTTCACCAATCTAAAAGCTTATCAAATCTTGTTATTCAAGAGTTTTCATAGAGCTGAATCTCCAGCCTAATCGACCCCAAGCTTGTGGTGCAAAACCAAGTTCTCCCACAGACTAGAGAACGCCAGTCATATCCGATGTGTTGTAGATGTCTCTGTCATGTTTATCTTATATCTCTATCGCCAATCCCATGCAGTGATGTGGTCTCCTGTGCCTACAGAAAATACTTGAAGACCTAATAGAAATTAGACTGACTTGGTTTATATAGAAAGCTTTATAGAAATCAGACCTCAAGTCGAGAAAAAAAAATGAATGACAGCATTCAACAATGGCTTCAAGAATACTCATCCCACACGAACGCGTACACGACCTAGTATTCCTCACTATGGGAATTTAGTTAATTTGCTAGGGCTGACATAGCAAAATACCAGGCTGGGCGTCTTAAATAACAGAAGCTATTTTTATTATAGTTTTGGAAGCCAGAAGCCCAAGATGAAGGTTTGGCGAGGCTGGTTTCCTCTGAGGCCTCTCTCCGTGGCTGGCAGATAGATTGTCTTCTTGCTGCATTCTCACATGATCTGTCTTTCTTCTGTGCCTCTGTGCATGCACATCCCTGGTGTCTCTGTATATTCTAATCTCCTCCTCTTAGAAGAACATCAGTCAGATTAGGACCCATTCTAATGACCTCATTGAATTTAGCTACCTCTTTTAAGGCCCTGTTTCCAAATACAGCCACATTCTGAGGAACTGGAGTTCAGGGCTTCAGCAAATGAATTTGGGAGGAGCACAGTTCAGCTCATAACAGGAATAATGTCCTTTTGTTTCTCATTTAGAACACCCAAGCAGTAGTTGCTTTAGACCCAGCCTTTTCTTTTGAAAGGCAAGACGGCATTTTTGGAAGGAGCGTGAACTTTGAAATTAGACTGCTAATGGTGCAAATCCTGATTTGGTAACTTACTCCTTTTTCCACTTTGGGCTCTCTGGGCCTCAATTTCCCCATTTGTAAAATCTGTGTAATATATCCTTAGGGATACAATGAAATAACCTGCATGAAGTGGCAACTATGTGGGCAGTAAATTAGTTCTACTTCCCTCTCTTCAAGGCTATGTGAAGGTTTCTGTTACTTACAAGGGGAGACATTCTTCCCTGGTTCCTCTATTGGGATTCAATACCCTTCCCAAAGGAAAAAAAATGGCCAAGAAGGTAGTTGCAAGTACTTGAAATGCTACTCCTAAGTATACCATGGATTACTTAAGCTTTTGTGGGTTGGACTGGAAATTAATAATCACTTAGAGTCCTTTATGTTAGGGAATGACATTCAATTTGGGAACAGGAAATAAGATATCAAGGGCTACTGCTTGCTGCCACAAGCTGCAAGAGTTGGGTAGGGAATTAAGGACCCAACTAAATGGTTACTGAATAAACTAATACCTAAAAGCCATTCATGAGGATGGAACAGCTACAGCTCATAGGCTTCAAAGAAATCCCCATTTGGGGCTACAAGACAACTTTCAAGTTGAATCTATTAGTGAATCTAGGGCTTGTGGTACATTGCTCAGCAGAACTACTTGCAATTGTAAGCCCTTAGAATTTGTTATCAGAGTAAGGCAGGCAAGGGTAAGATCTGTATAGCAGTCTGCCATTTGAGGGCAGCTAATAAGCATTTTCTGAGCATAATTATTGCTCACGCACTTAGCCGATTTACCTCCTCATAGAAATAGGAGACTGAATAACATACAATTTATAGTTTATCACCATGTTTCTTTGACCTACCAATCATTTCCAGAAAACATTTATGATGATACCTCTTTTTTTTGTTATTGTTGTTATCATAATGATTGACAGTGGAGCAGAATGAAGAAATATGAAGAAATAAAGTTAAGTAGAGAACTCAAACACACTGCCTACTAGTAATTTTCCACTACTTAAGAGAAAATGTCACTTTTCTCCCAAACAGCCCAATCTTACTCTTATCACCAATGTACATAACATGATTGATATTGCATATCTGCTACGTAAACATTGCTTTAATATTTTTCATTACTTTTGCCCAAATGACCCCGAGTAAATGTAGTGTCTGGCACAAGGTGCTAGAGTTGTGGCATGGTTTCAAAGCCGGTGGCTTTGTTGCACAACATGAAACTCTCAGAACTTTGGCAGAGCTGGAGGTTTTTTTTTTCTTTCTTAAAAAGATTTTATTGGATATTTCACCTTTGTTGTCCATGAAGCTCTATTGCTTAGTAACCAGACACTAAAGGCTAAAGGGAACCAAACAAATGAGATACTTTTAACTAATTGGGAATAGTAAATGGTTTACATATGAAGAGTGCCCAGTAGTTGGCAAGCTATTTTCATATAAACACACATACACACACACACACACACACACACACACCATTTTAAGTAGAATAGAATTCATTTTGGCAGGAATGGAATCTTATCTTCTAAAAAAAAGAGGGGGATATTATCCTGTAATTATTTTTCTTTTTTTAAAAAATATATTTTATTGATTTTTTACAGAGAAGAAGGGAGAGGAATAGAGAGCCAGAAATATTGATGAGAGAGAAACATTGGTCAGCTGCCTCCTGCACACCCCCCACTGGGGGATGTGCCCGCAACCAAGGTACATGCCCTTGACTGGAATTGAACCTGGGACCCTTCAGTCCACAGGCCGACGCTCTATCCACTGAGCCACACCAGCCAGGGCCCATGATTATTTTTCTATAAATGCCCTCATATTAACTGATATTAATGTTTGGTGAGAATTTTTAAACCATCTGAGTCACAGTTGTATTTTCATTCAGTGAAGGGATGCTATCTGCTCTCTCCCTACTAAGTCAAGTAAATTTCAAGGATGTTTAGATTTCCATGTGATACCATATGGAGCCGAAGTACAGTTTTTTGTTTTTTATTTTGTTTTTTGTTTTGTTTGTTTTTTTTAGTGGAAAATTAAATGGAGGAAAGTTTTGACAACTCTTTAACAGTTCTATTATAAAATAACTGTTATTTTACTTTCTTCATGTCAAAAAGAGAGGAGTATAATAATTGAATGATCCTATCTCACATAAACCAGTTGATGGGGTTTTCCTATGCCTACAAAGTATTTTTTAAAATATTTTTTCAAATAATTAAAATTTAAAAGTAAAAGATTAGTGGATTATTTAAAGACATCTCTCAAATGTTGATCCATAATGCTCACAATGCAATCATCAGTTCTTGTGGAAAAATACACTAAGAGCATATTTAAAATATTGGGCATAAATACCAATGGTTGGAAAGCTAAGTAGAATACGCAAACACAGGAAATAATTGACAGTTATTTTTATGTCCACCAACATCATCATCTATCATTATTGGTCCTGTTGAGCAGGACTCTTCAACAGAAACTTTCTCCCTATAAAAATATCCTCAAAACCTCATAAAATCCCTAGCAGTGTAGTTTTCTTCATTAATGGAGACAAAAGGGTTTATTAGATAAACTGAGAAAGAATTTGAATGAGAGGCAATGTATTAACTGTTATGGTAGAGCTGAAATACAATTTGAATAAGGAATCCCAATGCCTGGTTTCTAGATCTGACTTTGCCACTTGAAAGTTATTTGATCTCAAGTAAATAATTTAAACCCTTCTCAACCCTACCCAGGGCCTTGGTTTTTATATTTGTAAAATGGAAGCTTTGTTCTGGTTACTTCATAATATACTTCTAGCATCGATGAGATCATGCATGTGAAATACTCTCAATATTTTCAAATGTTATGAAAACATAAGTGGTTGTTATTAGTTTTTTTTAATTTTGTTTTATTGCTTAAAGTATTACAAAGAGTATTACATATGTCTCCTTCCCCCCTCACCCTTGACATTCCCCCAGCCTCCCCTACCCCCCAGTGTCTTATGTCCATTGGTTATGCTTATATGCATGCATACAAGTATTATTATGTTTTGAGTGGAGGTAAAAAGCTTTGCAACTTGCTTAGAAAACCAGAGTTTAAGTTTTCATTCTTCCACTTACTAACTAGGAGGACTTGAGCATATTATTGGAACTTTTCCCCCATACCTCTGAAAAAGGGGTAAAATACCTACTTCACATTTACAATATATAAAGTCTTTATAAAATCCAAGGTAGTTTAGTTTTCTTCCTGCATAGAGACAAATCTGTCACAAATACAATTAGATAAGGCAAGAAAGAATTTGTGTAAGAGGTAATATACAAGATGTTAGTGTTTTTTTTTTAAACTGTAAAAAGAATAAAAAGGAAGTGTTTTTAAATTATAAAGCTCTTTACACATGATCAGTCTACTTGCTGATAGCACTTGCATTTGTCTATAGAATGAACTAGTGGTGAGACTGGCCTAGAAAAAGCATCTGCAGAGGACTTGACCAGGAACTGAGCAAATATGCATAATCCTTCTCCATGAGCAGGAAGAGTGAGCCAGGGGATTAACTAGAGGGTCACCAGCTCCCTTTGGTTCTGCTTCTGGGACCCTCTATTGAAACTCAGGCAGAAAGATCTAGGTTATTTATTTTTTTTTGGTATGCAAGTTTCAAATCTAGGTCATTAAGAAATGATTTCTAAAACAATGAACATATAAGTAAAATCTTAACCTTTCATTTTTTTCTTTTACTAAATCAGACTTTAAGAACATATAAAAGTGACATATGAAATCGAATATTCAGTTTTTGAGAGTAAAAGTAAACATAGTTTTAAAATCTAATTATTAATATGTCATTGCTAATAGCTCACATTGACTTTTGACATTAGCAAATCATTGCTAATATTGCTTTGGCATCATTGAGTGGCATCATTCACAGGGAGTGTGTGTCAGATACATTGGAGCAGCTCCCTGCATTTGCACTGGTTTCAGAGTTACAGAAGCTCCATTGCTTTTGTAGTTTTCCACAGAAAGTAGACTACTTAGTTTTCCACAGAAAGTAGACTATTTAGTTTTCCACAGAAAGTAGACCAATAGCTCTCCAGTTCTGTATTCTTCCTACTTCAGCTCTTTAAATTAATTTTGCTGCCATCAACGAACCCATTTGGCTTTTGTTATCTTTTAATAAACATTGTTCTGTTTGGCAGTAGACAGCAGGCAAAGCGTCAGAAGACCTTCCACCAGATAGCCTTTTATGGTTGTGAAAATACTACTGCTATTGCCCCTTTTCTGTTTTCTTCCTCTGTGCAGTTCCGATAAAAAGTTACTAAAGTGAGAGCAGAATTACCAAGAACCCAAGATGCAAAGGAGGTCCTATCTCTGAAACTCTGGGCAGAAAAGGATGGAAGATGTCAGGGATGTTAGTCATAGCAAATTTTCCTACTTGCTGGCCATAATTCAACCACTGCAGTGTGCTCAGTGTACCTGCACATCGTCCAGCAGAGATGCACCTGATCTGAGGTTCTGTGTTACCTATCATGATCACAGATTGACATTTCTAATGGCCAGAGAAGAACAAATACTTTTTTTTTGGTATGTTGAATAATGAATGAATGAATGAATGAATGGGTGGATGGATGGGTGAATAAGTAAATATATAATCAATTCCAGACAGCATTAATACTTCTGGCTGGGAAATATACTTCCATATCAGTCACTAGTTAAGGATATATATATTTTTAGCTTGTTAAGAGTCCTCAACAACCATGTCCCATCTTTTGGTAGTAGCACTTAAACTTTCATAATTTAAGTACATGATCCATTTTCAGTAAATTTTTGTATAAGGTGTGAAGTTTAGGTCAAGTTTCATTTTTCTACCTATCAATATCGAATTGTTCCAGGACCATTTGTTGAAAAGGCTATGTATCATTCATTGAATTTCTTCATGGGTAGAAGTGGAATTCATAGTGTTCAGTTTTAATATGCATATTTTCCTATTTCTTCAATGCAGGGAATTTTTTCTCATTATGCCTTTGAATATTGTTTATTCTATTTTTCATTAGAGAAATACATAATACCAATTTATTATATTTTCTTCAATGTGCAGGTAGTTCAATTAGTGTAATATCATTCCTTTACTTTATCTGTCCCAGAGAGTAATCAATGATACACCTGAGCTCTACATTTTGGATAAATAATTTACACTTGCTGGGCTTGGTTCCTACTCCTTTTCTTATGGGGAATAAAAGCTTGAAGGAAGCAAGAACCAAGATGCAGGATAGCTTCTGCTTTCTATGCAGGAATTCTTACTGGTTCAGGCCATCCACCTCCCACCATGAAGAGCACAGCTCTTATAAGTACTGCCTGTGTCTGAATTAAAATATCAGCCTAATTCTAGGGTTCAGTTAGCAGGCACCTTTAGCTGTTACACTAACTTGCTTCCTTATCAACCTAGTTTTGCCTTTATCAACCATAAAGGTGATATTTGGGTTGCCCAGATGCTGCTATGTCTTCTTTATCAATTTTTTTTGAATAATACCAGCTAAAGAAAGGGGTGCTATTTATTAAGGCCTTTTAAAAGTCCTTGCATTTGGTGTATAGGTCAGAAATATTGCTAGATATAACAGAGAATAAAATTTTCAGATAAAAATTATATACCAGTAAGCTTTTGGCATGGCTTTGGACTTTCAATTCTATGTGTGTGCAGATCGTTTTGAGCTTGGCGCTTTGTAGAAGTTTATATTGCATTAGCTTTCTATTGCTACTGTTTTTAGGTCTGTGATATTTGACTTAATCTCAGGCTGCTATAACAAAATACTATAGACTGGAGGGCTTAAATATCAAACATCTATTTTTCATAGTTCTGGAGAATGGAAAGTCCAAGATCAAGGTGCCATCAGATTCAATTCTTGGTGAGGACCCTTTTCCTGGCTCACCTATCACTGCCCTGTCACTGTATACACACCTGGCAGAGAGCAGAAGCTCTGGTGCCCCTTTCTTAAAGGGCATTAATCCCATCACAAGCACTCCACCCTCATGACTTTACATTTAAATCTAATTACCTCCCTAAGACCCTACCTCCTACTACATCACATTGGGGGTCAGAGATTCAACATCTGAATTTGGGGGGACACAAACATTCAGCCCATGACAGTCTATAACCATAATTTATGGGGGTTTGATACACAGGTAAGTGATAGTTTCTATAGATTCAGGAACATTTTAGGATTTTTTATAACCTACCCATGGGCTGTTGGCTTCCTTATCAGTGAGTGTATAGAGATATCTTAGGTGCCAACGGTGTGCAGGGCTGAGACCGTTAAAGGAGCGTATGGGAGCCAGAGTTTCTTGACAAGAGCACACAGAGACAAATAGTGCCCTAACACCAGTGCAGAGATCCCAGCAGGTAGGCTGCAAACTGCCATCATCAAATATTAACCACATAGGCAGCCAGAGCCACACCTGTGATAAGGTTTCAGGAAAGGTTTTAAAGTGCAGATGAATATAGCTTTTTATGCAAACTTAGCTTTTCCTAAGCACATTTTCTGATAGATTAATTGTACTATTAAGGATGATTTTCCCAGTTAAATGCGGAGACAAGATGAAACTTTTTTTTAATGCCTAAAGTATTAATAACTCATTAATTAATCAGTTAATTAATGCATGAATATCACCAATGGCCCCTATTTTTCACACCATTTGTATCCATGCCCTGTGATACCATTCTCCCATAATAATTCTGGGCTTGTTCACATAACTTTTATGGCCAGTAGAACTGTAACAGACAGGATACAAGCAGAGATTTGAAAAAGTACTTGAGTGATTCTACTTCTTCTCTTGCAATCCATAAAGGCAATGGGTTACAAGAGAGGAAGTAGAAGTAGACATACCTTTGTAGTTTGTTGAAGGATAAGATACCACAGGAAACAGATGTAAGCTATCTCAATGATGCTAGCCTAGATCACCTGACCTACTCTTTTCACTGACCACAAACATATGGAGGAACCCAAATGAGAGCAGCTAAACCCAGCCCAGGGCAACAGTCCAGCTGGCATTTAGACTTATGTAGAAATAATAAATAGTTGATGTTGGAAGTCTCAACATTTTAAGATGATTTGTTACACAGCAATAACGAATTGATAACAAGAATCACATTTCTAAAAATAGAGAAAAGAGGTTCTTTAGAGGACTCTTAGGCATTTTGACCATTCTTTTACTTACAAATCGCTGCACTTGAACTTCAAGGTAGCTGAGATTTTGGTTTGATATTCTGACTTTCAGGCTAAGTAGTTAGTGCTACACAGACAAACTCAAATTCAGCTGAATCTTCCTGATAAGGGTAAAGGGGGGAAAGCTTATTTGAGAAAAAGATGTAAAGAAATGCTTCTCAGAGTCTGAGACATTGCATGGATATTGTTCTTTGTTAGGTCTCTGAGGGTATAGTCTTTTTTTTTTTTAAATTGTTTTATTGCCTTAAAGTATTACAAAGAGTATCATATATGTCTCTTCCCCCCCCCCCTTGACCTTCCCCTAGCCTCCCATACCCCCCAGTGTCTTGTGTCCATTGGTTATGCTTATATGCATGCATACAAGTCCTTTGGTTGATCACTTACCCACCCCCCCAACCCTCCCCGGCCTTCCTGCTGCAGTTTGACAATCAGTTTGAGGCAGCTCTGCCTCTGTATCTATTATTGTTCATAAGTTTATAATGGTCTTAATTATCCATAAATGAGTGAGATCATGTGGTATTTTTCTTTCATTGATGGCTTATTTCACTTAGCATAATGGTCTCCAGTTCCATCCATGCTGTTGCAAATGGTAAGAATTCCTTCTTTTTTACAGCAACATAGTATTCCATCGTGTAAATGTACCACAGTTTTCTAATCCATTCATCTGCTGATGGGCACTTAGGCTGTTTCCAGATCTTAGCTATGGTGAATTGTGCTGCTATGCACATATGGGTGCATATATCCTTTCTGAGTGGACTTTCTGTTTTCTTGGGATATATTCCTAGAATTGGGATCACTGGGTCAAATGGGAGTTCCATTTTTAACTTTTTGAGGAAAGTCCATACTGTCTTCCATAGTGGCTGCACCAGTCTGCATTCCCACCAGCAGTGCACGAGTGTTCCTTTTCTCCACATCCTCTCCAGCACTTGTCGTTTGTTGATTTATTCATGATAGCCATTCTGACGGTGTGAGATGGTACCTCATTGTTGTTTTGATTTGCATTTCTCTGATGATTAGTGACTTCGAGCATGTTTTAATATGTCTCTTGGCTTTCTGAATGTCCTCTTTTGAAAGTGTCTATTTAGGTCCTGTGCCCAGTTTTTGATTGGATTGTTTATCTTCCTTTTGTTAAGTTGTATGAGTTCCCTATAAATGTTGGAGATTAAACCCTTATCGGTGATAACATTGGCAAATATGTTCTCCCATGCAGTGGGCTTTTTTTTTGTTTTGTGATGGTTTCTTTTGCTGTGTAGGAGCTTTTTATTTAGATGTAGTCCCATTTGTTTATTTTCTCTTTAGTTTCCAATGCCCTAGGAGCTGTATCGGTGAAGAAATTGTTTCGGCATATGTCTGAGATTTTGTTGCCTTTGGATTCCTCTAGTATTTTTATGGTTTGAGGGTTTAGTCTTAAGAAATATCAATGGCTGCTTCAGATTAGGAATCTATTAAAGATGACTTTTCCAGTTAAATGGGGAGACAAGATGAAACTCCTCTTTTTAATGCCTAAGTCACCACACAAAACCCATTGAAGTATGGGCCTAAAATGCCTTGTCATAAGAATTTGTTAATGTAATCTCACCAGATAGAAGTAATTTCAACACCAGTGTGAATAAAAAAAATCAAGAAATGTTTTTTTTCTTTTTAAAAAAATTTATCTTTATTGGTAAAGGTAATACAGATGGACTCTTCCCCTCCCCACAATTGACCTCTTCTAGCCTGCCCCTTCCCCCAACCCAGGCCTTCACCCCACTATTGTCTGTGTTCATAGATTATGTATATATGCATATAAATTCTTTGGTTAATTTCGTCTCACTCACTCCCTAAGAAATTTTGAGTCTTCTTGAAGTGGGGCGGGGAAAGCACTTTGAACAGACCAGGTGACTGCAAACTTCTAATCTTTGCATGAAAGCAGCATATTTGTCAGAATGGATCAGATTATGCCACAGTAACAAAAAACCCAATCTCAGAGGCTCTTAATAAAGAAAAAATAACACAACTATATCTTTCACTTGCCATGTGTCCTACATGGATTGGAGGGCTCTGCTCATTGTCATCTTTCAGGGACACAGGCCACTAGCTGTGCCATCCCTACACATGCTTCCGTAATCATCAAGGCAAAAAAGCAAAATGGGAATATGGTTAGTTGCATATTGACTCTTAAAACTACCACATGGAAGAAACATATGACATTTCTATTCACATTTTATGGTCTAAGCAAATCATATAGGAGAGGGAAATAGAATCCATCTGTTTGCCTGGAAGGAGAGGGGAGCGGAACATACCCTAATATCTTCCACAGTTGTTCTGTGCAACAAAATATTTGGTTCAGTCTTCTTTTTTATGTGCAAAATACATTTACTCCCACCCCGAGGAAAACAGCCAAAAATCTCAATGGAATAATGGCACCAAAAGCAAAGTCTAGAATATCTTTTTTTTTTTTTTTAAATCTAGAGACTTTAGGGCTAATGTGGTAAGTTTTCTCTCTTTTACATCCAATGATATTGGGAGAGGATAACTGCAATAAACTCTTCTATTCAGAAAGGGCACAATTGGGAGACATACAGTAGAACAATTCTAAAATCCCACCAGGTAGACATGTCGAGAGCCCTTTCACCGAGAGTGAGCACTCATCCTCAAATAATGTATGACCAATTAGAGCAGTGGTTCTCAACCTTCCTAATGCCGTGACCCTTTAATAAAGTTCCTCATGTTGTGGTGACCCCCAACTATAAAATTATTTTTGTTGCTACTTCATAACTTTAATTTTGCTACTGTTATGAATCGTAATGTAAATATCTGATATGCAGGATGTATTTTCATTGTTACAAATTGAACATGATTAAAGCATCGTGATTAATCACAAAAACAATATGTAATTATATATGTGTTTTTCGATGGTCTTATGTGACCCCTGTGAAAGGGTCGTTCGACCCCCAAAGGAGTCGCGACCCGCAGGTTGAGAACCGCTGAGTTAGAGTAACACAGCCTTTGTCCACCTCTTCACTCACTATACCAAGAAGTTAGAATGACATATCATTGATAACTTTGGAGAAACCAATTGGAGAATCTTTCTTTTGTGTGTTTGTGCTTATTTTTACATTAAATTTATTGGGGTGACATCGGTTAGTAAGATTGTATAGATTTTAAGGGCACATTTCTATGATGCATGATCTGAGTACTGCATTGAGTGCCTACCACTCAAAGTCAAATAATCTACACCATACATTTGATCCCCTTTACCTTTTACTATCCACTACCTTCTTCCCTATGGTAACCTATACTGTTGTTTGTATCTATGAGTTTTTGTTTGTGCTTGTTTTGTTTGTTGGTTTCAGTTTTATATCCCACATATGAGTGAAATCATATGGTTCTTAACTTTTTTCTGACTTATTTCGCTTAGCATAATATTCTCAAGGTCCATCCATGTTGTTGTAATGTCAGTATTTAATCTTTTCTTATGACTAAGTGGTATTCCACTGTATATATGTGCCATACCTTCTTCATCCAATCATCTTTAAAGGACACTTTGGGTGTTCCTGTGTCGTGCCCCTGAGTTGAAGGGCCATGAATAGTGCTACCCAATTGGGGATTCTAATGTTTGCGGTACCACTCTTTCTCATGGGAGTGGGCAGCCTTTAGGGAGCAGCCGTTCACCTCTGCTCACCATTCTCCACCTGACTTGGTACCCTATCCTCCGATCTTTCAGGTGAAATGGTCAGCCCTGGCTCAGCATTGCCTAATGGATAAGGGATGCATGCCAGCTGCTGGGATTCAAATAGCAGATCTGTTCAGCTGCACAACCAAGTCACAGTCCTAGACTTTATCAACAATAATGACAATATTTTGATCCTTTATCACTGATGTACTTTATTTCTCAATTTTTTTCAGATGGGGATGATTAAACAGGTTTTTCTCAGAATTCAACAGTTGGGTTTTCTATTTCAGGAATTCTAGCTAGCCTTATTTGGAATGTCTTTTGTCATCAATATTTATGTTCTTTTCTCTAATTGCTTTGACCTGTTTGTTTTATTGTATTCATTCATGATTATTTTTTCAGAAATTTTCGTAATGTTGGAAATTATACTTTCAGCATGCTTGTTTTATTTCTGTTTCTATCTTTCAAAGTTATATGGTATAATATTGTTATTTATATTACTAAATTACTTTTTCTGCAGACTCATCTTTTATGTCATTTTGGTGATAGTTGAGTATAGTTCAGATATAGAAGAAATTAGTTACTTTCTACAGATCTTGAATTAAATAAGGGAAATGAGGGAGATGGAAGAGTAAAGATAACTTCTAGATATCAGGCTTCAATAAATGGGTGGTACTATTCACTGGTATAGATATTTAAGCACGAGAAAAGTATTTTGATGCCAGAAATAAATTTCTTTTGCACATTGGACCTTATTGTTTTCCCAGTAACACCTCAGACCTGAAGAATAATTTTAACAGTGCAGACCTGAGTGAGTTACTTCAGTGGAAAGGAGAGGGACTCAAGAGACATGTAAATGCAGTTTCTCAAGAGAGGATCTATAGAATGTTAGGAAGGAGTGCTTAAAACAGATTGGAAAAGTGACAAAGACTAACTTAATAAATTTTGAAAATTTACCTCAGTTTTTAGAATCCTGAATTTTAGTACAAAGGAAACCATTTTCCTTCTTATAGTCTTTAATTTGTATATAAGACTCCAAACTCCAAGAATTCAGTACTCTCTTTAATATTATAATTTATTCACCTGTTAGATTTGTGAACTAATATTAGATTCTAGGAACTATTTATAAAATAGGGAAAATGAACTTCAATTTCCAAAAAGAAGACACTGTATAAGAAAGTTCTGCCCCGCCTGTGTGGTTGAACACTGACCTATGAACCAGCAGGTCACAGCTCTATTCCTGGTCAGGGCACATGCCCAGGTTTTGGGCTCGATCTCCAGTAGGGGGTGTGCAGGAAGCAGCTGATTAATGATTCTCATCATTGATATTTCTCTCATATATATAAGGAAAGTGCCAATTAAATTGCATGGAAAGGTGATATAGGAATTCAGTAAAGGATCAGAGCCAGGCAAGGTAAGAAGGAAAAATAAGATGAAGGCAAATGGAGAAGAGAAAACAGAATATTTCAGGCAGCAACAAGGTAAGAAGGACAGAGTAAAAGTTGAGTATGTTTGTGTGTGTATGCACATGTGAGTGGAAAGAAAGAGAGAGAGAAAGAGAGATCACCAAGAACTGAAATAGAGTGCAATATAGGAAGACAAGCCTAACAAGAGAAAGGTTTCATGGGCAGAGTTGGAAAATGATGATAGGCATTATGGGATGTTGATCTTCTGTGAAAAATTTGGCAGAAGACCTCAGACCTACCTTTGTGGATAAATGGGAGACATTGTAGAGTGTTTTCGCAGGAGGCTCATAATAAAGAATTGGTTTTGAACAATTAAACTGGTGGTAGAACAATGTGCAGAGCAGATTGAAGGTGGGGAATATTCAAAGACATGAAGACAGGTATAAAGGCAACGATAGTAATTCGGAGGGAAAAAAAGAAGGACTTAGAAAAAGGGTAGCAATGGGAGGAAGGATGAAGGCAAGAGACATTATAAATAGAGAATCACAAACCTGGCGTTTACGGTGGTGGCATTTATGGAAATCAATTGCTTAGGGGCAAGGCACAGAAAATAGTTTAAGGAAAAATACTGACAATTTATTGGCATGCACATACAAACCATGGGTCGAGTAGTATTGAGACTGTCCCTAGGAATATTTGGAACAAGGGTCAATTCTTGGTCTCTGACCTCCATGTCTTCCCATATTGAGTCCATCTCCATGAGGTAGAGATCCTGATCATGATCAGCTGGGGGATGGCTTTCTATTCAGTGTTATTAAAAAATGTGTAACAATATTAATGAAAATTTAAGGAGAAAACAATCACCAATAGTCCTATCATCTTAAGGCAGTTATTAGAATGCTTTACTCATTCTTATAACTTTTTGTAGATTTATACTTTTTATGTGGCTATAATTTTAATAACGGTTTTTCATTTCATTAGTAACATAAGCATTTTTTTTTTAAAAAAACATGTTGCTACATAGTCTCCATTCGTTTCTTTTTTAAAAATATGTTTTTATTGACTTTTAAAAAAAAGCCTCACCCAAGGATATTTTTCCATTGATTTTAGAGCATTGAAGAGAGAAGGAAAGACAGAGAGAAACATTGATGTGAGAGAAACACATCGATTGGTTGCCTCCTGCACATGCCTTGACCAGAGCCGGGGCAGGGGACGAGTCTGCAACTGAGGTACATGTCCTCGACGGGAATTGAACCCTTTGGTCTGCAGGCCGATGCTCTAGCCACTGAGCCAAATCGGCTAGGGCTGTTTTTATTGATTTTTAAAGAGAGAGGAAGAGAGAGGGGTAGAGATAGAAGCATCTATTGGCTGCCTCCTGCACACCCCCTACTGGGACATTTAGAGAAAAAGCTTCTTTGGTCTGCTAAGGAATTCTTTCTTGTAGTCAGGTACAGACCTCTCTTCAGTGAAAAATAGTACTCAATTGTCCACAGTCTGAAGCAGTTCCTGATAGAATTTTGTTACAACCATTTTAAATTTCACATTGAACGCCATTGCTCCATGCCTGGATTTCCTGTGTCTGAATAAGGATGAGGCAAAAGATAAGACACTTCACTCATTGGAGACCTCTGTGATGGAAGAAACACCAGTTATTATCTCCATTTACAAGACAAATCAAAACACCGAGCCTTGAAAGGCTAAGATATGATTTTTGTTGGCAATAAATTATTTTGTTAAACAAACATTCATAGAGTGGTTATTCTGTGTCAGATATTACAACCCTAGGAGGTATTATTTTTATCCTGATTTTAAGATGAGGAAGCGGAGACCCAGAGACGTTAACTAGCCCAGTCACACAGCTGATAAGTGGCAGAACCAGGATTCAGAGCCAGGCAGTCTGGCTCCGGGGACTGTATTGTTCTCCACTGGGTAAGGCCAGAACTAGGAACTAACTCGCCTGACTTGGGATTCTGTCCTCTTTCCAGTAAATGAGTTAAGTACACATTCAATTATCTGCCGAGTAACCAAAGCCAGATCCACATTTCTGTCCAATGAACCTTGTCTATCAAGTTTTCATCAAGCATTCTTACCAATTATACCCCTTGCACTTGATCTGCTGCTGGTCTTTATAAGTGACTCCACCACAAAAAAAACCCCAAAGACAATTCCCTTCTGGCAGGAGCTGAATCATTGGTACAGGAAGTCATAAAATACTGAAAATTGATGCTGGAAGTCATATTCTTTAAAGGATACTGGTGTTAACATAGGATGTCTTGCTTGGCTGCTGCAAAGAGATAAACAAAAAAAACCAAACACAAATGTGGTCAAGCTAAAATGGGCGGGAAGATTCCCATACTTTCTCTCCTGGCAGTTGAAGGACCACACCAACTATATTCTCATCAGTGTACTTGCTCACAATTGATGTGAGGTTAACCCCTGGAGAAACAAGAGAGATGAAGAAGAATTCTTAATGTGACATTATTTAGTAGGCTTTTTCCTAGGGATCAGATAATTAGTACAGTGATTTTCCCCACTTCTACTTTAATCTGGATGCGATTGCTGCAACTATAAAGTGCCAACTAACTTCGTACTACTATCTATCGGTAAGAGAGGGAGCAGTGAACTTAAGAAAATTATCCTCTATTTCTAGTCCATTGGATTCCTCGGTTCCTTCTTAAATGAAGTACAAATTTTAAAGCATTATGCTAAATTGTATTACCTGTCCAGGTCTCTTTGAAATATCTAATTTTGGGGTGTATTTTTGTTGTTATAAGAAATAAAAAAATGAAACACTGCTTAAAATGTCAATCTTTGTAGCATTCAGAAGACTCAATATTGTTATTAGGTATCAATAGCAATAGTAAAACATCTACTTTCTGTATAATGAACTCAAGCATTTCTTTTATCAGAACTTTGAGCTGTTTGCTCAGGAGAACTGCAACATATGGTTTTTCTCTTCCACTTTTTAATATTTTGGTCTCCGGTGAATCCGCATACAAAAGCTTCCTTCCTTTAGCCGGAGTCCACAAATGAAAGGCTTTTCTTTTTCTGATTGTAGATTAGCCTGCCAAGAAACAAACACGAGCTGGAGAACATCACTCTAATTTATTGATGGGATACAGATGACAAGGAAGTCTGTCCTCTTCTAGGCTTTTGGGAACGCTTCAGGCTGACCCAGCGCAGTCGAGTTCATACGGCAAAGACAGCCTTTGCCAAAAACCGAAGCCAATAGTCATTGCAAACCTCTGAACCAAAACATTCCTTTAGTGCTTGAATTTCCCTATAATTTGTGTAGATTCCCTTTTTTTGTCAATGAAGCTAGCAGTGGATAACTAGCTTAGTGCAATCAGACAAAACAACTGTGCCATTCATTCAGTAATTAGATGATAGCCGTACCATGCTTTATGGTTTCCGTTCTTCATTCCTTCCTTTCTTTTCAAGTCCTTGGAGACAAACTCTGGGATGTTTGGCAAAGTTGGAGGCCCTTGTTGAAAAATATCCTGTCTTTTTTACTCCAGGGTTGCTAATAAGTTCTATTCTCAGAGGCAAAACATTAGATGCACACAGCAGGGAGGATCAGCCACGTAGAAAAAAAGAGGTTTGGTTTTCTTTGTATATTACCTTTTGCCTCGCTTTACAGTTTTACCTTATTTATGGCTGAAGGAGGTTTTACTCATTCTTATATCCAACAGCATCCAAGTGGATTTGATACTGAAGCTAAATGCATATGGTAGAGCTTACATAAATTACTGTCTAAACCTTCAGACATAAAAATTTTACAAGAAGCAGAGACAAAAAGAAATAAATGGAGAGGAGGATTATGTGATTCAAATTAATCTGCTTTGAAGAAGGCATCCCTGATTAAATCACTGCCTGGCAAACTGTGCTAAGAATTACTGTGCTATACTTTTCCTTCTTTTTTTTTTTTTTTTAAGCTTTTTTGTTTGTTTGCTTGTTTGTTTGTTTCCCACATTTCTAGAAGGGTAGGGAGGGAAAGCTTCTACAAGGAAACAGGAATACTAGTTCAGATTTTGTTGCTATTGCTGCCTTGAATATATGGTGATGTCAACATCCAAAAAATTGGTATTGGCTGCCTTCGCTGAAGAGTTTGGCTCTGTCAGGGGTCTAGGCTGCAGATGATCCAGCTTGAACTACTTGAAGGAAAAGAGGACAGTGTTTTGGTTGCCCTATCTAATCTTTAGGAAAGGCAGGGGCTTTTGGGTGACTGAAATTTGGGACCTAAGGCCTTGGTAGGATTCTCTTTCTCTACCTCTTCCTCATCTCTCATCTCTGCTTCTCTTTTGGCTTGGTCTTTTTCTCCCCTGGGCCATCTGGAACTTCAGGTAGAAATATAGTGTTAAAAGATAGACTGAGGTGTATTAAAATTTTTTAGTTTATTTGAGCAAAACCCCATGCTAATTGGTTGGTGCTATACTGGAACTAGTTAAGAGCACTCCTGTGATAGGACAGGAGCTTGGGGAGAGACTTTTACAGAGAAAGGGCAGAAACAAAGTAAGAAAATCATTGATTGGCTGTAGCTTAAAGCCTGGTTGGCTGTTTGTGGTAGATTGCTCTTAGGTTTCAATTTTATAACCTTGAAGCATTTACAGTCTTAGGTTTTTTGTTTGCTTAGGTAGGCCACTACCATATTAGATCTTCTTGGCCTAATGGCCTCTGCATTGATTAATTTAACAGTGACTAATGAACAGTTACAGTTCTGATATCAAACAGTTAAAAAAAATACTCTCTTCTCAAACTCCAGATACCCAGGAAAATACTGTTAGTTGCCTGATTTGGAGTATTTCCCGCCTTTAGCCCAATCACTTTGGACATTTGGATGAAGCATTATAACAGGTCCAGCTTAGGTAAAAAGCAAAAAAAAAACAAAAAAAAAAACCACCATTCTTGACCCTGAGGTCAAGGGCATGGGCCATGTATCCAAAAGAAGAGAAGAGCTGAGCAGCTAAAAATAAGAGTCACTAGATATTACTGTCTCTGATTCTTACTTTATCTACTCGAAAATAGTATTTGATATTTTGAAATGTCATTGGTTGAAATTCTCCCCTGAAAATATAGTAGAAATGAATATACCGAGTAGATCTTAGTGGTAACATCGGCTGGAGGTGGGGAGGGCAGTGAACTGAATTGTAAGAGAAATGGTGATTATAGTCTTTGGTCTGACTTATGAGCCCAAGGAAATTCTATAATTGCATTGAGGTTAAACTTCCTTTCTACTCCAAGGAACATTTGAGGGTTTCTCCTAAGTACTATGAAATAGTACATTACTCTTAAAGAAAATTCCAATTTTTCTCATTATATCAGTGGAAAACAAGTTGGCCTGAGGAGGTGTAGTGAGTAAAGTGTGACGGGGAGCTTAAAACTGTCATTTGGCTCCATAGTAGAGATCAGCAAATGTTTTTTGTTAATGACTGCATCATAAATATTTTTGGTTTTTCTGGGTATAAGTTTCTACTTCAACTACACAACCCTGCTCTTGAAGTGGAATAGCAACCATAGACAAATATGTAAATGAAAGGGCTTTTTTGTATTTCAATACAACTTTATTTACAAATACAGAGTGTGGGCAGCAGTAGTTTATTGACTCTGACATATACATGCCTGAGAAATGTGTAAAGTGAAGTATTAAATAAACCCTAAGTATCACTAGCATTTAGAAGTGTTCTTTAGTGACTGAAGAGTAGATTCATAGAAATCATTTGATCATAAGATTGGCTATTAAACATCCTAAATGTATGTTTAAAATGCTATTTCTTGGGTAAGACATAGCCACAATTAAACTATTTCCATTAGTGATTTTTTTTTTACAGATTCACTGTTTATTATATGATGTTAAACATTTTTAAAGAATGAATATAGCATTGATTGAAATTCAAGTCTGATAGAAACTCTTGAAATCAAATGTGTTTTTCACAGGATGTGGGCATACCTAACTTTTATCTGTTTTACTCCTGGGACAAAATGGTTATTGGCAACATATGTTGTGAGCAAATGTGTTCTCTTATTTGTAATGCTCGCAGTCATGTGAGTGTACCATTATTACTTGACATTTGAAATATGTCTCAATTGAAACGTGAAACTTTTTATGAACTGAAAAACTTGGAAATCCTTCAGGCAGAGGATTATATTTATGATATAACTTTCAATATTTCCATTATATCACTTTATTTTAAGCATTTATTAAGTAGCTATAAAAAATCACTTTGGGACCAATCTTGATGTGTTTCTTAAATGTGATGATTGTACCAAATAAGAAACTGTATTTTCCCTATTTCATCAATTCTAAGGCACTCACACTTTTTGTACATTTCAACATCTCTATAGTAAGCGTTCTAATGATGGAAGACATCTTACAAATTGTTATAGTATGAATAGTTGTAATTACCTGCCTGAAATTTGCCTGAAACTCCTTTCTTGGGATTTTTTGGTAAGACCAAAAAAGTCAGCATGAAAACTTACAGTCATGGAAGAAAATTCTCGAGACAATGGTGGAGTACTCTTTTAAGGAATGTGCATGACACCATCCTTGATGTTACAAAGGAGTCTTGTGTGGAAAGTCATAGATATCAATGAGGCTCAATCAAAATGTGATTTAGAAGAGCAGCCTCTGAATGCAAAGTAGTCTGGGATACCTTTGCTGATTTATTTTAATGATATATTATTTTTTATGCATGAATAAGAACAATAAACAATAAAATTCTACATCTAAACAAGTCTAAGTGACTCTTCCAATAAGTATAGCAAATTCCAAGGGGAAAAAGCATTGTGAGCAGGGAGAGGACTAAGAAGGTAAAGGGGGTCAAATATGTATATAGTTTAGTGCAGGTAAGCACTATCTGTCACATGGCGATCTAGATCCTGAATATGACTTAATTAATGCCAAAGGGGTTTGATATATCTGCCAAGAAATGTCTAATAAGTAACCATTTTAGGGGGGAGGTAAAAGTTTGATCAAAGTAACAATGGGTTGATTGCTAATCACATATTATTGATGTTAACATGACAGCAAGTGACCATACTTCTTTCATTAAACCATCCATAGTAATGTAGTTTTGTCACAATTTCAATGTGATCTTTCCTACCTCTAGGGTATTGATGAGCCAGAGATTGGCCTGCACAATAGTCCTTGCAGTGATAGTAATGTATTTTTATCTATATGAACAATTATTCCTTTTTTGGTAATTTAATTATTATTTTAATTACTTTTAGGAGATAACATATGAACTCTCTTAGAGCCACGCAATTTTAATAAATTGAGGAGTTAGCTTTTGCTTTGGCAACTCAGAAATCTAGCTTTAATTTTATATGATGTAAATGAATTATACATTTTTAATTTTTGTATGTAGATCAAATGGCTTTGATGTAATTGGTGTCTGGAAATGAAGTTTTACCCTACAAGTAACAGAAATGCACCAAAAAGTGGATGGAGGCTAGATCACTTTTGAGGAACATGATAGAGAAAGTCTAAAGTTCCTTGAACACATAGTAAAAATCTGGATTTGATGACACTGCTCAGTGAAGGCTCAAAAGAAAATGAAGAACATGTTGCAAACTGGAGGAAGGGTGTTCCCTTAGTAAGTAGTGCCAGAAAACTTATCGAAATTGTCTCTTGAAGTTATGTGCAAGGCAGAACTTCTAAGTGATGAGCTTGGTTATTGAGATAAGGACATTTCCAAGCAAAGTGTTGAAGGAGCCACCTGGTTTCTTTTTCCTGTTTGTAGTAAGATGTGGGAGGAAAAAGATAAATTGAGGGAAGAACTGTGAAACAAAGGAAATAGAACTTGATGAAAATCTCAGCCTCCCGCCCCTGGCAAATTACTAAATTATGACATGGCTTCCCAGCAGTATCAGGAAAGCCTACTCCAGTGCGGGTGTGATGTTACAATCTTTGCTAAAACCCAGAAATGTCAAAAGCACAGAGTACAGTAGTCAGTCACACAAAGGGCCCTTTCAAGAAATTAAGGGTGGCCCTGGCTGGTGTTGCTCAGTGGTTAAGCATCAACCCATGCATCAGGAAGTTGTCTCTTGCAGGAGGCAGCTGATCAATGTTTCTATCTCTCTCTCCCTTCTTCTCTGAAATCAATAAAAACAAGAGAGATTAAGGGTGTGCCTCACAGATTCTCTCATTCAAACCAGGGGTCCCTAGGAGGCTTAAGGGTGTTGTCTCCCAATCATCTCAGTAGGAAGCTAAGGTAGAAAAGGGTTTATCTCATCAAAATCTGGGGTTGTAATATTTCTCTAATGGAGTGAACCCCATCGAAATCTATAGGAGATCTACAAAGTTCTTGAGAAAATTATTTCAGCAAAAACACTGCCAGGTTGGACTAAAATGGACAGAGTGCAAATGAAAGCAGACAGAGCCCCAAAATTCTACAGCAGGAATCAGGCCTATACAACTACTCAGCTGTACACACATTACTTTTCTTGAAAAGGAAGGGGAACCAAGATTCAGAGAGTGGACTCATACTATATTATACACAAAATAGAAACCATGAGGAGAGAGAATACTGCATATGAAAGTTACTTCTAGGCCTCAAAACAAAAATAAAGGAACCCCTGACATTTGCCCAACTGACTTTAGAAGGCTGTGTATCAGTGACTCCTTTTCCTCTCCATTTCCCCCCTTTTTCGAACATGAACATGGATAGCTGTTATCCAGTGCCTGTTACATTATTATATTTTAGGTATGTTGGGGGCAGAAATTTGTCTCTTCAGTGTCACAGATCTAAAAATAGAAACTGTACCCAAAAAGCTATATTTAAAAGATTATACCCAGGAATTTCATCTGTATCTTTATTTCATTTATATGATAAAAATTTGGACATTGAGCTTAATTCAAAATGGAATGAGATTCTTTTACACCTTGGAAGGGAGTGGATATATATTTTATGTGAGACAGATTTGAAGCATTTGGGTCACAGGGTAGATTGTGGTGACAAAATTGAAGGTACCCCTCTCCCACCCCATAATCTTCATCTTCTGGTGTTCATGTCTTGTTTGATGCCCTCTGCTTGGGTGTGAACAAGACCTGAAACTTGTTTCTAACCAGTGCAAAGCAGCAAAGGTTGATGGGCTGTACAGGGTTGTCTGAACATGATTATACAAGTGAATCGCTTGTCTTACCGAAGTTTCTCTCTGTCCCTGTTACTGGCTTTGAAGAAGCAAGCTTCCATGATTCTTGCAGCCACAAACTGTCAATACCTTGAGGGAGTTTGGAACTGGATCCTTTCCTCAGTTGAGAGAACTTAGTCCTGGCTACAAAAGATTCAAGGTCACTAGTTTGCTACAACTGAAATAGTCCATCAGTTAATGTATGTATGAATATATATATTTACTAATATATCTATGTATGAACCTATCATCTATCCATCTGACTGTCTATCTAATTGATCTTTTTGCAGCTTTGTTCAGAGATGGAAAAGGAAGAAACCTCTGTGTTTCATTTTCTTTAATCCTGTGTTATAACTCAGTTTATAATTGGGCATCATTTAGTTTTCATAGGTATTTTGGTTATGTTGGTGGCTGAGAAAGGAGTGCATTTGTGCATGTGCATACATATGTGTGTGTGTGAGAGAGATATTTTCAACTGTTGGGTGCTAGTTTGCTCACTGTTGCACAAAGAGGAAGCACCTCTTCTATGGAGATGTATGAAGACTTTGCTTCTTTGGGTTGTGGAAGTTCCCTTATTACCTTGCAAGCTGGATGATTTGACTTACTGATACCATGTTAAGAACTCACTTATTTCTCCAGTCCTGTAAGTGGACACTAGTTTTGTCTATTATAAAAGAGGAATCCCCTCTGTCTAAATTCTGTATGTCCTGGAATCCTGTGTTTACTACAGCTCTGATTTTCTGGCTACAGGAAAATGGAAGGAGATCAACAAACTTTAAAATTACATTGATTCATATGAGGCGAAGTAGAGAATTAAAATTGATTATAATTTTTTTGTGTTTGTTTGTTTCCCTGGAAAGACACTAAATATTGGGAAATCAACATCATGCTGGGTCCTTTACCCTGTTTTTGCTCTTCCTTAGTCTAAGTCTTCCTTGAATCCATTCTAATGTATATGTTGCTGATGTGATATAATATAAATCTGTCTCTATATGCTAGATCTATTGTTATATTTTTCTCATTAGCCTTTATCAATTTTTTTTTCAAACGATGGTACACTTTCCATCAACCCCATTCCTTCCTACCCTTTGAGAAGGGTTACTGACAAGTTTTATTACCAAACAGAATTTGAGTTTATGTGAACTTAATCTGGATTTGAGCAATGTCTGCATGTGGATTGCCTAATGCTTTGCCTTCCCCTACTGTCTTTTCCTCACCTTTCCCATGTTAGAGATCAGAAACACTGAAGCAGAAAGAAATTAGATATATCATTCAAGTGCATTTAGCAAATCAGTAGGTAAAGACCTCACTTGAAGCCTCCTCTTTGGGTCTGTGACAAAAATCTTTGCTGTCTCTCAAAACAAATTTATTCAATTTAGAAAAATAAGCAGCTCTATGCCAGGAGTCTTGCATTGTCCAAAACTGTGAGGAAAGTTACCTCAGATCCAGCCTCAGAATTAAGCATGTGCATGCGTCTAGCACTACATAGCTAGTCTTTGCCAGAAACTTGGTTCCAAATTTTCTCTCCGATATTTCTCCACATACCCAGAACGGTAGCATAGACAATGAATAGGAAAAGTGTGACAACTCACATTATACAAGGGGAGTGAAGCCAGAGCTTCTAAATCCTAGACCACACAGCTATAGCTTTCCTTGAGATATAGTTTTGTAGAGCTGGTTACCTTAGGATCTCAACCCTTTTTATATTCATCTAATCTTCTAAAAAGTATTTTTATTGATTTTTAGAGAGAGGAAGGGAGAGGGAGAGAGAGAAACATTGATGTGAGCCAAACATTGATCTGCTGCCTCCTGCACACCCCTTACAGGGGATTGAGCCTACAACCTGGGCATGTGTCCTAACCCGAATTGAACTGGCAACCTTTTGGTGCACCGGGAGGAGTCCAACCAACTTAGCCACACCAGCCAGGGCTATATTCATCTAATTTTTAAAAGTCAACTGTAGCCTAGCTGGCATGGCTCAGTGGTTGAGCATTGACCTATGAACCAGATCACAGTTTGATTCCCAGTCAGGGTACATGCTGGGATTACAGGCTCGATCCCCAGTAGGAGGCATGTAGGAGGCAGCTGATCAATGATTTTCTCTCATCATTGATGTTTCTCTCTCTCCCCCTCCCTTTCTGAAATGAATAAAAATATATTTAAAAAAAGTTAACTGTAATTATTTTCTGGTGATGACAGTTTTATGTGCCCATTGATGTAAAGTTGGGGGGAAAAACTAGCAGAAACAAAACCCCATCATCTTAATAACTCACAATTTTACATGAGAACACATTTCCTTCCATGATTCTCTTTAGACTTTTTAAAGATATTTAGAATATTCATATACATATTTTTAATATCTGTATTATAACCCATTATTCTAAAGAAATATTCTTTTCCCTAATGTCCTGTCATTTCATTAGAAGAGTTTATTGTAACCATATTTATAAGTTTTGTCCTAATGATGACTTGGGAGGCTCTATATAAACTGGTGTCCAAGCATCTTTCTGAGTTCAGCTCCTACTACTCTGCCTCTCCTCATTCTATTCCAGTGATGGAGAACCTTCTGAGCTCGGCGTGTCAGCATTTTGAAAAACCCTAACTTAACTACGGTGCCGTGTCATGTATAGAAATTTTTTGATATTTGCAACCATAGTAACACAAAGACATGTTTTTGATATTTATTTTATATATTACAATGTGTTGCTCTTTTCTTCTTTAGGACTAATCTTACATCATTCATTTACGCAGATTTATGACATTTATTAATGCATTTATTAATGCTTAATTCTGAGGCTGGATCTGAAGTAACTTTCCTCACAGTTTTGGAGAATGCAAGAGACTTAGCATAGAGCTGCTTATGTTTCTAAATTGAATAAATTTGTTACGAGAAACAGCAAAGAATTTGTCACAGACCCAAAAAGGAGGCTTCAAGTGAGGTCTTTACCTACGGATTTTCTGTGCGTGCAGTGTGCTAGGCTCGGGGGATTCAGTCGATTCACCATTACGGACAAACTAAACATGTCTCCCGCTCAGGTGAAGATTGATGTTTGCTAAGGGACAGACAAATAGGCAAGAGTGACAGAGGCTGACAAGTACTCAGACAGAAGTAAAACAGGAGGGATGGGGCACAAAGGAGAGAAAGGAGGATGCTACTATGTTGAAGAGGGGTAGAAAAAGCTCGCTGCTTCTGCTGGTCTCACCTTCTAGGTGTTTCCATTACCTTTTCTCCTTTGCCTGCCTCTGGAGAGCCATGGGCCATCGTCAGTGCCCATTGATGGGCCAACTCTCAGCCACATGGCCAGTTAGAAGTCATGGTATCTACAAGTCCCTGTCTTTTTTTTTTGGTCAATATTAAAATTTCAACCGACTTCCATTCACAGAATGTTCCTATTCCCTATCCCCAGTTTTATTTATTTATTTCCTTCTATTTTTCTCCATAGTATCTATCACTATCTAAGAAGACATATCATGTATGTATGTGTGTATATATATATATATATATATATATATATATATATATATATATATATATATATATACATGTGTCTCCCACCACCAATTAGATGGAATTCCATGGGCACAAATTTTCTGTTTTGTTTACTTCCGTGTCCCTGATGAATAGAAAACCATGCCAGGTCTTTAGTCTTCAGTTAATGTGTTTAATAAATGAATGAAAATATAAACACTGGAGTAAATGTGTTTATAAATTGAACTGCTAGCATTATAGGATACTTCCTTAAGACAGACTCCTGGAAGTAGACTTATTAGATTAAAGTTTATGAATATTGTTAACACTTCTTTACCAGATAGTATCCAATTACCACTTTACATTCACTTTTGCTATGTATGAGGATGACAGCTATAGTTTGTCTATAATTTTTACTTAAAAATTAGTAAATCAGATGAAACAATCATGATATGTTTCATGTGGATCTTTTTATATTAATTTTATATTGGAAACTATTAGTTCAGATACCATGTTACATATTCTTGCACTGTCATGCATAATATAGGCTTATGGGAATAACTTAGAATACTTTGGTGTTTGGCATTACTAATGACAGGAAGATATTTAGCCCCATATTTAGAATAAAGTTATATAATTTATGGCAAATTATCTACTTCTTCTACAAAGAGCATACTTTGATTTAAATGTTTAATACAGAGGTTAGACCCACAGACCAAATCCAACCTGCCTCCTATTAAATTGAAACACAGCCACATACATTCACTTAGGTATCGTCTATGGTGGCTTTCTCACACAGCTGCAAAGTTAAGTAGTTGTGATGAAGAGTGTATAATCCACAAAGCCAAACATAGTTACTCTTTGGCCCTTTACAAAATAGGTTCTCTGAACCCTAAATTAATAAGTTAAAAAACTTAATAATGCCTATAAATTTAATTTGCTTATGTAGGGAATTGTCAAATATGTTATTTATGATTTCTCAGTGCCTCCCAATCTATAATCTTTCAGTTTCAAAGACTCTTCACACATTTTTGGATTTCTCTGCCATTGGAAACAGCAAAACACTAGTTTTTGGCTGTTAAATAGGAAAATACCAAAGTCTGTGCTTAGGAATGAAGAATAAAACATCATCTTTGCATGTAGAGCTAGAATTCCAGACTCCTTAGTCTAGGGCTGATCATTTGGTTTTTAAAAAGTCTAAGGACAACTGCTTTTAAAATTTATTTGAAAGCTATCTACTTTCATGCATTAGAGCCTCATATATATCATATACATATATATCAAGTAGCTCCGAAGAGACAAATGTAGAGAAAATAAATCTTTACACAATTATTAGAGGCTTGATTTTATTATTTGTAATATCTTGGTATTATTGTATCTATATTGTTGGTTCTTTAATACAGAAATAGTTCCCACAAATTCTCTCTTTTTTTGAAATTTCAAGCTATGAAAACAGCGACTTGTTAAACTTTTTGTTGGGGAGCATATAAGACTTGGTTGGAAAGTTTGTAAGGAGGATATTCCAAGAAAAGGGAAGTGTGTGGAAGGCCACCTGCCCTGTTTATCAGAATTCCTACTCAGGGGAGACTTAAGGAAGTGTCGAAGGTGGTGCCCCTAATTATTCCTTGACCTTTCCAAATAAGCCTGTGGGTATGCAGACCCCCGGGTATTTACTGGAAATCTTAGCCTTAATCCCTGGATGCCCTTGCCTAGAGGACAATGTAAACACATGTGTCCTCCCAAGATTACTCACCCTACTGATTGCATCCAAAGCTAAAAATTCCAATAAAGCCTAACGAGGCAGGCAATTGAGGCTGCTTGACTCCTTTGGCCAGGCCGTCCCTTAGCCCTTTCCTTCACAGTGAAACTGTGTCGGAGTAATTCATTCATCCATCCATCCATCCGTTGTTCAGGGGCTGCTGGTCAACCTTGGCAACTTGTGTGTGCATAAAAATGTGTGTATGATTATCTATACATATGCAATACATAAGTATATAATGGGGAAATACAGTTTTTTCAACTTTATGAACATATAAAATATAATTTAAGCCATTAAGATTCAGTTAAAATTATCTTTACAGATAAGATTTATATTTAATAAATTATATTAATGAAATAATCATATCTAAAGTCACATTTAGTTTGGCTGGTGTGGCTCAGTGGTTGAACATCGACCCATGATCCAGGAGATCAAGGTTCGATTCCTGGTCAGGGCACATGCCAGGTTGCGGTTCCATCCCCAGTAGGGGGCATGTAGGAGATAGTCAATTGATGATTCTTTCTCATCATTGATCTCTCTCTCTCTCTCTCTTTCTCTCTGTCCCTCTCTCTTCTTGTTATTTGAGAGGCATTCGCCCCATCTTTTAGTCATGGTTTGTTGGCTTTTCTGTTATTTGCAACCAAGCCCAACCCTAACTTAACCATGAGTCTTGTTATCACCTCTCTTCTGCACTGTTAGTCCTCTTCTGAGGTGGTGTAGGGCAGTTATGTCATCACCTCCTACACTCTGAGGGGCTGCCAGCCAGAAAAACCAAGCTTTTCTATTTCCACTTCCCACCTGGAGGCACCCGGGTTCAAAAAACAGTGAAGTAGCAGGGATCATGGTGAAGGAAAATGCACCCATTCTGCTTTCCTCTGATGTCTTTCATCTGTTTATTTTGAATACTCAGCCAGAGAGTAATTTCTGCTCCCCATTGCCCCTGTTCTTAGTCACCTAATGCCCTCCTATAGTAATATGACATCTATTTTTCACTCGTTTCTGGAAGTATATTAAAGCAACTATTTTCATATTAACTATTAAAGATAATGAAAATATCTTTAATAATGGGGGGGGGCAAGTTTGCTATTTAGAGCCATAATCACATTTCAGAGTTGCAAGATGATACAGGATTTAATAAGTTTTGGTTATACGAAGGTAAGCTTATAACTAAATTTGGCAAAGAGGCTAACAAAGTGAGGATCATCAAGGGTTACACAAGAGGGATGGATAGAGAAGAGAAATGGGGTTTGAGGCAATGATACGTGCCTCAAAGGGCCATATGAATCCAAGTGAAATGTGATTTAACCATTTATAAGAATGATTACATTGCATTAATAGTTAAAAGAGTCCATCCAAATAATGAGGTATAAAGTTTTGCTTAAATATTCTTCCAGATTTGAGAAAGTATGGGAAGAAAATTTTTTTTTCCTTTAAAAATTTTGCTTCCCCCCCACTATAATGTAAGCTTATGAGAGGAAGAACTATTTCTGTTTTATTTTGCAATATAATCCCAGAATTCAGGGCAGTGATAGTCATATAATTGATTGAAGGAAATTAATTTAGAAATTAATCTTGAAGACATGAAATTGAGAGAGTGTAGAATTATAGGATGATGAATAATTATGGCTTCTTTTGCTTCAAGTGCCATTTAAAGATAACATTTTATTTAAAAATTTTATCGGAGCCCTAGAATGTACTAGTATATTTCTATAGATGTATTCAGATCTTTGATGAAACTACACAAAACTTTTTTAGTATCCTACTACTACATCGGATGAGAAATGTCACTTAGTTGTCACATCTCAAAGATTGTTTTGCCAAACTTCATTCACGGTAGAGTTTGTGTTTTCACCCTTTGCATTTATTCTAACACTAAAATAAATGCTATTTTTAATTATTTGTAATGCATGATTAAATAAATTTTAAGCAACTCTAAGTAACTATAAATAATGGCAACTTGGAAATAATCTCTATTTTATCACTTGATTTAAATCCAGCCCATTCTGAAATGCTGTCACAATTGCTTTATCACATGTCCTCAGGCTTGTTAGTAGGAAAGCACAATAGATATACATACTTTATTTATTTTTTTTTTAAAATATATTTTATTGATTTTTTACAGAGAGAACGGGAGAGGGACAGAGAGTTAGAAACATCGATCAGCTGACTCTTGCACACCCTCTACTGGGGATGTGCCCGCAACGAAGGTACATGCCCTTGGCCGAAATCAAACCTGGGAGACTTGAGTCTGCAGGCTGATGCTCTATCCACTGAGCCAAACCCATTAGGGCAAGATGTACATACTTTAAATAAAATATCATTAGTGTCTTAATATGGACTACTATGTAATGAAGTATTTCTTGAAAAATTGTGATTTTTTTGCATGATTCATCACAACCTCTTCCCCTCAATTTTTTAAAAACATATTTTATTGATTTTTTACAGAGAGGAAGGGAGAGGGATAGAGAGTTAGAAACATCGATGAGAGAGAAACATCGATCAGCTGCATCCTGCACACCCCCTACTGGGGATGTGCTCCCAATCAAGGTACATGCCCTTGACCAGAATCAAACCTGGGACCCTTCAGTCCACAGGCTGATGCTCTATCCACTGAGCCAAACCAGTTAGAGCCCTCAATTTTCTCTATACATTTTATTACCTGAAGGTGACATCTCTCCTCAAAAACAATGATGGTTATCAGAAAAAATTTTTTTTCATCTCAACCCTATGCTTCCACACTTTTAAATTATGAATCAATTCCATTGTCTTCAAATTGGTTTCAAAATCTAGGAGAGGTGGAGGACTGTGTCAATGTCAATATCCTGGCTACTTTATTCCACTATTTTTTTTTTTAATGTTACTGTTGGGGAAATTGGGTAGTGTACCCTGAATCTCTGTATTCATTTTTAAATTGATTTCAGAGAGGAAGTAAGAGAGAAAGAGATATAGAAACATCAATGATGAGAGAGAATCATTGACTGGCTGCCTCTGGCACGTCCCACATTGGGGATCTAGCCTGCAACACAGGCATGTGCCCTGACCAGGAATAGAACCATGACCTCCTGGTTCATAGGTCGGATGCTCAATCACTGAGACATGCCAGCTGGGCTCTATTAATGTTTTTATAAGTTTATGTGGATCTACAATAATCTCAATAAAAATTTCAATTAAAATTAAATCCAAGAGAAGTGTGCTCCCAGGCAGGGCAAGTTGACTTTGGAAATGCAGGCAATAGTAATGGCTAATGTAAAATACTATCTGGATTGTTACTTAATATGTTGAACTATGAGGTGTCTTTCTCCTACCTGAAGGTAGTGCCTCCCACTCTATTTTTGATTTATCTCTTCTTTCTTGATTTCTTTCTTCTTTCTCATTACTCCTTTGAGTAATTCCTCCTTTACTCTATCTTCAATATTCTCCTCTTTGAGTTTTATAGTGGCATTACTTAATTGTGTCCCAAATTTATTGTTTTATTGCAACTTCCTTCATCTGCTGACTTCTGATTTTGAGAGCCATGTGGTTCTCATGTGATTGAATTCAGTTCTGAAAAATGTGGCGGAGTCTTGGTTATGGTATCTGCCCAGACCTGGGGATTGGTTCAGTAGTAGATAGGTGACAATCACAATTGAATTCCAGAGAATACTGTGGGAATTCAAGGTCTCTGTGGTATGCACACAGATGTGAACCTGCGTATCTTTTGCTACTGTAAGAGGAGCCAGCCAGGGGATAAAGGTCATGCATAGACATGAGCAGACTTGAAAGAGAAAGTCAGAGAAATAGAGCCCTGATCAAAAATTAACTGAAGGAAAGAAAGAGAGAGAGAGAGAGAGAGAGAGAGAGAGAGAGAGAGAGAGAGAGAGAAAGGATGAAAGAAAGAAAAATTAACTGAAGACTTTACTATCTCTGGGCTTTTTCAATGCATGAGATTAAGAAACAACTCCCCTCACCCCACCAAAGCCCCACCATTATTGTTGCAACATAATGACTCTTACTGAAATTGAATGATATTGAATTTATTAATAATAAATAGAACGTTGTGGGTAAAAATGTGAAACTGGTTGGACCAAGGAAGGAGGAGGTAGAGAATTGCTGTCTTGTGTTGAAAAGTTAGCTTTCTTTATTTTTTTACTTTTAATTTCTTTATTGATTAAGGTATTACATATGTGTCCTTATCCCCCCCACTCATGCTCTCACCCCCTTGTTATCTGTGTCCATTGGTTAGGCTTATATGCATGCATACAAGTCCTTTGGCTGATCTCTCCCCCTATCCCTACTCTCCCCTACCCTCCCTCTGAGGTTTGACGTTCTGATAGACGATTCTTTGTCTCTGGATCTGTTTTTGTTCATCAGTTTATGTATAAACTCAAAATGGTTAAAGGACTTAAACATAAGACGGGATGCCATAAAAATACTAGAGGAATCCACAAGCAGTAAAATCTCAGACATATGCCGAAGATATTTCTTCACTGATACTGCTCCTAGGACAATGGAAACTAAAGAGAAAATAAACAAATGGGACTACATCAAAATAAAAAGTTTTTGCACAGCAAAAGAAACCATCAACAAAACAACAAGAAAGCCCCCGGCATGGGAGAGCATATTTGCCAGTGTTATCATCGATAAGGGTTTAATCTCCAATATTTACAGGGAACTCATACACCTTAACAAAAGGAAGATAAACAACCCAATAAAAAAATGAGCAACGGACCTAAATAGATACTTTTCGAAAGAGAACAGAAGGAAGGCTAAGAGACATATGAAAACATGCTCAAAGTCACTAATCATCTGAGAGATGCAAACAAAAACGACAATGAGGTACCATCTCACACCTGTCAGAATGGCTATCAACAACAAATCAACAAATGACAAGTGCTGATGAGGATGTGGAGAAAAAGGAACACTGGTTCACTGTTGGTGGGAATGCTGACTGGTGCAGCCACTGTGGAGAACAGTGTGGAGTTTCCTCAAAAAACTAAAAATGGAATTCCCATTTGACCCAGTGATCCCACTTCTAGGAATATATCCCAAGAAACTAGAAACACCAATCAGAAAGGATATATGCACCCCTATGTTCATAGCAGCACAATTCACCATAGCTAAGATTTGGAAACAGCTTAAGTGCCCATCAGCAGATAAGTGGATTAAAAAACTGTGGTACATCTACACAATGGAATACTTCACTGCAGTAAAAAAGAAGGAGTTCTTAACCATTTGCAACAGCATGGATGGAACTGGAGAGCATTATGCTAAGTGAAATAAGCCCGTCAGAGAAAGATAAGTATCACATGATCTCACTCACTTATGGAATATAATGAGCTTTCTTTCTGTGTAGTTACAAAAGGTGTTGAACTTAGGGATAAGGATCATGTAAGAAAGATCAGAATGCTAATATGTGTTGAAGCTTTCTTTGAATGTTCAGTAATGTGCTATGATGAAGCGATATACTTCATTTGAAAATTGGCCTCCTAAAAGTTGAGAGGAGATAAAATATATTAAGGATTGTCTTCTGTCTGTAGACTGTTACCAAAAGGGAAAGAAAAGACTTGAAATCTGGTTATCTGGTTTTTAGTAAGGTTGAAAATACCAGGTTCCTGGCCTCAAGCTGAGGTTAATATAAGCAAAAGCAGGTAGAGAGAGGATTTAGCAAGAGAGAAATTTAGAGTATAGGAGGGGCCTGATTTCCTAGTCTTTTCCTTAGGTCCTCTGGTACTCATCAAAAGTAAATACCACTCTTATTTTGGTGAAACATCGGGGATACAGTCAAGGGGCAAGGAACACATTATATTTGCCTTACAGTCATATGATTTTGGTTGGAAACTATTATAATGAGGGCTTGGAGTAGCAGAAAAACCAAAACTGGGCTACTAGGAAATAGCAATCTCTAGACCAGATCTGAGTTTAACAAGTCTTACCAGACAATATCTATGGCTTTAACTACTAGCCTTTGATATGGGTTGGAAACAAATAGATAAGAATCTAAATTTCCTAAGAAAGCAGCATTACCAATAAAATCCAACCAAGCCTGGCTAAAAATAGCCTATATCTTTTCAACCTTTAGACCTATTTCTAGACCTCAAATTCATACTATCAGAAAGTTGGCTGCTGAAGTATTCAGCTTAGCAAAAGTCATTTCATTGTCCATCTCTAATGTCACAATGAGGGAAAATGAACAATGAAACTCCCTCTAGAAAGCTATTCTAGGAACTGTTTTATTGAGGAACTAGAGGCCCAGTGCATGAAATTCATGCACATGTTGGGGAGGGGTCCCTCAGCCTGGCCTGTGCCCTCTTGCAGTCTGGGAGCCCTCGGGGGATGTCTGACTGACAGCTTAGGCCTGCTCCCCATGTGCTCGCCAGCCAGCCATGAGCCTGGCTTCTGGCTGATCAGTGTTCCCCCTGTGGGAGCACTGACCACCAGGGGGCAGCTCCTGCATTGAGCGTCTGCCTCCTAGTGGTCAGTGTGCATCATAGCGACTGGTCATTTCACTGTTCAGTTGATTTGCATATTAGTCTTTTATTATATAGGATGAATGACGAGAGAGCTTTAATTGATAAATGACTGTTGACTTCAATCCTCATTTTTTCCAGGTCAGAGGTTTTATTGTAGTGATCCTGTTCTCCCTCCACTACTAAATGCTGAATGTGTGTGGTGGACAAGTTCTCAGTTAGCTATAGGTACTTGAACCACTCTTCTTGGAGAAACTGCACCTGACACAAAGACCCTGGGTTGGTCCTATTTTCAGTAACTAAAAAGGATTTTGAGTTTACTACATTTGGGGAGAGAGGAAGTATATTTCACACAGTCACAGGCTTTTAAAAAGTGTGTTTCTGGGATAAAAGGTATATTTGGATGTTAGATTTTATATCCAAAGGAGTGGACTATAATGGAATTACCTTTTGGTTTTCCCCAAAAGGTATCTATCATCAATTTTCCCCTTTGCTCACCAAGAATATCTAACTGGGGAAACCACAAGGTCCCTAGGAAGCCTATCCCACTGCTGCCTTTAGTGACTAGTCCTCCAGAGAAGCAAAACTATTATTAAATTATTTCTAAAGACTCTACTTCTGGATCATTTTACTTTAAAGAGATAATACATGCCCTTTGTTGCTTAAGCAATTCAGGTTGGATTTTATATTCATTACATAATGAAAAACATATTCAATGCTCAAATCTCTTTCTGAATGAATACAACCTCCCTTATCTTCTATCTCCTTCTAGCTACTATTTTGTTATTTTTCTCTTTACAACTAATTGAAAATGTAGTTTGCTTGATCTCTGTAATTCCTCTTCTCTCAGTTACTTGACAACCCACTGCTTTCTGCTTTCCATTCTCATCACTACACAGAAACGGCTACTGACAAGGACATAAGTGGCTTAATCAAATCAGGCGACCTATTTCAGTTCTTGACTTATTCAGCCTCTATCCATTGGTGTCAGTTGATACAAACTTTCTCTCTTTCCTCCCTTTGTTTCTTGTCCTTCTTAAAGCCTCTCTCTCATGGATTTTTAAAATACCTCTCAAACAGTTTCTGCTCAATATTTTTTTTCTTCTGCCTATATTTCCCAGAGTTTCACTCTTGCTCTTTCGCATTCCTTTCACTTTAAGCCAGTCAAATCTTACTATACATCCTTATATAAATTATAAACATTATTATGCGGCAATCCCAGGACTACTTTCTCTTCCATTTTTCTTCCTAAAATACACTCTTGTTTTGTGACTTGAACATTTACTTTAATCTATGGATCCTGTGAACTTGATATTCTTACATTGTTTGCTTCATTTGAATCTCAGCATAGCACTGTACATTTAAGTTTGCCATATTCTTCTCTTTCTTCTCTTTCTCAGTCTTCCCCGTTACATTGGTTAGGAATTCCTCTCCTATCCTGGGCCTTGCACTAGTCAGGGTTCTTCAGAAAAACAGAATAGGATATATGTCTATATATAGATGGACAGAAAGAGGTTTATTGTAAGGATTGCGTCACGTGATTATAGACTAGAGGCTGAGAAGTCCCACAATCTGCCATCTGCTAGCTGGAGGCCCAGGAGAGCCAGTGGTGTAGTTCCAGCCCAAACCTAAAGGCCGGAGAACCAAGAGTGCTGATGTGCCACCGTAAGAAAAGATGGGAGCAAATGTGTCCTTCCTCTGCATTTTTGTCCTATTGAATTAGATTATTCCCACTTACTTTGGTGATAGCGATATTCTTTTCTCACTCTACTGATTCAAATGCTAATCTCTTCTGAAAACACCCTCACAGACACAATGGTTTTTCAGCTATCTGGGTACTGCCCAGCTAAGGTGGCACATAAAATTAATGCTCACAGGTCTATAGTACATAATCCCTTCTACATCTCCCCCCTACCCCAAAATAATACAAAGAGGGGAGAATTGAACGTATATTCATTTTCTTTCTTACCACCACTTGTACATCAATTAAGACGGACTGTGTTACAGCAACAGTTAAATGTTATGAAGTCACTGAAAACTAAGAGAAAGATAGAAAGATGACTTGATTACTGTAGGCAATTTTTTATTTCTACACAGTCCATATCTTTAACCAGTGATGTTGGTTTTGTATAAGGTGACAGAGATAAAAAAATAATGTTAAAAGCCTAGGAAGGAGCTGGTATGGTTTCTTGTTTGTCAAGAATATCCTAATTGGATGCCTGGCATAGGGCTCTGCTTTTTTTATAGAACCCCCTACACTTAACATCCTGGGAAAAATGGAGACATCTCATACATATGCCTCGCACGTATAAGAGATCTATGTAGGAGATCTATGTTAGGTACTATAGATAGCCCCTTCATTATGCTACTTTTAGAGATTTGTCCTCTGAAAGAATTGTCTAAAATGTAGAAGGGTTTGTTATTTTCCAAACCTGGCAGGTAGAGGCCTGGATATTGGGTTAGAAACCAGAGGCAGGTAATAATTATTGCTCATTGAGAAGGAGCTGTCAAAGACAAGAAAATGATTTTCAAGTGTCTCTACATGCCCAAGGAAACTAAAAAGAGTAATTCAAGTCATACCATCTCATCAAGAACTGCGGTCCAGTATGATGTGATTGATTTCCTAGGCTTCTTTTCCTGAGCTCATCTCTTAAATTATGGTATTCTCCAGATGTCCATCCTCGACCCACTGTTCTCATGCTGTGAACTTTTCCAGAGTGATCTCATTTCCTCTCATGATTTCAGTTCCTGATGACTTCAATTCTCTATCTTTATCCTTGACATTTTCCCACAGATTCATACTTCTCTCCATCTGTCTACTCCATGTCTCCCATAATATTATCTTAACGTCTCAAAGTCAAGTTTTATAAAAATAGTAATTATTCCCACCACCACAAATCTGCCCCTCTCCTCATATTCCCAACTCCATTATTTGTATTTTTCTGTTCTTTGTTGTGTTTGGAAGTACTGACAGTCATCTCATTCACCCAGGCTAAAAACCATCCTCCATGACTCTTCTCTTTATCCCAATGTTTAATAAATTCCTGTGCATTTTAACTCCTGACTATTTTTTCTACCCTCCACCCTCCTTTCCATCATGATACCCTTGTTTTAATTTAGACCACTGTCTTCTTTCATCCTAAATTATTGAAACAACCTCCTAACTGAGCTGTCAGTCAGAATTTGCATTGTAAGCAATAGGAAATGACTTTGGCTAACTCCAGCAGAAAAGAGTATCTCATATAGGTTTGAGAACACTTATAGAATCAACAGGGTAGATAGAGAACCAGATTCAAAAAATGTGTGTGACAGACCGATGGAACATAATCAAGAGCCCAGAAATAAAACCACATGTATATGGGCAAAAATGTCTGAAAAAGGAGCCAAAAACACACAATGGAGAAAATAAAGCCTCATCAATAAATGCTGCTGGGAAAATTGGAAAGCCACATACAAAGGAATGAAAGTAAGTACAGTTTTTACCCATGAACAAAAATTAATTCAAAATAAATCAAAGACCTAAATATAAGATATGAAACAATAAATTACATAGAAGAAAACATAGATACTAAACTTATGGATCTTGGTTGTAGAGAACATTTCAGGAATTTGATGCTAATGGCAAGGGAAGTAAAGACAAAAAGAAGTGTATGGGACTATATCAAACTAAAAAGCTTCTACAGCAAAAGAAACCTACAACAAAACAAAAATGCGGTCAACCAAATGGGAGATGGTATTTGCAAACAACAACTCCGACAAGGGGTTAATATCCAAAATATATAAAGAACTCATACAACTCAACACCAAACTAACAAAAAATCCAATTAAAAAATAGGCAGAGAACCTGAACAGATGCTTCTCCCAAGAAGACATACAAACATATGAAAAGGTGCTCAACCTCACTAGCTATTAGGGAAATGTAAATAAAAACTACGAGATGCCACCTCACTGCTGTTAGAATGGCTGTAATAAACAAAACAGGTAATAACACATGTTGGAGAAAAAAACCCTCATTCACTGCTTGTGGGAATATAAGCTGTACCACCATTATGGAAAACAATATGGCGATTCCTCAAAACTCAGTAATAGTTACCATATGACCCAAAAACCCCTCTTCTGGGTACCTACCCAAAAGACTTGAAAACATTTATTTGCAAAGATACATGCACCCCTATGTTCATTGCAGCATTATTCATGGTGGCCAAGACGTGGAGACAACCAAAGTGGACTTTGGTAGAGGACTGAATAAAAAAAAAATGTGGTGTTTATATACTATGGAATACTACGTAGCCATAAGATGAAAATATTGCCATTTACAACAACCTGAATGGACCTTGAGAATATTATGCTAACTGAAATGTCAATCAGAGAAAGCGAAGAACCATACGATTTCACTCATAGGTGGGGTGTAAAACTGAAACTCGTGGACACAGACAACAGTATGGTGGTTACTAGAGGGAAGGGGTAGGTGGGTAGTAGAGGGTAAAAGGGGCCAAATATATGGGACGGAAATGGATTTGACTTTGGATGATGGGCCCACAATGCAATACACAGATCATGTATCATAGAAATGTGCACTTGAAACCTATATGATCTTAGTAAGCAATGTCACCCCAATACATTTCTTTAAAAAGAAAGGAAGTATTTTCAAATAGCAATCACTTGATGTGCCAAAATACGGCCTGGTTGTCATAGGGTGTTGGTGTTCTCCTTGATGGACAGATGTCAACAGACAAGGATAAAAGCTACAGATACCTTTAAGGTAGGTTACAGATATATCTTAGGACAAAAATAGTTCGGCAGGGCACAGGTGCAGCCCCATGCAAATGAGAGGGGCTTGTTTCTCTGGCCTTTCCAAAGCCCCACAAGTAGTGAGTGAGAACACCTGGAAACCATGCCGTGTTATTCTTCCGAGGCCTGGACGGTATGTCACTGAATCCTACCAGCCAACCTGGAGCCTCTCGCTACAAGGCTCGGCTCCCCCAAAGAAAGCGGTTGGTAACACTCCAGCACAGGGCGATGTGAAACTGAGTAAATCACATGTAAATTTCTGTCAAAATATCCATCGAAGCTAATTTATAAACCTAAACAGAGCCTATGGCATGGAAGGAGTAGTTATAGTCTGAAAGATAAGAAATTGCTAACGGTCATATTTAAGTTACCAGAATGGCCATGCTACGTGGCTCAGTCTAGTAAATAATGACACCTGTGCTCAACCGAACAGTATATAACCACTAAAATGACATGTCTGAAGATGTTATGAGCAGCATGCAAAGTGCTTTTACTACCATATTAAATTAAAAAGTGGGCTGAGATATTATGAATAAAACCTGGTCTCATACGAGTAAGGAAGGGTGCAAAGGAATAATCCTGAAAAGAAATACAATTTTTTCAGCCCTCTTTCTCCCCTTAGTGTGTGAACCAATGGCGTCAGCTGTGGCCACAGCCAAGAAGGTGTTAGAACAACCTATTGAGAGCGCCACTGCGAACCCTGGCTCTGCTGAGAGAGCACCATTCTCACCTCTGGCCCTGCCCATACTTCCGCCTTTGGACAGTGCTATTGTTGGGTGCCACAGCCAAATGGTCCTTTATGGCATTTACTTCAGATTCAAAGTCCTGAGTGCGAGTATCAAACTGTATGCTCAAGCCTTAGGTGCTGGGAAATGGGGAGAAAGAAGAAATCTGTCCTCCTTCAGTGGCTGTGGTGGGAAGTGAGCCCTGAAATCTCTGAGCTTCGAGCTTTGAACTTTCTCTTAAATTGGAAATACTGAAAAATTGAGCAGCAAGAATAACAACAAAAAGTTGTGTCCAGTAAGTTGCCTCTCCTTCCAGTTTTTCTCTCCTCTAACCAGTCTTTCTCATGGAAACTGTTCTTGTGAGGAAGTTGCCACAAACATTCAAACAAGCAATTATGGCCTTTTGAAGTAAAGTTATGACAGATGAGTGTAGAGAAATGGGCAGATTGGAGAGATATGTAGGGCCTAGAATCGACAGGGGTTTATGATTTACAGATGTGTGGGATGAAAGTGATAGAGAAATTAAGGTTGGTGTTGATATTTCTTTCTCAAACAATTAGGAAGAAATGAGAGATTCTTTTAATTTTGGATGTATTTAATATCTGGGCTTGTGGGAGAACCAGCGCAGATGTAGTCTAAGTAGATGGCTGTGTAAGTCTGGGGTTCAGAGGATAGAGCAACTATATATATAATTAATGAAATATTTGTTGAGCACCTAGTGTATGCCTGGTTCAGAGAGATAAGATATATCACTAAATCCTCATGTTCATAGTCAAGTGTTTTTTTGATGAATCCACAGCAAGAGCTAACATTTCTTGGGCATTTGCTTGGGATAGGTACTGTTGTAAACATGTCCTAGAGCAGTGATGGCGAACCTATGACACGCGTGTCATTTTTTTGGTTGATTTTTCTTTGTTAAATGGCATTTAAATATATAAAATAAATATCAAAAATATAAATCTTTGTTTTACTATGGTTGCAAATATCAAAAAATTTCTATATGTGACACGGCACCAAAGCTAGGGTTTTTCAAAATGCTGACACGCCGAGCTCAAAAGGTTCACCATCACTGGCCTAGAGCATAGCTTCTCAACCTGGGCACTGTTGACATTTTAGAGATATATTCTTGTGAGCCGTTGACATAAAATTGAACATTACAGTGGTAGGAGCTGTTGTACTCACCTAGGGATGATATATGAAGCTCAAATAGGGTCGGCTCCCAGCATGCCTCTTTATGGAAACCATCCAGAGACATTTGGACCACATCACCTCAATTGTTTAAAATTTAGCACTTGGCTCATTGCTTCTCTTGTGTTAACATTAATCCTGCCAAACTCTTGGTGGTTTCAATATGCTTCTACTGAATGTATTCCATCATTCTGGTGTCTCAAATCCTTAATTTCCTTGTTCCAAAGATTCTGTCCTTCATCCTACATCAGCCACTCCCTTTCTATTGTCAGCCCCTGGTTTGGTGTTTTCCAATCATGACCTTTTAGCAGATAATGAAATCAGTGAAGTTATCATAAGAATAATTTCTTTTAAATGAAATGTAATAGAACATAAAGTCATACTTATTGTAAAAACTGGCTTATACATCTATCCCATCTAATTGTATACAGGATTTACAATTGCTCAGAACAGGAAAGATGTCTCTGAGTAGACAAGGGGAAATGGAATCCAATACTCAAATTATTTATACAATTCTGTCTTTTTATAGCACTATTAATTTTCCTTGTCTACAACCTTATTCTCATCTGCATACAAAGAAGGTATACAATCTGCTGCCTTGAAAAGAATGCCTCAACTGACCTTCCTATCCCAACTGCTTCATTTCTGTTTCTAGAAAATTCCCTCCCACAATTTTATATACTCATTATTTCCTTTTCCTCTTTCCTTGCAGCTAATTGTGCACATTGCAGTGAGCTGTTATTAAAATTCTCTTATTAAAGTTACAGAGATCTCTGCTTTACAAACCCAACGACCATTTGATCTTAATTCATAAACAATGTCTGACATTGTTTATCGCCACTTCTTTTGAAACTCTTTCCTTGGTTGCTCCTGATTTTTTTCTATTCTATTTTTCATTATGTTGAAAATAATTGACATACATCACTGTATAAATTTAAGGCATTCAGCATGGTGGTTTGATTTACATATATTGTGAAATTATTTTCATAATAGATTCAACTAACATTCATCTCATATAGATACAACAGGAAGAAAAAAAAAAGGAAAAAATTCTCCTTGTGATGAGAACTCAGGATTTACTCTCACTACTTTCCTATATATTGTATAGCGGTAATAGCTATGCTCATCATGATGTACATTGCATCCCTAGTATTGATTCATCTTATAACTCTCTCTACTCTCTGTCTCTGGTAACCACAAGTTGATCCTTTTTCCTGTGAGTTTGTTTTTGTATTATTATATCCCACATATAAGTGAAATCATACAGCATTTGTCTTAGTATAATGCCTTCAAGTTCCAACCATGTTGTTGCATTTTTTTATGGCTGAATAATATTATATCATTTTGAACATGGGAATGCAGATATCTTTTTAAAAAATATTTTTATTGATTTCAGAGAGGAAGGGAGAGGGAGAGAGAGATAGAAACATTAATGATGAGAGAGAATCATTGATTGGCTGCCTCCTGCACACCCAACACTGGGGATCGAGCCCACAACCCAGGCATGTGTCCTGACTGGGAATTGAACCATGACCTCCTGGTTCATAGGTTGATGCTCAACCACTGAGCAGCACCAGCTGGGCATGCAGATATCTTTTTGAGTTAGTGTTTTCATTTCCTTTGGATATGTTCCCAGAAGTAGGATCTCTGCATCATATGGTAGTTCTAATTTGCATTTGTTGAGAAACCTTCATATTGTTTTCCTTAGTGGTTGTACCAATTTACATTCCCACCAACAAGGGTTTCCTTTTTTCCACATCCACACCAGCATTTGTCCTTTTTATGATGTCCATTCTAATAGGTGGGAGGTAATATCTTATCGTGGTTTTAATTTGCATTTCTCTAACTAGTGATATTGAGCATCTTTTCAAGTACTTGTTGGCCTTTCATATATCTTCCTTGTAGAAATGTCTATTCAGTTGAACACTCTTTCACTGTTCTTCTTACACTTCAGTGGTCACTCACCTGTTGCATGTTACCATGTAAACCACTTCCTTCAGCTTGAAATAGTTGCTTCCTGTGGCTTCAGTGACACCAGCTTTGGGTTTATTTGCCTGCTTGTTGGAAACTACTCAGTTTTCTTTATAAGCTTTTCTTATGATTACCCAAATCCTCAAACATCATGATTTCTTTAGAGATCCCTTCTTAGTATCTCCTCCATTTATTTATTTATTTATTTATTTATTTATTTATTTATTTAATACATATAAAGTAAAGGTTTATTATAGATGAATATTATCATGAATATTGGGATGTAGCAGTGAAACAAATAGCAGAGTTGCTTTACATTAAATACAATTCAGTGGAAGTAACAGAGAATGAATGCATAAGCAAAAAAATATGGAAGTAAGTGGGATGAAGGAAAATGAGTCATAATGAGAGTGTACATAGTAATTTGATGGGGAGGCAATTTTATGTAGGGGTTAGGGAAGGTTTTGAAAGAAGTAAGGGAAGTTATAGGTTATAATTTAGAGATTGACATTTTAGGAAGATGAAACAGCAATATACACAGAACCTCAAGCAAGAGGATGTCTGGTATGTATAAGAAAAAACAAGGAGGCCAGTGTATTTGGAATGGGAAGACAGAGGGGTGAATGGTAGAGTAGAGGGTGAGTGAGAAAATCAAAGCCCATATCAAGGAAAGCTTGTGAACCATGATAACAACGTCAGATTTTACTGTTAGTGAGATACAAACCCAAGAACCTATATGTCTCAAGGTTTAGCTTTGCTAAGTGAAAACTGAATGGCTTTAGTGAAGGTTGAGGGGGTGAGGAAGAATTGAATCAAAGAGATGAATTCAGAGGTGACTGAAGTTGGTCCTATGAGAAGTGATGACATTTTGCACAAGGGTGGTGGTGGGAGGGATGAACAGCACTGGTCAGATTTCAATGATAGAGCAGACAGGATTTCTTGATGAAGCTTGGATATGAAGTTTGAGACTAAGAGAGAAGTCTACATTTTTGGACTGAGCAACTGACAGAACAGCACTGTCATTACTGAGATAGAGTTGCCTCATGGATAAGCCAGTTAAGGTAATCAAGAATTTGGTTTTGCTCATTTTAAGTTTGATCTACCTGTTAGATATCCAAGTGTATATATCAAGTAAACAGGTGGGTAATAAGGTTCTGGAGTTTAAGTGAGAAGTCCATGCTGGAAATATTACATTTGGCTGTTGTCAGACGATAGCTGAAGTCATGGAACTAGAGAGGAATCAGGAATTACCTGGGATGACAGTGCCAGATATAGAATTAAAAAGGCAGTGCCCCCATCCCTACACGTGTTTCTTCTAGCAGGGTGGCTCTACGTAGTCAGCAGTCTTTGCTCTTGATTCACTCCTGTTGCTTTTGTGAGCCCCAGCAATGTCAGTGTCCTAACTCTGACATCAGTGTGGAAACTTCAAATACTTCTAACACTGAGTAGGCATTGGAGCCAAAACTAATGGAATATGAGGAGCTTTCTAGATCAGGAGAAAATGAAATAGATTCAGTTGCAATGAATAAAGGCTGCCTTTGTAAAAGAGAGCCAGAACTTTGTCAATGAGGCATTTCTAAATCCTTTCAGAAGCTGCCTTGCTGCGAAGGGGGTGGGAGGACTGTCAACAGTGTAAGGTCATGTTGGAGGGCCCCTGGGCCCTTTGTGATACTGCTTCCAGGATCATCAGGTTAGGCTAGTGCACTCATGGTGGAGGAGCGTGTTCCGCTCACTGGCGGGTCTCTTTTACTATACCAGCAGACAATTATTTGAGGATGTGTGGAAATTGGAGCCTGGAATTACGTACTTTTGGTCTCCATTTTGGCTTGTGGTGACACTAAACCTTCTTCCTTCGTTGCTGCTCCTATGTTGCCTTTGGCTAACATCCCTTCTGAGGTCATGCGCCTTCTGGGTTCTGGCAGGTGGCACAAGGGGCCAGTTTCTAGGTTAGCAGTGTCAGTGAGAGCGTGCCAATTGGCACAAATATCAAGGAGATGCCAGCTGAAGAGTCACCCTTATGGCCCTGGAGTCTGAAGTCTAAATTCCACTCATCAGCTTTTCAAAGGTATGTATGTGTATATATATTTTGGGAAAAGGATACATTTATTTTAAAATGTAAGCTAATGATAAACCACAACAAATAATAAAAACTGAGACTTCTGAGTGTAGATACAGGTCACATAAAGAATCCAGTCATCTGAAATTTATAATAACAGGCTGCCAAATTAACCATCTACAGTTTGTTAAACTGTCGAATGAGTGAGATGCTAAATATTATTGTATTACTAAGAGGTTTTAGTTTAAAGGTCAGATACAAATGGAGAAAAGAAATTAATTGAAAGTATATTGAGCATCTCATAGAAACACTGGGAAAGCAGAGCAAAGAGGCTGAGGTTTGATGCAGTAAGAACCACACCCTAAAACACATCACATAACTGGTCTGGAAAAAATGCAATTGCTGCTACTGCTGAGACCTGCACCTTGATCTGTGCCCCATCTGCACTGCTGCTAGTGATGCCCCAGTTTTGCCTTTTCGGAAAAGCAGGCACTGACATCCCACCACCAGCATCAGAGCACATTTTCATCTGTCCCTGCTTTTCATCATTAATTTCTGATGTATAACAGAGGGTGGGGACATCTGATTGGCTCAGCCTAGGAAGAGTGCCCATACCCTAGCTGCAAGAAAGTCTGGCTTAGTGAGTATCTGGCATCGTTTGCTTCTATAGTAGAATATGACTCCCCTTAAAATTTGTACGATGTGAAATCCCCTAAATGTATGTATGGAAGAAGGTCATATGCTGGGCAGCCAAAAAAGTGACAAATATCTATAATAATATATATCATTTGGCTGCTTAAAATCAACACATACTTCCTTCTACACTTAAACATCTAAAAGAGAGATTGCTTCCATATAATGTAATAAAATAATTCCATAAAACCTGAGGATGTACCCACTGACTTTTACGAGGGAAAAAATCCAATATATAAAGAAATTCAACTCAACCCCAGGAAGACAAACAATCCAACTGAAAACGGGCAAAAGACCTGAATAGACACTTCTCCAAAGAGAACATGCAGATGGACAATAGACACCTGAAAAAATGCTCAATGTCACTAATCATCAGAGAAATGCAAATTAAAACCACAAAGAGATATCACCTCACACCTGACAGAATGCCTACCATCAATAAATCAACAAACAAGTGCTGGCGAGGATGTGAAGAATAGGGAACACTTGTGTGCTGTTGGTGGGAATGCAGACTGGTGCAACAATTGTGGAAAACAGTATGAAGTTCCCTCAAAAAATTAAAAATGGGACTGCCTTTTGATCCAGCTATATATCCCAATTCTGGGAATATATTCTAAGAATCCCAAAACACCAATGAGAAAGAATGTATGCACTCCTATGTTCATAGCAGCATTATTTACAACTAGAGGCCTGATGCATGAAAATTTGTGCAAGAATACTATAGATCAGGGGTCCTCAAACTACGGCCCACGGGCCACATGCAAATACAAATATTGTATTTGTTCCTGTTTTGTTTTTTACTTCAAAATAAGATATGTGCAATGTGCATAGGAATTTGTTCATAGTTTTTTTTTAAACTATAGTCCAGCCTTCCAACGGTCTGAGGGACAGTGAACTGGCCCCATGTTTAAAAAGTTTGAAGACCCCTGCCATAGACCTTCCTTCCCCTGGCTGCTGGCACCAGCTTCCCTCTGGCACCTGGGACTCCAGGCTTTCCTCCTCCAGCCACCTGGAGGCACCCAGGATCCGGGCTGGCTTCCCTCCAGGCCCAGTTTGGTCAGGAAAGACGTCCGGAATGACGTCTGGAAGACATTCGGTCTAATTAGCATATTACCCTTTTATTATAGACTAGGGGCTCAGTGCATGAAATTCCTGCACTGGGAGGAGCAGGTGTTCCTCAGCTGGGCCTGTGCCCTCTTGCAGTCCAGGAGCCCTCAGGGGACATCCTTAGCACTTCGCGGAGGTGGGAGAGGCTTCTGCCACTGCTGCTGCACTCGCCAGCCGTAAGCCTGGCTTCTGGCTGAGCGGTGCTCCCCCTGTGGGAGCAGACTGACCACCAGGGAGCAGCTCCTGCATTGAGCATCTGCCCCCTGGTGGTCAGTGCGCATCATAGTGACTGGTCGTTCAATTGTTCGGTCGATTTGCAGATTAGCCTTTTATTATGTAGAATAGCTAAGATCTGGAAACAGCCAAAGTGCCTATCAATAGGTGAGTGGATAAAAAAACTGTGGTACATTTACACTGCCCCATAAAAAAGAAGGAACTCTTACCTTTTTTGACAGCATGGTTGGACCTGGAGATTATTATGCTAAGAGAAATAAGCCAGTCAGAGAAAGATGAGTATCATATGATCTCACTCATACATGGAATCTAATGAACAAAATAAACTGATGAACAAAACAGAACCAGAGGCATGGATACATGAAACAGACTGATGGTTGTCAGAGGAGAGAGGGTATGGGGGACTGGATGAAAGAAGCTGAAGGGATTAGCCAAAGAACATATATGCATAACCCATAGACACAGAGGAAAGGGGGTTGGGGGCTGGGTGGAGGTGGGCAAAGGGGGAAAACCGGGGGTATCTGTAATAGTGTAAACAATAAAAATAAAGTAAAAAAATAAAAGGGAAACATCCCAAATCTTTTTGTTGTTGTTAATCCTCACCTGAGGATATTTTCCCATTGATTTTTTAGAGAGCATGGAAGGAAGGGAAGGAGACAGAGAGAGAAATATCAATATGAGAGAGACATATGGATTGGTTGCCTCCCACATGTGCCCAGACTGGTGCCTGGGGATCAAGCCTACAACCAAGGTACATGCCCTTGACCAGGGTTGAGACTGCAACCCTTCAGTCCACAGGCCAAAGCTCTAATCACTGAGCAGCCAGCTAGGGCCCAAGTCTTATCAGTTATTGCATCTAGCTCAGACCACACTCTCTGTTATATCCATTCCTTCCTTTGTTCTGCCATGACTCCAACCAGAGGTTCTTTCAACTATGGATCGCACTGTAACATTATTCACTTTATATACAACTAGAGGCTCAGTGCACAAAATTCATGCATAGGTAGGGTCCCTAGGCCTGGCCAGTGGTCAGGGCTGAACAGGGTCTTTTGGCTGCCGGCCAGGGCCTTCTATCCAGCTGCTGGCCAGGGCCTTCCTTTGTTCCACGCCGCCCCCTGGTGGTCAGCGCACATCATAGGGAGCATTGGGACTCCTGGTGGGTCGAACTCCTGAGGGGATAATTTGCATATTAGCTTTTTATTATATAGGACTAGAGGCCCGGTGCACAAAAATTTGTGCACTCGGTTGGGAGGGGGGGGTCCCTCAGCCCGGCCTGTGCCCTCTTGCAGTCTGGGACCCCTCGGGAGATAACGACCTGCTGGCTTAGGCCTGCTCCCAGGTGGCAGAGGTCAGGCCCAATCCCTAGGTGCAGCCCCTGGTTGGGCTCAGAGCAGGGCCAATTGGGGAGTTGGGGCGCTGCCCCTGTCATGCACAGAGCAGGGCATGATCAGGGGGTTGGGGCGCCGCCACTGTCACACTCAGGGCAGGGCCGATGGGGAGGTTATGGCTCTACCCCATCACACACAGAGCAGGGCCCATTGGGGGGGGGTTGGGGTGCCGCCCTCTATCACCCACAGAGCAGGGCCGATCAGGGGGTTGGGGCGCCTTCCCCTGTCATGAACAGAGCAGGGCGGATAGGGAGGTTGTGGCCCCACCCCCTGTCACACACAGAGCTGCAGGGCGATCAGGGGGTTTGGGCGCTGCCCCCTGTCACCGCTGATCCCGGTGCCGGGAGGCCTCTCGGCTCCGCTGATCCAGGTGCTGGGAGGCATATTACCCTTTTACTATATAGAATAGAGGCCTGGTGCATGGGTGGGGGCCGGCTGGTTTGCCCTGAAGGGTGTCCTGGATCAGGGTGGGGGTCCTCACTGGGGTGCCTGGCCAGTCTGGGTGAGGGGCTGAGGGCTGTTTTCAGGCTGGGACTGAAGCTCCCAACTGCTCCTTTTTTTCTTTTTTTTTTTTTTATTCTGGGCCAGCTTTAGCTCTGAGGCTCCAGCTCTTAGGCCTCCGCTCCTGAAAGCAGGTATCTGGTTTGTTTCGGTTCTCAAAACTCTGTATCAACTCCAGCTCTGAGATCCCGGCTAGCTGAAAGCTGGTTTCTGGGGTTTTGTTTAGCGTCTGTATTTGTTACAATGTTTGAAACTGCAGGCTCAGAGGCTGGCAGTGGCAGGCGGGGAACGTTGGAGTCCTCCGTCTCTGAAGCAAGCAAGCCTCATGTTAGTTTCAAGCTGCCTGGCTGCCGGCCGCCATCTTGGCTGACAGTTAATTTGCATATCTCACTGATTAGCCAATGGGAAGGGTAGCGGTCATACGCCAATTACCATGTTTCTCTTTTATTAGTGTAGATGGTAAGGGAAAGGGAACAACAAGAATAGGAACACTGTAAAAGTGTGTAAGTTGTAAGTATACATGTGACATGGAGAGGAAGTCTTTTTATAATTCACAGAGACCATCTCTCACTCCATTCTTTTTTCCATCCCTGTCTTACTGTATGAAAACAATCACTGTTTTCTTGATAAGACTTTCTTCATTTATCACAACCTTTTCTATGTTTCCTTTCTCCTCAGTCATCATCTTGGATCAAGATGTTGGAGTACTTCAATAGTCCCTGATCGTTTTCTCTTTTCCCTCCCTTTCTCCCCACTAAATTCTTTCCATAAAAGATAGTTATCTTTAAAAATGCACATCTGATCACATCTCTCCGCTGCTTCCATTGACTTGTAATTCTTCTTCAGAGACGGTCTCAGCATGGCCTAGTAGGATTTCTCCATATGACCTCTGGCCTTCCTCAGTCTTTCTCTCTCTCTCTTCCTTGTCTCTTCTCTCAGTTTCTAAGAAACCGCACTCTCTTTCCAGTCTCAGGGCTTTGCAGTAATATTCCCTTTGCTTGGAATGTTCTTTCCATCTTCTTCTCATCCTACACTTCTTCAGGTCTTCAAATCTTTATGTCTCCATCCCATCCTTGCCACCGACATCCATACAGTCAAGGCACCCACCTCGGCTACTCCTCATACCACTGATTGTCACTATATTATTTCTATTATTATTTTCTAAATACCTGTCTATACTGGTAAAACCTAAGGTCCAGGAGGAAATAGGCCATGCACCTGTGCACCGCTGTGTCCTCATTGCCTAAGTTACTTACAACCTGGCACGTGGCTGGTGCTCAGTGGTCACTGCTGAGCAAACAGGTAAGTGAAAAGGTCCTACATTGGTAATTATAACACCAGGCATTATATGTGGCCGTGTTCAGATTTCTGCTTTCTTACAATAAAACTCCTCAATTATTTAATCCTCATTATTTAATTTTGGCAGGGAAGGTATTGATAGAAAAATTGTATGTGCATTAAGGTCTGAATTCATATTCACTGTGGAGAAGTGGGACAAATTCTCAGCAGACCAAATGTCATTTGTTTTCCAGCACTAGATTTTGGCAAGAATAGTTCTCTGCTAATTTGAGTGACCAAGAATTTATGCAATTTCCTCTGAAGAAAATTATCCTTCAGAGAGCATGAAGAAATATTATTCTCTTCACCTAAATCTAATCATTTTACCAGGCTCCATTTCTTCTTGCACCTGACTTTCTCTTTTTTCTTATAGAACCAATTCCATCTGCTTTGTAGAAAGCTCTCCTATTTAAAAATTTGCCTTTCAAACCCACGATGTCCTAGGATGTGTATATTGAACGACCAGAAATAACTCAGTGACATATTCTCCTTGCTTATTTCATACATATTTCCAACTTATGACTCATTGGTTTAAAGAGGACAAATGTGAACTAAGAGCAAAACAGAGGACTTGATGTGCTTGTGCCTGGGAGGAAGATGAATCACCGTGCTGCTGGCCAAGCTTCGCAGTCAGGGTGCCTGTCTCAGGGGTTTGAATGACCCCCACTGTTCCCTCTCTGGCCTCACTCACAAATTCACATGCAACCTCACACAGACACACATCCAGAACACCACTCGCTTTTCTCACTTTAGAAGCCCTATGGAACTATTTCAGTCTGGAAGGCATGCATATAATAAAGAAAGGGACTGTCTTGGAGGCTATAACTTGATATATGAACACGTCAATGGGACCTAAAATGTTAGCAGTGGCATTTTCATTCTCAATTTTCAAAGAATTTTATTTTCCTCTCTCCTTCCACCATCTGTTTTTCTTACTGTAGCAAATGTCATTTCCTATGGAGTTTAATAGGATATGAAATAGGATTGTTTTACAGCGAATTTTGATGTAGTTTCATAATTTTTCTGAGTGTAATCTTCTCCTTCTTTTCTTCCCTCCCTCCCTTTTATTTTTCTTCTTCATTTATTTCTCTCCCTCTCTTTGTAACCCTTCTTCCCTCTTCATTTTTTCCCTTCTTTCCATTTTACTCAGAAAAATTGAGCTAGCTTTAACATAAAATTAAGCATATCAACTTAAAAAACTCCTATAAGTTTGCTTCTAGATTCTGAAATCCGTGGAAAGACAAAATTCTTAAATATGTGAATTTTCATTAATTTTTATAACAACCATAAATTAAACTGTTAAGCAGTAAATCCCCATTGAATGGACAAGCTAAGGATTTTAACTTCTGTTGGTGTTGGTGCGTGTAAAGGAGTAAATGGAGAATGCAAAGTAGAGGAAGCGATGAAAGGGGAAGGTGCGGGAAGTGATAATGTATCGCTTTCTGTGTGACAGGCAGGGTTTAAATGCTACATATGAGAATTTATTTAATTGTCACCATAACTACACAATAGAGATATTACTGCTTTCTCCATTGGACACAAAAAAACAGAGGCACAGTGAGAGTAAGGCCACACTCCTAAGTGGCGGAGGTACAGGGTCCTCTGTCACTAAAGGATTATCCACACTGTTTTCTCACATCTAGACTCGGGTATAAATCTGTAGCATGATGGAGGAGAGAGTCCTTTGTGAAATATTAGAGCAATCTTTTACTGTCTTCCTTTGAGGCAAACAAAGCCAAAGCATTTTGGAAAGAAAGCTCCTCTGACCATCGTAGGGGGAAACTCCTGAAGGCAGGAGTATGGTCCACTTGAGAAGCTGGCTGCGCGGTATCCTGGAGAATGGTGGGGAGAAGCAGGGAGAGATCCTGGCACGTTTGGAGGATGCGATGCAATCACCGGCTGCTTCCTAGGTTATCTTCAGGATAAACTTCTTGGGCTGTGTGTAACTTTGAGTAGGACTTTACTCTTGCATGTTTTTGGCACGAAGTGTACTGACTTGTTAATTGTTGTGAGTCCCATTTAGGTAACACCTTGTTGGCACTTGGAGTATCTGGAATAGGAAAAGGAAGATATCTTTTCTTTCCTTGACTTTAGGATCCAATATGAAAGAAAGACTCAGAAAAAATTGCTTTTATTTGAAAAAATCTTTATTATTGAAAATATTACATAGGTCCTCCTTTTTCCCCCATTAACCTCTTCCTGTATACTCCCATCCTCCCTCCCCCCACCAGGCCCTCACCACCCCGTTGTCTGCATATGGGTAATGCATATATGCATACAAGTTCATTCGTTTATCGCTTTTCACCTACCCTCCCCGGCCTTCCCTCTGAGGTTCAACAATCTGTTCATGCTTCTATAACTCTAGGTCTATTTTTGATCATCAGTTTATTTGGTCCATTAGGTTCCACAAAAGAGTGAGATCATGTGATACTTATCTTTCTCTGACTGGCTTAGTTAGCTCAGCATAAAATTCTTCAGGTCCATCCATGCTGTCACAAATGGTAAGAGTTCCTTTTTTTTTTATTGCCGTGTAGAATTCCATTGTGTAAATGTACCATAATTTTTTTTATCCACTCATCTGCTGATGGGCACTTAGGCTGTTTCCAAGTCTTAGCTATTGCAAATTGCGCTATGAACATAGGGGTGCATATATTCTTTCTGATGTGTGTTTCAGGTTTCTTAGGATATATTCCTAGACGTGGGATCACTGGGTCAAATGGAAGTTCCATTTTTTATTGAAAAATTTTTTTATTGATTAAGTTATTACATATGTGCCCTTATTCCCACATTACCCCCATCCCCCCACTCATGCCCTCACACCCCTGTTGTCTGTGTCCATTGGTTAGGCCTATATGCTTGCATATAAGTCCTTTGGTTGATCTCACCCCCTTACCCCACCCTCCCCTACCTTCCCTCTGAGGTTTGAAAGTCTGATTGATGCTTCTCTGTCTCTGGATCTGTTTTTGTTCATCCGTTTATGTTGTTCATTATATTCCACAAATGAGTGAGATCATGTGATATTTATCTTTCTCAGACTGGCTTATTTCACTTAGCATAATGCTCCCAGGTCCATCCATGCTGTTGCAAATGGTAAGAACTCCTTTTTTACAGCAGCATAGTATTCCATTGTGTAGATGATGTCAGTTTATTTGGTCCATTAGGTTCCACAAAGTTTTCTAATCCACTCATCTATTGATGGGCACTTAGGCTGTTTCCAAATCTTAGCTATGGTTAATTGTGCTGCTATGAACATCGGGGTGCATATATCCTTTCTGATTGGTGTTTCTGGTTTTTTAGGATATATTCCTAAAAGTGGGATTACTGGGTCAAATGGGAGTTCCATTTTTAATTTTTTGAGGAAACTCCATACTGTTTTCCACAGTGGTTGCACCAGTCTGCATTCTCACCAGCAGTGCACGAGGGCTCCCTCTTCTCCACAACCTCGCCAACACTTGTTGGTTGATTTGTTGATGATCGCCATTCTGACAAGTATGAGGTGACAGAAAAAACTTTTATTGTATCTTTTGCTGAACTGGAAGATAATGTACCATAAAATTGGATATTTGTTACCCTACAAAGAAAGACTGAAAAGAATGGCTATACAAACACACAAGTGCTGCACTCCCAAACAAAATGGGGCAGGTGAAAAAATAGCAGTTCAGTAAACAAACAAAATAAAAAGTAAAAAACAAAACAAAAACAACCCACCCAATTTATTGAATATGTCTGATATGGATGAGTTGTATTAATTATATTTCTTTGATTTAAACCAGATTAACCAAAGGAAGGGAATTCATTGTCTTTTAAGTTTGGAAAGGATGTTGGGGATAGTTCACATGATCAAAAGAAAGTTTCAGGGATTGGGACTTTACTGGTTGGGACTAAAGGTCAGAACTGACAAGTTTCTCCTCTCCTCTCCTTGACTGTCTCCACTCCTTCTGTTCTCTTACTTTCTCCTTCTCCCCTTCTCCTCTGCTACACACACACACACACACACACACACACACACACACACACACACACTTGTTTGAGTTCTAATGTTCTTCCCAAGTGGCAGGAACTATTGGGCTACTGTAAAGCCCAGATTCACATTCTCCATGGTTAGCAAATCTGGTAGAAAGAGCACTTCTCCTACCAAGTTCCTATATCAATTTCAGGTAAGGTCTTTGATTAGCCTGTTTGTTTGAGTGGCATGCCCATTCTTGGTCTAAGCAAAATGGAATTCAAGTTCGGTTGAAGACCCATTACAAAGGGTAATGCAGTGGAAACTAGGATCTCTGTGACAGAGGGCTCTAAGAGTCATAAACTGGTGGTGTTTTACTTAGAATGATGTTTCTGACATTTGTTGTTAAATTTTGCTGTTGTCCTCTGTGCTGGACATGGCAAACTCTAATTACAAGAGCAGAATCCAAACCAAGTAACTCCCCTCTGCAGCATCTCTCCCCTTACTGCTCTTTCCAGACTTTTCCCATTCACTCAAAACAAGCTTGATTTCCTGCCTCGCAGGGATAACTGCAAACTGTAGGCAGATGCAGGCGCTACTTAATCAGGTCTGGGGGCCAGGCCTTAATTAGAATGCTTGGAAAAGAAGAGAAAATTATTAAGCTACATTCTCGATTCCTGTTTCTAATTTTAAAGAGGAAATTATGCATTAATCAAGCCCTGTGCTACAGCTCCAAGGCACGTTTTTGAAATATCCCAAAATAACAAGAGGAAAATTTTTGCTCTGTTTTGATAAAACCACCTTTGACTACTTGCTATGTATAGCATGATATATTCCAACATGCAGTGCACTAGGTTACAATATACTAAGTTTTAGTTACATTAAACATTTCTTCCTGAAACATATAGTAATAAATGTCAATTGTAATTGAAAAAAATAATATAAAAGTTGAAACTTAAAAAAAAAGCTTTTTTCTGGACTCAAGATACTAGTATGTCATGATAATTAACATTAGGCACATATTTCCAGAAAATAAAACAGGATGGTGCAGAGCCCATTTCAGAGGCGAATAGAAGGTGAATTAAATAGTTTAAGAGAATACAACTCTACTAAGAACTACAGGGGCAGATGACTTCTGATGAGCAGATAATTACTTCCATAGCAATGTTTTATTGGTGATGCCAATTCTGAATCAGTGATAACACTGTAATTTGTGATGCTCAAACTTATACTTAAGGCAGGGAAAGTGATTGTTTTATGTGAGAATGGAAAATTATTTTTGTTCCACGAAGCAATAGAATACAGATACCATATTCTTAAAAAACTCTTAGCAATTAGTTCCCCAATTTAAAAATAGGGTGTCCATTTTTTTAAAAAATATGTTTTTATTGATTTCAGAGAGGAAGGGAGAGGGAGAGAGAGATGGAAACATCAATGATTAGAAAGAATCATTGATCGGCTGCCTCCTGCATGCACCTCCTTTGGGGATCAAGCCTGCAACCCAAGACCCTTCGGTGCACAGGCCGACACTCTATCCACTGAGCCAAACCAACTAGGGCAGTTCCCCAATTCTTATCCTAAATCACACTATGAAAATAAAGACACATGGTGTCGATGTCCCTCTCCTCAGGAAATATTCGCACTCCTATACAAAGATAATCACTGCTTCAAACAGTGGGGAAATGACACCAGAGAAGTCTCCATTGGTATTGGAATAGTTTGATAGACCACTGTTATCCATATCATGAAATTCAAGGCAGCACCCATAACAAATGAAGTAGAACTCTGCGCCATGGTGAAAAGATAGCTAATACATTTTTAGGAGAAAAGAAGTAAGTCACAGGAAAATGGATTTAATATGATACCACTTAGGTAAATGGGAAAACACAATATATTTATAATTTGCATATGCACATCCTATATAATAAAGAGCTAATATGCTAATTAGACTGGATGGTGGAACGACCTTCCGGAACAACCAGTGGGCAGAGCTGTGGGGCTGTGAGGCAGCCAGCACCATTAGGCAGCCAGGACTGTGAGGGCCGAGCCCTATGCATGAATTTTGTACATTGGGCCTCTAGTACAGCCGTGGGCAAACTATGGCCCGCGGGCCAGATCCGGCCCGTTTGAAATGAATAAAACTACTGAAAAAAAAGACCGTACCCTTTTATGTAATGATGTTTACTTTGAATTTATATTAGTTCACACAAACACTCCATCCATGCTTTTGTTCCGGCCCTCTGGTCCAGTTTAAGAACCCATTGTGGCCCTCGAGTCAAAAAGTTTGCCCACCCCTGCTCTAGTACGTCAATAAAAACTTTATAAGGCTAAATGTACACTGTTAACAGTGGTTACTTTTGGGGATGAGAGACTTTCACTTTCTCATTATACTTCTACTAGGGCAGTGATGGTGAACCTATAATATGGGTGTCAGAGGTGACACATGAACTCATTTTTTTTGGTTGATTTTTCTTTGTTAAATGGCATTTAAATATATAAAATAAATATCAAAAATATAAGTCCTTGTTTCACTATGGTTGCAGATATCAAAAAATTTCTATATGTGACACGGCACCAGAGTTAAGTTAGGGTTTTTAAAAATGCTGACACGCTGAGCTCAAAAGGTTCACCATCACTGTACTAGGGCCCAGTGCACGAATTTCATGCAGGGGTGTGTGTGTCCCTCAGCCCAGCCTGTACCCTCTCCAATCTGGGACCCCTCGAGGGATGTCCAACTGCCCGTTTAGGACTGCTGACTCCCAACCGCTCGCCTGCCTGCCTGATTGCCCCTAACCACTCCCCTGCCAGCCTGATAAACACCTAACTGTTCCCCTGCCGTCTTGGTTGCCCCCAACTTCCCTTCCCTGCAGGCCTGGTCACCCCTAACTGTCCTCCCCTATAGGCCTGGTTGCCCCCAACTGCCCTCCCCTGTAGGTCTGGTTGCTCCCAACTGCCCTCCCCTGCAGGCCTGGTCCCCCCAACTGCCCTCCCTTGCAGGCCTGATCCCCCCAACTGCCCTCCCCTGCTGGCCTGATTGCCCACACCTGCCCTCCCCTGCTGGCCATCTTGTGTCCACACGGGGGCGGCCATCTTGTGTATTGGAGTGATGGTCAATTTGCATATTACTCTTTTATTAGATAGGATATCTTTTAAGCCTTCTGTTTTCAATGTTTACAATAAAGTATTTGTATATTAAAAAATAAATATACATGAATATATTCCCTATAAATATTTCTTTACCAACCTAAAGTAATAATTTACATTTTTGTTTTACTGGCTCCAATGATGCTAGTAACTTCCTTTGGAAGGAGACTGTAGTGGTGAGGATGCGGAATCCTGTGTGCTCCTTTGTGAAGCACTCACTCTTTCCATACTCCACTGTTCTCTCAGTATGCAGAGGCCATTATTTAAAGACTTGCTCAACCCATGTTATCTAATTTTAACTTAATTCTGTATGTCTTCATGATGAAGATAGTCTAATTTTTTTTAATTAAAAATCAGGCTTCTGGAAGCTAAAATCTGTATGAGAGCCCTAGCTAGTTTGGCTCAGTGGATAGAGCATCAGCCTGTGGACTCTAGGGTCCCAGGTTTGATTTCAGTCAAGTGCACATGCCTGAGTTGTGGGGTTCAATCCCCAGTGGGGGACATGCAGGAGACAACTGATCAATGATTCTCTCTCATCATTAATGTTTCTATCTCTCTTCCTTTCCTTTCCTCTCTGAAATCAATAAAAATATATTTAAAAAATAAAAATAATGAGAACAGAGACTGAATCCAGAAACCCAGTGTGTGTGTGTGTGTGTGTGTGTGTGTGTGTGTGTGTGTGTGTGTTTCTTTAATCTTATAGAGTTTTAAATATAGTAGTACTTGACAGGGGATCTGTCCCTGAGCAAGTCTGCCTGGGCTAGCTGGTAGTCTTTGGGTTCTTGGCTTCATGCAGCAAAAGTTTTACAACTTGAGTCCAGGTGATTATGAGGATATGTTTATTAAAGCTGCAGACAGTGAAACAAGGAAGGGCTTAGCATAGAAGAAGCAACAGGAGAGCCGAGGCTGGGCTGCTTTGGTTCTCTAAAAATGGTATAGGCAGGAAATGAGCCGAGGAGGAACTGCTTTAGCTCAGTGGGAAGTCAGAGAAAAGGTGGCCTTTAGCCTGGGATGAGCTGCCACTGCCCACTGCCACTGCCCACTGCTCCTCTGGTTGATAGTCTCATGGGGTCCCTTAGAGATTAAGAGACACACCCCTGTGGGGAAGAGAGGGAAGGGAAAGCTTGTGTTGAGTCCGTTGTCTTGAGGGCTCTTTTGCAGGTGGGAATCTTAGGGATTTCTCAGGGGAGGGTTTCAGCAGAATATTCATCAGTTTTCCAGGTGTGCTTTTTCAGGGATGTGGCCTCTCTTGATTGGTCAGCCCCAGGGCAGGGTCATTGGTCATTGCAGCTGGTCCTGGCACCACCCACTTGGTTTTGCTGCTTTTCTGGGCCTGCAGCTGAAATACAATGGAGGCCTAGATATTATCTCTAGGGAGGTGGTGGCCTTCTGTACCTGGCTGTAAATTTCTTGGCCAGCTTGTTCAGCTATCCATCTCAGTTTCCCCATTTACTTGCCAAGAATTTTCCTAGCTTCTTACTCTCCTGCCTCAAAAGTAGGCATATAGAAAATATTTGCCAAGTGGCTGAAGCTACAGGTGGAGGAATCATTAGGACTAGGGGAACATGCCTGGGGATTCAGAGATATGATTTGTTAAGAAAACAGTAAAATAGTAAGGAAATTATGAATGTATAAGTCTTCTGAGAAATTTTTATAGGCAGGGTTTCAAACAATTTCATGAAGTAGGCAAACTCATATCCTCTCCTTAAATTTAAAAGGAAGTGGTAGTCTAATTTAATTCTCTTTCTTAAGACTAGGCCACTCTGCAAACAGGTTAGTTTTTGGTTTGTTTTCCTAGCATTTTATTTCAGGCACTTTCTCCATTCTGACAATTTTCTGAGTTTCTTGCACTCTGGAGTACACGATGTCAGGATTATCTACCTGCCAGTTCTGGTCTTTCATCCTCCTTAACCACCACCATCGTAAAGAGAGAGAGAAAACAAAACAAAACAAAACACCCACATTAAACCAAACCAAACCAAAAAAAGAAAAAAAAAAAATCTTCCCTCTATCGCTCTTTGGGACTCAATGACCCATATCCTGTTTTAGCAAATACTTTTCCAGAGCTTCTACTAGGTTTGGCACATTTAGTGTCACAATTTTCTTCTTCTTTTGAGTACTTTTGTTTCCTGAGTTTACTTATAATAATGTCTGTTAAAGGAAGGGCAGGACAAGCAGCAACAGGACTTAGGACACCATGTCACGGCAAAGATAGCCAGCTTTTGGCCTCCTGGTAAAGAGTTAGCTGCTTAATGAATAACAAATTATAAACAGACCCTGAGGTTAAAGGATAATAGGCACGGTCTTGGCCTCCACCTTATGAAGTTGACACACTTCCATAGACAGTGGGCCAATTACATCAGTGGGACCCACTGGGGCTAATTCAAAAGTCCCTGTTGTGTTTTCCAGCCTGTTTACTTATTTGGACTGCAGAGCTAAACAGGGCCAATCTTCTCCTTGATGTGTTCTATTTTAGTATTTTTTAAAAAAGTAAGAGACCCCTGTCTGGAAAATTAGGTATATTTTTATCACAGGGCTAGGGGTTGTGTGGTTATCAAGTTTAGCATGTGTAGCTGACAGGGAGGAAAATGGTCAGACTGAAGAACAGAGGTGTGAAAAGATGTTAACAACAATAAGGCTATAAAAACACTTGCCTCTTTTTAACCAAGCAAAACAATTCTTATGTTCCTTAAAAGAACTGAAAGGCCCTGATAAGTGATGATGAGGTTCACATCATCATTGATTCAAGTTGATCTTTTCTGAGAAATAGGTCTGGTGTTAGGTGAGTATTTTTGGCTTATGGGCTATTTGCATTCAACAAAACATTTATTTTGCTCCCATTATGTGCCAGGTATTTTGGTTAAAGTCAGGACTACAAACATGAATAGAGATTTTTTTTTTATGTTTCGATCTCTCCCTCCTTCTCCCTTCTTCTCTGAAATCAACAAAAATACATTTTAAAAATAATAATAAAGTAAAAAAATACTGAAAGTCTCACAATGAATAGCAATCATCAGTCCCACATAGAACTTCCAGTCATCCAGTTCTGATCTTTTGAGACAACCACTTTTAATACTTAATCTGCTGTCTTTTTTTCTGACATTTATTTTCACTTATCTAGATTATAAGGTACATGGCATTTGTTGATTTATCAGTATATTATATAGTCATTTCATTTTTTTATACCAGGACTTATGTCTTTTATTCTTACCCTACCCTACCCCTTCTCATTGGGTAGGTGGGGTTCAGAACAAAAGTGAAAGATTAGGAAAAGAGGGATTTATTTTGAGTGATGTGAAGCAGAATGTTGCTGGGTATTTCTGGTTATGATTCATAGATACCATGCAAGGGGAACAATAAGTAATCTGATGAGTTTATTAGAGCGTTTTTCAAAGTGTGGTCCCTGGACAGGCAGTGTCAGTATCACTGGGAACTTACTAGAAATGCAAATCCTATGTCCCACCCCAGACCTACAGAACCAGAAACTCTGGAGGTGGGCCCAGCAGTCTGTGATTCTTGCTACAGTTGGAGAAACACTAGCTTTAGAGCACGACATTTTAAACTTGACTCAGAAGCATCTGGGAATTTAAACACAGGATGCCGATGCCCATCCCAGAGAATATGCTTTAATTGGTCCGAGGAAATTGAAATCCGGATAGCCTGAATAGTTTCCCTACGGTCACAGAGCTAGTAGGAATTAATGCCTAGTTCAGCCTGACATCAAGCCCCAAGTTTATCCATGTGTTGCATAGACCTGCAAACTGTGTGAAAGTGGAGGTTGAACGGCCTTTCTCCAGGGCACCTGGACTCACTGGAAATCACTTCTCACTGTTTAGTTCTGTTCTCTCAAAGGAAAGAGTCCTTGAACAGTACAACACGTGTAAATGTGACTTTGTATGTTGAGAATAAGAATATGTCTTAGCTATGTTTGTTTTAGTTACTTTTACAAAATACATTTTTTGTAAACCCATGAAATCCTAGACTTACTACAATCTACCCCTTCTTTGAGCAAAGCCAATATATAGAAATTTTATATAAAGCAGAAAAACAGAATCACTCTGAAACAGGGCAACATTTGCACTTTACAAAAAGGTTCACGGCAGGGTTTCAAGGTTCTCAAGTGCAGTGCTCACCCAAATGTTGTGTCTACTACTTGAGATTTTTAGTGGTATGCAAATGCATATTCAAAGAATTAATAGCTATGCATGATTTAAAGGCTTTTTCTAAGCAATTATATTATCTGTTCTCCATGTTAGGGCCTTTACATGGATTATCTTATTTAACCCATATAACCTGCTATGAGATACCTAAATAATTCTACTTCTTTTACAGATTAGCAAACTGAGGCTTAGAAAGATCAAATAACTTCCATTAGCTGTGTGGACTTGGATATATGTCCTTGATTCAGGATTTAATTCAGACAGCCTGAAGACAGAATCTGGCTGTATAGGGCTTTGGACTCCATGCCACTCGTATGAGTATCCAATGACCCTTTTTAGTAAGGCAGCTATAAGGTTATTCCTTTCCTATTGATTGCCCATGGCAGCTAGCTAGAGGCTGGGTGCCTGAGAAGTTGGTGATTTAGGAGTAGCCTGGATCAAGAATTCTGTGTCTTAGGGGTGACTTCACTGAGTTCTGCCCAACTGGCCCAATGGGAGATGTATTCTCTTTCAAAGAACTTGGAAGTATTTTAATCAGACAGTAGGTTGGCTAGAAACTTGAGGAAATCCAGAGAAGCAGAAATCCTTCTGGGTGCTGCAGAGACAGTTTCCCTTGTTTACTGACTTCTGGGTGTTTTCTTATAGGAACTCCCATCATTCAGAGGAAACTTTGCCATATCTCTGTTTCCTGTCATCTCCAAGAGCCTGACTAATAACCTCGGGAGAATCCAATGAGAGTTCTGTATGTATGGGTGTGGAAAATGAGAAGTTTAGTTCTGAACCTCTCTATGAGTCAGAATTGATCTTATCAGCCTGGAGACCTGAAATAAGACGCCACCCTCCATCTTCAGTTATTTGTATTGATACCTAAAACAGTGAAAGGGAGGGTGTGAGCTCTTGACCCAGTTCTATTCCAGGGCCGCAAAAGGGCTCCTAGGGCACATTTATTTTTGGCCTCTGCTGAAACTTCGAGTGACACTGGCATTCAGCCCCTAGTTCTCCATAGCACATAGGAGAAGTTATGAAATCAACAAGATTGCAGAAGAGCAGAAGTCCATACCTAAGAAATCTTTATTAGAAACAGATAGTTTAAAATGTAGGTATTTTATAATTATTGGCAGATAGATTGTAATTCTTCATATACCTTGATGGAGATGAACTTATGAGTATTTTGCTAGCATGTATCATTTTCTTTTCTGTTTGAGATTTCTATTTCAAACCTAGGCAACAGCTCACCCATTGGGCCTAATGTGTAAACAGCTGAACCTCTCCTCTGCTCAAATACCTGGAATCATAACTGCCTTCTTTAAAACTTGGCCATGGGCAAAAACTTTGAATAATATATTCCCTTCGAGCATGCCAAGTCAGGATTTGAGAATATAAGACAGAGTCTTTGTTAGATTATCCCCAGGATAGCACGGTAGTGTAATATAACTTCAAACTAATTCCTTTAAAAGTCAAAATTTTTTTTAGTATGCTATTAACCTAACTACCCAAGAAATTACATTTTTATTGTAATAGTACTTAGAATAATTGACGGGACATCTGCCACTCTTTCCCATCCATACAATTTGCTTTGACATGACTATGTTAATAGCTGAATGCTTTATGTGATAATTATATGATCAAATGTAAGTACTGTTTACACAGTGTATGTCCATAGAGAATGTTATCCAAAAAAAAAAACAACATAGCCTAAGCCCACAATTATATAACAGTCTTCTTGAAATGATGTCACAGAGTCCAAAGAAGGTCAAAGAGACTTGCGAAATAGCCTTTTATAGAGTTCTTAGACTATAAGCCTTTATTGGAAAGAACTCCGATAGTTGTATTATTCCCTAAACCTCAAGATAAACCTGACAGGAATGTTTTGATAAAATTTAAATAAATTGTTTTTCTGAACAATTTTAGATGACTGTTAGATGAGGACTTTCATGGAAGAAGATGAATGTGTTTGCTTATTTTTATTTGTGGCCTTGTTTTTAAAGATGGATCTATTGCATGAACATGTGCTCACTTTGGCACAAGAGGCCTCGGTCCATGTGCATCCTAGTTAAGCAGACAGTCCCCTGGCTCTGCAAGCAGGGATTGCTGCTCGCAGTATAATAATTTGCTTTGGCAAGGGATCGTATTCTGTATTTATTTTTTCCTTGTTGTGGGTCATTGAAACATCTGTTCTTATGACAAGGGAGTTTTTCAGATGGATATGTATTTATTGCTGTGTTAGAAAAGTCTAATTTTGTAAATAAAGGAAGTAGAAAAATGGCCAAAGTGTTTTTAATTCATTTCTACACCCTGATATCAATGAGAAAAACCTTTTGGAATGAATGCCATCTCTACACTAACCAACATCAGTTCCCCTTATTTATAACATGAATTTATTACAAGCAGGCCTATTATCTCAGCCTTTCTCAGACCACATCTCATTGTTCCTCTAGCTAGAGATACACTTCTTCTTGTAATAAATCGGAGGTCCACTCATTATCTAAGAGACTTCTTTAGTCATTTTACAAAGTTATTTTGCTGAGGACAATGAATTCATAATAGAAACAACAGGATTTTGGTGGCAGATGGTTCCGTGTCTGATTCCCGAATCCACTACTGACTGAATGAGGGACATTGGGTGAGTTACTTAACCTTTCTGAATCCAGTTTTCTCATCTTTAACAGAAGTAATGTTTGTTTCTGATTTTTTGGAAAGATTAGGTGAGATGAAATTTGCCTACCACTCAATAAATGTTACATACTTACATTATACCTATTTATGATCATTTTCCCCTAAGCAAAGGGGAATTTATTTGTATCAACTTTGTTCAAGCTCATGATTGAAATATCCAAATTAATATACAGGGTTTTCTTGTGCCATACACTGGCCCTTTACAACTCTTGCTGCCAATAACCATTTTCAACTCTTTTACTTCCTGATCCCTCAAAAATTCTTATTTTGTACCCTATTCATCTTGAGATTTTAGGTATTAGCTATTGATATGCAAGATGCTGCTGCTCATATATATTTTTTAAATATATTTTATTGATTTTTTTACAGAGAGGAAGGGAGAGGGAGAGATAGTTAGAAACGTTGATGAGAGAGAAACATCAATCAGCCGCCTCCTGCACACCCCCCACTGGGGATGTGCCCGCAACCAAGGCACATGCCCTTGATCAGAATCGAACCTGGGACCCTTGAGTCCGCAGGCCGATGCTCTATCCACTGAGCCAAACCGGTTAGGGCATGCTGCTCATATTTTTGATAAAATCTCTTGGAGCTTTCTAACCTGCTTAAATTTGAGAAACTTGGTCTTTTTGTACAACTATTCTCCTCTGGTCTCTACCTTCACCATCATTCTAAATATTTTCACCATTTCTTTCCTATGTTGATCTTCTGTTTTCAGTACCACATGTCTTCCTCCCTCCCTCCCTCCCTCCCTCCCTCCCTCCCTCCCTCCCTCCCTCCCTCCCTTCCTTCCTTCCTTCCTTCCTTCCTTCCTTCCTTCCTTCCTTCCTTCCTTCCTTCCTTCCTTCCTTCCTTCCTTCCTCTCTCTCTCTCTCTCTCTCTCTCTCTCTCTCTCTCTCTCTCTCTCTCCCTTCTTTCTTTCTCTTTCTCTCTTTTTTTCTCCCTTTCTGGAGGTAACTTTATTGATACTTAAGTGTCTGCTGAATTTTGTATTCCACCCTGATACTAGTTGATAGTTTTGGAGGATAAATAATTTTACATTGGAAAAAAATTTTCTCTTTAAGAAATAGACTTTGTGCTGTTCTATTCTAAGTGAAGTTGGAATGAAAGAAATTATTGTGTGTAATATAGGAGAAGGAATCCAAAATCATAGAGAGATACGAATGTTGGAATAATTTATGTTCATTTATCCCATGAAGGCCAGAAGTCATTTCCTTCATTCAGCTATTCAATATAAATTAGTGAGAAGAGCACACGAATCTCTGAAAAGCACTGTAGATGATATTCTCTGGGGCTGTAGGTAGGGCTGAGCATTTTATTTTTTAACATACTTTTTATTGTTGATAGTATTATAGATATCTCCCGTTCCTCCTTTCACCCTCTCCTTCCAGCCCTTACCTATCCTCCCATGTCTTCACTACCCTATTGCCCATGTCCATGGGCTATGCATATAAGTATATACGTGTTTTAGTTTATCTCTTCTCATTCCCCATCCGCATTTTTGACATTATCATTGGAATGGGCTCCAATGGGTTGAGATTTCATGGGATTAGAGGTCAAGCAGCCTTGCTTATATGCCAGAGGCAAGGTGGACACAGTTAGTCTATCGGCTGCCCAGGTCTGCCGTGATCTTTGATGTTAGCTAAATTATCATGAAGTCCTGAGATCAAAATAGATGGTCAAGGCACTGCAATCCTACTTAATCTCTATTAAAACAACAGAAAACTCTGTGTTTGCTGAACATGACTTTCAGCCTTGAGTCATGTCGCAGAGCCAGAGCTCCCTGAATAAAGGAGATGGGAACTTTTGAAAAAATATCTGGTATCAATATCACACATACTTATCTAAATCTTTCCTCTAACCTTTCATAAAAAGGCTTTTGTGCACTGAGAAAAGTGAAGTATCCAGGTTTTGGATAGTTATTGGATGTAGATTAAGTCCAAGACCAATTCCTGGAAGCCAAAATGTCACTATGATCCACTGGTTAGGTGGCTGTCAGATGATAAATGAAGTTTTATTGGAAGATTATTTCATGTTGGGTCCCAGGAGTTTCCAAACCCACACAATGATTACTTCCTTAGTTCCCATGTGGATAATTTAATGAGATATATTCAGAAAACAACAGATTCCCCAATCTTACCCTGTCACGTGCTATTAAGACTGCTATCGTGGGAATGGCAAAGAAGAAACCTATGGAGCATGACACCCCCTCCCCCCAATAAAATGATAAGTCAAAAGCAGTGCCACATCACTGGGGGACTTTCAGAAATGAGAGCCACCATCAATCAAGAACTTAACTATAACAGTGATGATTTCTAGCATATTTCCATTAAACTTACCTGTTTGGTTTGTGCAGAAGACAAATGGGTAGATCTTCAAGAATGATGACAAATTATAATATTTATAAACATCTAGTGACTTCTTTTAGCTGCTATTTCATATGATTCTTTTTGGTGAGGCAAATCAACACATACTGGAAGTTGGTTTGCTCTGTAGCTATTAACATCACCAGATGATGTTTGCTTTCATTTAATAGAGAGAAATGTAATCCATCACCTTTATATTTGTCAGTCCTCTAACTTTATGCCATAATTTAATCCTGGACTTTTTATCATCTCATCATCCCTTGGGATATCGAGCACACTTTTGTCATCTTATCTTTTAGGATATAATGCTTGAATATTATATCAATCATGCAGCTAGGGCTGTGTAGTAGTGGCAAAATAAATGTTTAGGTAAGACCTACATTTGAAACAGGATGGAAGATATATCACATAAAACTTAGGGATCTGCTACTTAAACCTTTCGGGGGTCTGGAGCTTGATGAGATACCTCCTCCAAAGTGAAAAATCTACTAGGAGTCCTCTTTTTTCTACACTAATAAGGAAGAGATGCAATAGTTTGTGGGCTTATTTGGATTTTGGATTGATATATAACACATGTGGATATGCGGCTCTTACATATTTATCAAATGAACCACTTACAAAACTGTTTACAAATAGTGGGGCCGGACCAAGTAAAGGAATTCCAGCAGATCTAGGCTGTGGTACGAACAGTTCTTCCCTTTGGCTCTTATGAAGCAACAGATCCACTGGGGCTTGTGATATCTCTGGCAGACTGATAGGTTGTATGAAGCACATACAAGCACAAATAAGAACTACAATAGAGGCTTCTAAGGCTCTACTGAAAAGCCATATCTTCTTTAGCTAACTGTTCTTAGCTTCTTACTGGTCTAAAGCAGGGCAAGTGACTGCAACTTGAGCTCCTAAAACGAACTCTTTCTATCTTGTTTTCCGAGCATAAAGTCAAGTATGCTGAGGAATTTTCCATCAAAAAATTAAAGTGGTAAATAAGAAATACAGATTTCTTAGATTCTGAAAGCACAATAAAGTTGCATGCATTAAGTGACTGATCCCCAACACGCTTACTCCTATGGCTCTGCTTTTGAGCCTCCAAGAATGGACTTAAGGTGGTGCTCCTATGAACAGTTGACTTAATGGAGGGGAATTTGAGTCTGCTTTAAAGGCGATAAATAAATTGCTGGCACCAGATGGCAGAGGACTAGCTTACTGTATGAACCACCTGAGGGTAGCTCTAGTAGCTAAATAATATTTAAATAGTTGTTTAAGAGAGTATAGAGATGATACCAAAGACAGTCCATATATAGGTAATATTAATTTGTATACAATTATTGCTATAGGAATTCAGAGAGGTGGTAGATCACTTCAGATAGGCTTGGTCTGTAGGGTGCTATATTTCAATAGCCACATTTCTTCCCTGGGCTAGAATGGATAAAGCCACCTCCATTGGGATACGCCATCAGAAGGATACAGAACAGAGAGAGCAGTGTTAAAAGCTTACATTTTTAAGCCTTAGCATTGAAGGGAAAGTCTCTTGGTGAGAACTACCAGTCTTCATCAATGCATGCATAGTGACTAATGAGGTTGGCCATTCAGGGATTTAAAATAATAAGACAGGAGGACTAGTGACAAATTGGTTTGAAGAAGAGTGTGGATAGATCTCTTGGAATAGGTCCAAAGTATGAGAACATTTGTGCCCTGGCTGAAAACTCACCAAAAGGACCCTTCTGCGGAGGAGTCTTTCAATATCAGTTAGATAAGATTACTCTGTGGATGTCAATCACATCTTTCCTCACCCAATCCAGTGCTTGTTTAATGGGCTCATGAATGAAGTGACCATAATAACAGATACTGAGGTCATTCATGGACTCAACAACATGGAATTCCCCTAACTGGAGCTAAGTGACTTCTACTGCAACCAGGAGCCCAGCCTGTCAAAAACATCAACAAAACTTGAGACCCTGATATGTTATCATATCCTAGGGACTAACCTATCTTTGGCAAATAAATGAACTGTCTTAAGAAGTATTCTAAAACATATTCCTAGAAAAAGTACTTGGGAAAATATTAAACTAAGCCAGAATTCAAACCTTAGTTTTTTTGTTTTGTTTTGTTTCAAAGCTTCGTTTTGATTTAACAGTGATTCAATAATTACATTAATTTCTTCCCTACTAGGTACAATTTTTATTTTGCGTGAGTAAAAAAAAAAAATCAAGGTTTAAAAAGTACTGTTAACAGTGGTGTGAGAAGAAAAAATGATTTAAATTTAGAAATAATGCATTATAACTTGTATTTGTAATTACACAAATATAATTTCATATTTATTTGAAATCATTTGGCTATTTTTTATTATGCCCAAATTGCTTTTAATTAATTTGATATTATCACTGAACACCAAGTCCATTTATTAATGCTATTCTTTTTGAACTTTCTCAGACAATAATTATTACTTTTAAAAAGAGATACACAACTTTAAAGTGAATGTCTCATATTACAATGAGATTTGGGGTAGCAGATTACCTTGCAAAAACAAGCTTCTCCTACTTTAAGCTGGTGGAAAACTGCTAGCTTCTTGGTTGTTGGAAACACATGTAGAATCATTTCACTGTAGCTGCATTTTTTAATTTCAGAAATAATTATTGCATAATAGTTTAAAAATTACTTGTTATTAATATTTGTAAGCACTGTTGAAATAAAATGTATTTAAATTGAAGAATATTTACACTATGAACTTATTAAAAACCACTTAATGAGAAAATCATGATAAGTAAATTCAAGAAAAACTTTAATTTTAATCTGAATAGAATTAAATCTGATGATTTATTCTTCTTATATTCCTGAACAGTCTTCCTACTATCCTTTTTCTTGTACTGACTCCATAGATGAAAAGGGAGAATTAAGTTTCTTCTTAATGATACAATACATAAGGACTAATTTGGTTACATATAGAAAAATTCTTAGGCTTGCTTTTAAAAACAATGAAACAAGCCCCTATTTATAATTTCCCTACATGTTGAATGTCTCCATATGGGGCTCACATCAAAATCATAATTATATCTGGTGTCAAAATTTTCTTGAGGTAATTGAATAAGTGAGATTTAAATACATATGCTATTAATAAAAACCTATGTGGTTGTCAGACCCTCATGCTGTGACGCCCTCACACTGCAACAAGCAATCTCCAGGAGGCTGCATGCGCAGTGGATGCACGCTCGGGGGGGGGGGTGTGGGGGCTCGATGCTGTGTGTGTGGCACGAAGGCGGGACCCCTGGCTCTGGCCTACCTCTTTGGGGCAATCCATTGAGGAGCCCTGGATGGGTTGGCATGGCCCACCTCTTTGGGGCAATTGATCGTGGGGCTCCTGCACTGTGAGAGGGCACAAGCCAGGCTGGGGGACCCCCCTCCCCACCCCGAGTGCATGAATTTCATGCACTGGGCCTCTAGTAGCTAAAAAATATTTAAATAGTTGTTTAAGAGAGTGTAGAGATGATACCAAAGACAGTCTATATATAGGTAAAATTAATTTTTATACAATTATTGCTATAGGAATTCAGAGAGGTGGTAGATCACTTCAGATAGGCTTGGTCTGTAAGAGTGCTACATTTCAATTGGAAATCTAATTATCTTGTTTTCTGAAGGTACTTCCCTGGGCTAGAATGGATAAACAGATACACACTGAATGTCCAGATTATTATGACCACCTGATATTTGTAGGCAAATTAGCTATAATTTCATGCTGAAGTTGCTAGAGGGCCAGACCATTATAACTAGGGAAGCAGGTTGTTTACCACGACAGTAGAAGTGATTTTTTCTGAAGATATGGGTAAACCATGTGATTTAACAGCCTTTGAATGTGGGATATATTTGAATGTGAGTGGCCAGATTATTATGACCACCCCATCAGTACTTCGTTGGGCCACCTTTTGCCTTCAATACTGTGGCGATTCTTCTTGGCATTGACTCCACGAGATGTTGAAAGGTGATGCGAGGAATCTGACACCATGCCTGATGAATAGCACTGCCCAGTTCTGTGAGATTTGACGGTTGTGGAACCAGCTGCCTGATGGCTCTTTTAACTTCATCCCACAAATGTTCAATTGGATTGAGATTTGGTGATTGTGGGGGCCACCTAAGCAAGGTAAAGTCTCCCTCATGTTCTTGAAACCACTCCTGCACAATACGAGCACCGTGGCATGGTGCATTGTCTTGTTGGAAGAAGCCATCTGCACTGGGATACGCCATCAACATGATAGGATGAACTTGATCAGCAATGATACTTAGGTATGTTGTGCTATTCAGATGTTGTTCCACATGAATTAAAGGGCCCAAATCATGGCAGGAAAACATGTCCCAAAACCATAACACTGCCCTCACCAGCTTGAAGGGACTCATACATGCGGGGTGCATGCTTTCATGCTGTTTCCGCCAAATTCTCACTCTGCCATCTGCATGATGCAACTGGAAATCAGACCACATGACTTTTTTTCCAATGCTCAACTGTCCAATCCTTGTGTTCCTGTGCGAATTGGAGACGTTTTATCTTGGTAACTGCAGACAGCAAAGGTGATCGAACAGGCCTTTGGCTTCCATATCCCATACGATGCAGTGTATGGCTAATTTGCCTACAAATGTCAGGTGGTCATAATAATCTGGCCACTCATAATAATATATACCCCACGTTCAAAGGCTGATAAATTGCATGGTTTACCCATATCTTCAGAAAAAAATCACTTCTACTGTTGTGGTAAACAACCTGCTTCCCTATTTATAATGGTCTGGCCCTCTAGCAACTTCAGCGCAAAATTATAGCTAATTTGCCCACAAACATCAGGTGGTCATAATAATCTGGACACTCAGTGTATAGTTAAGGGCTAACTTAAAAAACTTCTTTGCTAAAAATATGCATTAACTTGGAATTTCATTTTTTAAATATAACTTAGCTAGAAATAGAAAATGGGCAGTTAGACACTAGAAGTACTAGGGTTTCGTTTCCATTGCCATCAATTCAGAGAAAGAGGTGAGATCAGAGCTGTTCAGAAAGGGAGAGCAGATTTGGATCTTAGCGAGAAAGAACTCTGTCTGTAGAGCATTTTTTGGCATGTCTAACAAAAAATGTTCTGGGGATGTTTATGGTCAAGGGAATCAAATATGTTGGTTGAAGCATAGGCATCATATAAGGAAGTAGTTGGCAATCAGGCCAGGAACTTAGGAAGCGTGGTGAGATCAAAGATGAAAGACCTGAATACCCAGGTTGATTTAAGCTATGGGAATGAAGGATTGTAGTCAGATTCAGAAGAGCTCAATGACATGGAAGAAAAATAACAAGACAAGATAATAAAGAACGGCAATTTCTCACAGCTGCCAGACAGATGTGCATCACTCTTCATGATATATCATTCTGTGGAATCTCCATTCCCAATAAATATACAGGGCCTGCCACTGTACTATAACCATCCAAAGATAGTTCTTTTTGGTAGAGGTAAACATAATGTATGAATTAGTTAATTAAGTTTTGTCTACTCTAATGATTCATGGCTGCTTGAAATGTCAATATTAGATGTTTCTTTAGTTTAAATTAAAAATACAAAGGCATTGAAGAAGAGTAATCAATTCAGGCATATTTGTCATTTATACCTTGGTGTTAATGCTTTTTCTAAGAACTTTTTTCCAAAGAGTAAGATTAGATGGTATAAAAAAGAAAGTATGGGGCAAAGAGTGATAGTTATCTTTCATTAGTGTCAGCTTAGTTTTTTACTCCCTTTCCTGGGTAAGGACATGAGAAGGGGATACTGATGTGGAGGAATGAAATATAAAAGACTGGTTTCTCTGTTCCAAACCATACTACTTAAATTTTATCCAGAGCTAGCCAATTATCACTCTGCTTCCCCCGAAGTGCCTATTTAGGCAGCTCTATTTATTTTAGAAAATATATAACAAAATAATCAGTTGAGTGATTTCAACATTAAATCAATCAGATACCTGCTTCCCAAAATGAAAGGCTTGAAGACTTTTGCCAGAAAGATAAAGAAAAGAAGTTTTCATGTTGTTGCCATACTTCCTCTTTCAGTTTTAGCCATTTTTATAAGGTATAAAAGTCACTTTCAGAGTGTAGTCTCTTGAGAACTCTGTTACACATTCTGAATATTATCTTAGATGAATTTAAAGATTTATCTTGTTTTTCATTGGGAAAGCTAGGCATCTTGTTTCAAATGTGCTTTCCTTGGATAGAATAGATAAGCAGGCAGAGAATTATGTGTGAGTTCTGAAGCATTTTGACTAAGGTATTTGTAACTTAATTTTTGAAGTATCAGTGTTATCTGGAAACATAAATTGGGTACTAAGATGTTAAAATACAAGGATTTCAATTATTATCAATTTAAAAATGCAGCGCCTATTTTTAAAAATTACACATGGTCTTATTTTGTTACTTCCTGGTTGCTATGAATTTGATTTTGCCCATGTTTGGTCAAGTTGATAAGTTTCTAAGAATTCTTCGACATTCCAGGCTGATTGTTTGTTAGGGGCTTGCCAAGTCGCTGAGCACATAAGGCTGCTCATGGCAAAGTGCTTCAATATTTAGTATCATATTCTCAAATGGACCAGAAGGACCAGCTGGAGAATACAAGATACTTGGCAGATATTTCAACCAGCTTTATAAGTAATATGTGAGAAACAAGGATAAAAGCGTGACTGGGTATTGGATAATCAGCAATGAGGTTGTTAAACTGATACAGATATGACTTAAGGAGGTTCTGAATGAAGCCCTTTATCAGATTCCCACGGCCACAATCATATAGCATAAAAATAAGAAGTGTTTATTTAGCTAATAAGTCTGCAGGTCAGTGACTTAGTCTTGGCTCAGCCAGGCTCCTTCACGTGTCTGGCTATCAGCTGAAGTGATGGAGCCACTGGGTACCACATGTGTGATATACTCCAGCAGGCTAGCCTGAGCAGGTTCTCAAAGGGAGAGGAGTGAGTCAAAAAACATAAATGCACGCCTAACCAGTGTGGCTCAGTGGTTGAGTGATGACCTATGAATCAGGAGGTCACGGTTCAATTCTAGGTTAGGGCACATGCTTGGGTTGTGGGCTTTATCCCCATGAGGGATGTGCAGGAGGCAGCCAATCAATGATTCTCTCTCATCATTGATGTTTCTATCTTTCTCTCCCTCTCTGAAATAAATAAAAATACATTAAGATAAATAACAAACAAACAAACAAATGTACATGGCACACTATTCATGTCTATTACATTTTATTGGCAAGAATAAGTCACAAAGATAGGCCAGGTTCAACAAATACGAATATAGACTTGTCCTCATGATGGGAGAGGTTGTGAAGAGGTGATGAACTGGGCCATTAATGCAGTAAATTTACCACCAAGTCCTGAACTCCAAGGACTGAATACTCCATCCCTAAATCTCCATGTAGTTACAGGTCAGTATAGGTGATGCTGAACTGAGATAATTGAGGTCAGACTGGCTAAAGGACATGTGGTTTGATTGCAGGTTATTCTCAATAGAGAGTCGATAAGCAGGAATCTCTTTCAGATTTACCATGGTCACAGATAATAAAAACAGATTTATGTATATGCCTTTGTGAATATGAGTATGCTGTAGATGGAATGTTGGTGTGCTCCCCAAAGTCTAAGAGAGAAATTCACACAGAGAAAGAAGAGTGCTGCTATAAAAAATACCTAAAAATGTGAAAGCAGCCCTCGAAGTGAGTAATAGAAGCTGGAAGAATTTTGAGGTGTATACTAGAAAAACCCCTCCATTGTCTTAGACAGTGAAGGGTGATTCTGGTGATAGTTCATAAGGAAAAGAAACTGTAGAGAAAACCTCACTCTTCTTCAAGAATAACTGAGTAACCCTGAACAGAATGTTGGCAGAAATATGGAGGGTAAAGGCCATTCTAACACATCTCAGAAGTGAGGACCACATTATGGGAAACTGGAAGAAAGTCCATCCTTGTTATAAAGTGGCAAATAACTTGGCTGAATTTTGTTCACGTCCTCATGTTTTGTGAAAAGGTAGAACTTATGATAAAATTGGACATTAAGCTGAAGCTATTTCTAGGCAAAATGTTGAATCAGAGGCATACATCCTCTTGGCTCCTTATAGTAGAATGCGAGAAGAGGGAAATAATTTAAAGATGGAATTGTTTACCAAAAGGAAAGCAGAATTTAAAGATTCGAAAAATTCTCGACTGGTCCATATTGTAAAGAGTGAGAAATCCTGTTACACTAAAGAATGTAGCTAAACAACTATTTGCTAAAGAGATTAGTCAGCCATCTAGATAGACACCAGGAGCTATTGTTCAAGACAATGGGGGATGGCAAAGAAGAGTCCCGTGGTGCATGTGGAACCTCAGTATATGCTATCTACCTCTCAGTGCTGCCTCTACTCCAGCACTCCAGTGACATATTCCTCAGTTACCCCAGCATGACTATGGCAGGCCAGGCAGACAGTGCTGGCAGCAAACTTTGGGGGTGTCCACACTGCTGTCTCCTCAGGCGCCTCAGAGTACACAGGATGTGGGGACCTGGCTACCTCCACCTGGATTTCAAAGGATGCATGTCAGAGCCACTGGGAATAGGACCCAACCCCAGGGAAATTCTGGTCTCAGGGCCCCAGCCTTGGAGGAGGGTCTAAGCAGAGAACTGAGGTGGAGACTGCAGTCAAGCTGTGGGGACAGGACCACCCAGAGCCTTGGGAGTCAACCCCTGATCTGAACCAAAGAGGATGTTCTTGAACTTTAGGTTGTAATAGAACTTGCCCAATTGGATTTTGGACTTGCTTAGTACCATCACTTTTTTTCTCATTTTCTGATTATCCCTTTTGGGATGGGAATGACTGTGCTATGCCTGTTCTACCATTATGTTTTGGAAGCATATAACTTGTTTGATATCACAGGTTTGCAGCTGGAGAACAGTTTGCCTCAGGATGAATCATATCTTGAGTCTTACCCATATCTGATTCAGATGGTTTAGATGAGACTTTGAACTTTGACTTGAAAGTTGATACTGGAATGAGTTAGGACTTTTGGGGCTCGTCAGATGGAATGAATGTGTTATGCATGCAAGAAGGATATGACTTTGCAGGAGGCAGGGGCAGAATGCTATGGGTTGAATGTGTGTTTCTTTCCTAGATTTACATGTTGAAACCTAATCCCCAATGTGATGGTGTTTGGAGGCCTGGCCTTTGGGAATGATTAGGTCATGGGGTGAAGCCCTCATGATTCAGAGTAATGTCCTTATAAAAGAAGCCTCAGAGAGATCCCCAGCCCTTTCTGCCATATGAGGACACAGCAAAAAGATGGGCATCTATGAACCAAGAAGCTGGTTCTCACTAGACACTGAACCTGCTGGTGTGTTGACCTTGGACTTCCCAGCCTCAAGAACCATGAAAAACAAATGTTTGTTGTACCAGCCTGGACTAAGAAAGAGTAATGAGATAGTTATTTAAAATGTTAACAATTAAGCATAATGAAAATATGTTGATCTTCTTGAATGGTCTTGTTAAAATGGAAAATGAATAAAAAAATTAAACTTTCAGAGAAGAGGATCTTCTAGAATGTGTAATTATATTAGTTCCAAGTAATTTTATAATTACCACATCGGTTAGAAGTGCCTTATGTTCTCCATTGTATTAGTAGAGATGACCAATAACAATAATTGCCAAAAGATTTTTATTGAGCTTGGAGTATCAATATACTTGAGAGAGTCATTTTTCAAAAAAAAAATGTTTAATGGGTACGATTTGTGTCCTAAAATGTGCTAAGCATTGAGTTTTTAAAGTCAAATGAAGGGACTGGGAAGGAATCTGACAGTGCCATGAATTAACAAAGTGCTGGATATTTCCAGGGCATATGCTGTTTTCCACTTGTAACATAAGCTCACTCCCTGTAAGCGTGTACTCTCACTTGGCTGTAGTGATTTGGAGAGCATAACTCATTTCTGAGAAGTGTGGTGATTATAAAGACCTACTTGAGACAAATATAATTATGCATTCCAGAAGGTTCTCTTCCATGAGAATTGAAAGTCCATGTATATTTCTTTTAATTTCAAGTAAGTAATTTTATATAGCAAAGAAAGTAATCTCGTAATAGGCCATCAACCAGCTGTTTATTCATCTGGTCTTGCTAGCTGCTATTTATATGGTTAAAGGATCAAGAAAATAGTTGTGTGGATGACTTATTTTAGCCATCCAATATTTTAATTCTTTCCTTAGTTTAGATATTGCTTTATGCTGACTTCATATCAGTTCATTTTTTTTAAAATGAATTCTAACACTGCAGTACTCTTTGAACACAAAAAGCTGTTGTCTCTAGCAGATATTTCATTTCAAATAAAGCATGTAAACAATCTTTGGCTTAAAAAAACCAGTGATATTACAAATTGCAGCTTGTATTTCTGATTATTTCCCCCAAATAAATATTTGAGAATATGTCAGTGTACTTTCCCCCCCAAGCTTACATCATACAACACTGACATCCAAAGCACTGAAAAATATGCCTTGGAAATATTTCAGTGTCTTTTTAGTTAAAATTTTATAACTTAATCCATCCATGAGCAATTGTTGACTTCACTGAATCTTCCCCTGTTTATAACTTTGTAAAATACATTTTAAGATTCTCTGGTCTGTTCTTTTATATCTAATGAGAGAAGGAAGTAAATATGCTCTAAATGTAAAGATATAAAAAGAAGGATCTCCTACCATTTGCAACAGCATGGATGGAGCTGGAGAGCATTATGCTAAGCGAAATAAGTCAGTCAGAGAAAGATATCACATGATCTCACTCATTTGTGGAATATAATGAACAACATAAACTGATGAACAAAAACAGATCCAGAGACAGAGAAGCATCGATCAGATGCTCAAACCTCAGAGGGAAGGTAGGGTAGGGTGAGTGTTAGGGGGCGAGATCAACCAAAGGACTTGCATGCATGCACATAAGCCTAACCTATGGACACAGACACTGGGGGAGGGGGGTGAAGGCATGAGGGGGGGGGCGCGCAATGGGGTTAAAGGACACATATGTAATACCTTAATCAATAAAGAAAGGGGGAAAAAGATGCACAAACATAGAATTCTTTGATTATTGTCTGACTGGGGATCTTTCTTTTCCTCTTCAGGGTCTTTTGAGAAAACTGGTTAGCATAGAGCACCAAATAGAGCTTTTTCTTTCCATTTTTTATTACTACATTTTCCTCTTTTCCCTTTTAAGCATTAAATTCTCAACTCTCAGGAGCATCTAATGCTCCCTTTTCCCACATCTATAATTAGCATAATTTGTGAATCCTGGTTTGTGCTCTCTTTTGACTCCATTCCATATTTTGCTCCTCTTATCTTTTCTCATCCAGACCTTTAGTGCCAACATTTTATTCTGATCTGCCTGCTCATGTCCAGTCTTTTTCTGTCATTACTGCAGGGTATTTTCATTCATTCTCCTCCTTGGTATTTTTCTATGGAGTCATCTTAGCATGCATTTGAAATAGAAAGTAATTATTATCCTCACGCTAGGCATTTTATATGTACTAAAGAAACTGAAGGACAATGACCTGGATAGTGTCACAGATAAAGACAGATTCAGGTTAGAGGTTTGAGTCCAGGTCCAATGTCTAGTCCAAGACTGTCCTGACTGCAGGACTGCAGTTTCACACTCTATGAAAACATGACTCATGACATTTATAAATTCATAACAGTAAACTCCAACCTCATATTTTGTAAGTTGTTAAATTTTTTCAGGGCTTCCCCCTTAAGTTGTATTTTTCACAGAATACTAATCTGAAGAATGCAAAAGAAGCCAAAGGTACTGGGCCAGACATGCTTGAGTCAGCACATTTTTGCTAATTAGAGAGATGATGCGCATAACCTCAAAATACGTTTTTTAAGAAGTAGCACACCACAACCAATTCTCAATCCTCAGGCATACAATCATCCTAGGAATAAAATTGTTCCCAATTTGAGGGATTTTATCCTTTCACTGATAAGAACGGCCTTTTCCCCCCATGTTATTTGATATTAAAGAAATCTTAAAGAGTTACTAGTATTATCAGACATTGATGAAATTAGAAGTTCACTAATTTGTTCATAAAGTCTCAGACAAGTTTAAAAATCATACATATGTGGTTAATAAAACTGCACTGAGGCAACAGCATATGGTTATATTAGTGGGTTTTAGGAATAGCACTCATGCATAACTATTTTTTATTTAACAAGGAGTTGTAATTTCTATACATGCAGATTCATCCTTAACCGGCTTATTTTGAGAAGTATGTTTCCCAGTTTGTAGAATATAATGTCACATGAAACCATGGGGAAAAAAACAGAATTGACTTATAGTTTTAGGCAGCTAATACTTTAATATATTCCTGATGTTTGATTTCCAGAATCCCATTAAGCTGTCAGGACATGATGCGATTGCTGATCACCTGGGTTGTGCAAGCTGTCATCCTTGTTTTAACCACCCCCAAATGTGACTTGCCCTTTTCTCTTGAGCCATTGCAAGAAAGGTACCATTTCAAGTATAAAGGAGGGCCCTTTTCACACTAATTTTTGTTCTTTCTTTGGATATAATCAAACCGACACGTGATTAATTTGAGGTTCTAAATTTGTGGTCATTAAAAAAAACTTTCCTGTATTAATGAAAGAAATCCAGTTGGCTAGTTCCTCCCTACCCCTCAGCATCTTCAGTACTCTTTGCCCCTTTCTCTTTTTCTGAGGTATTCCAGCTCCAGCACACTGAATTTGGTTCAAGTACAAAAATAAATGGATTACCCATTCTAGCTAATGTTCTGAAGTTGTGTGTATGTGTATTGTGTTATATGTGTTATACATATACATATTCATCAACTAATATTTCTGTTATCTTGGCATAAGTTTCAAGTAACAAAATTACACATTCTAGGTAATTCTTGTGGACCCATGGTCATGAAATAGAGGAATAACTGTAGGCTTTTGAAAAGGACATACATGGTTTTAAATCCCATCTCTGTCACAATTTAGATAGCTTTTGGCAGGTGGAATGGCTAATTTTATGGGTAGTAAAGCAGATTGCCCTCTCTAGCATGGGTGGGCCTCATTCAATTAGTTGAAGGCCTGAATTGGACAGAAACACCGACCTTCCCTTGAGGAAGTGGGAATTCCTCATGCCCGACTGCCTTAGAGCTGGGACATTGTTTTCCATTTGCCTTCAGACTGGAACTGAAACCTCAGCTCTTCCAGAGTCTTGGGCCTGCTGGCCAGTGTATTAGAGCTATACCACACACCTACTTTCTTGGTGTGTTAGCTAGCTGACTATTGATCTTGGAACTTGTTGGCTTTCACAGCTATGTGAGCCAACTCCTCATAATGAATGTCTTTTTCTCTATGTTTTTAATATAGGATACCTATACCCTATTGGTTCTGTTTCTCTGGAGAACTCTCACTGGTATAACAGGTTACTCACTCAATCTTTTGCAACAACGATTTCATTACATGTAAAATAAGGATAATATTACCCATTTTACAAGGTTGTTGTCAGGTTTATGAGATCAGGATGGGGCAAAACATCTTGCACAAAATAGGTGTTTATTACATGGTAATTGTTATGATGATTATTTCTCAGAGAAGGAAACATTCCATAAGGCCCTCATTTTGAAGGAGGCAGTTCTAGTTAGCCCCCGCCCCTTTTTTTCTTTCCAACCTTTCCTCTCAACTGCTAGAAGGTAGAGCTTTTGATTTCAGGCCAAGTAGTATTTATATTCTGAAGTCACCTCCTTCAAAATTCCCGGTTGAAATTGTTTCTTACAAAATTCTCTAACCAGCAAAACAGCTAATTATCCATTGGCAATAATTTTGGTCCCCCTTTTTTCTCTCCTCAGGCTTCAATTTCTTTTGACCCTAACTCTTAGGATGAGGCACCTGGCCTTACTTCTATGTGACACACAATCCTTAGGTCTGGACAACAGAAGAAGTTGTCATGGGAATATGGGCCTTTTAGGCTTGAGGTCAGATCTAAGAATGTGGTTGGAAGATGTAGGTTGGGGGGGTAGAATTTGGGGTCAGATGGGTCACATCAAATGCTCAATGCAGAGGCCTATGCTCTATAAATGCCTCTGACTGTGCCCTTTTATCCCTAAATTTCCCCCCCTTACACCTCCAGACACACATACACTATTTTCTATTCTCCTACATTTCATTGACTTGTCTTGCTCTATGTGTATGTGCTCCAATATTGCACTTACAAGCCATGATTGAGCAAGTACTCAACCTTTCTGCATTCATTTTCTCAACTTTAAAGTGGTGCTAGTAATACCTCCTCCTGGGATTGTGGGGGAAAATCACATGATGCATGCAAAACCTCATATACTGCCTAGTCCACAGTAGGTATAACATAAGTGGTAATTATTGTTATTATGTGACTCAGATGGAATAGGTTATGAATTACAGGGTGATGATTCAGAGAGGAGATTAGACCAGAAAGATGCAGGGCAATGCAGCCTTGTCAAATTATTTGGGCAAAAAACTAGAGTTGAAGTAGAAGGTACTTTTGTATATAGAAACTAGAAGCCCAGCACGCGAAATCCTGCGGCCCTGCACACCCATGTGTACGCCTTGCCCCACTTGCAGCCTTGCCCACCCACACCGATCTTTGGTCGCTACGGCATTAGGGCCACTAGGTTTTTATAATATAAATGTGTATTTGTATTAGAAGTAGATATGTACTAGTAGTATATAAATGGGATATATATATATATATATATATATATATATATATATATATATATATATCACTTTAACAAAAGTGGGGTTAGGGGCACCTATTTTCCTGCCAATTGCAATCAGTATAACTTTTAAATTTAGTCATCCCTTCATAAGAGAGGATTCAACCAACCTCAGATGAAAACAGTATTTTCAATCTGCTGTTGGGAATCCACATTTGGGAATGTGAAAAATACTGTTTTATATCTATGGTTGTTGAATCTGCAGATGCTAAATGTGCAGATATGAAGGGTGGACTGTGTTTATTGAAAAAAAAATCAGTGTATAAGTGGACCCATATGGTTTGAACCCGTGTTGTTCAAGAGTCAGCTGTGTGTGTGTGTGTGTGTGTGTGTGTGTGTGTGTGTATTTAAAGGCCAGATCAGTTCAGAGATTGGATCACCTAGCCAAATAGAAGCAGCAGGCAGGACGTGCTGGAGGTAATTTGTAGGGATCCAGAATTTCTAGGAGGGAGTAGAGAAAAATCACAGTCCACGTATGACTGGAGTGTATATTATAGGCAAAGCTCTGAAAGATGACAGGCCAACAAGCTTGCTTATTGTCACAGCAAGATATGAGGTGATATCTCCTTGTATTTTTTATTGGGACTTCTCTGATGATTAGTCATTTTGAGAATATGTTCATATATCTATTGGCTATCTATCTGGTTACTCACTTCAGAGAATTATCTATTCATTTTCTCTGACCATTCTTTTTTAATATTGGATTGCTCATTTTTTTGTTATTGGGTTCTAAGAGTTCTGTAGATATTTTGGATTTTCACCCCTTTTCAAATATATGGTTTGCAAATATTTTCTTCCAGTATATAGGTTGCCTTTTCATTTTGTTGATTGTTTTTTATTGTGTAGAAGCTCTTTAGTTTAATGTAGTCTTACTTGTTCATTTTTGCTTTTGTTGCTTATGCTTATATTTTAAAAACAATTGCTAACACCAACATCAAGGATATATTCTTAATATTTTATTCTAGGGGTTTTATTTCAAGTCCGTGTGTGTGTGTGTGTGTGTGTGTGTGTGTGTGTGTGTGTGTGTGTGTGTGAGTTGTGTGAGGTAGAGGTCCAATCAATTTAAATTTTCTACATGTGTTTATATAATTTTCCCAACACCATTTATTAAAGAAACTATCCTTTTCCTATTGGCTATTCTTGGCTTCTTGTAAAATATTAATTACATATTAGTCCAAAAGTACAAACTTGTAGATCCTAAAGATCTAATGCACAGCATTGTGACTATAATACAATACTATATTATATACTTCACAGTTGCTAAGAGACTAAATTGTAAATGTTCTCAACACAAAATTAAAAAAAAAACTAAATGTGAAATAATAGAGGTGTCAGCTAACACTATATTGCAATATATAAATATATCAAATCAATACTTTGTATGCCTTAAACTTATACAATGTTATATGTCAATTATCTCTCAAAATGTTATAGCCAGAGTATGAAGGGCCACAGGTGCTCAGGCATCAACTACTCATCTTGTTCCCTGGTGGCAGCATCCACTTAATGAGGATGAATATGTTTGACTGTTATTTTGGGGGACCAACTCTTTTTTTTTTCTGGACCACACAGCTAGACAGAGAATTAGAACTTGATCCCAGCACTTCCAAACACCAGCTGCTCTTCAGAGCAAGCTTTTTTACCACATCCCACATTACTGAAGTGCATGCTTCCTGAGAAATCTTTAGCAAAAAGAAAACACTTGAGTTAACTTTTGAACGACATTCTCAGCAAAGGGCCCTGAATGGGAGAGCAGGGACTTTTTAGAGAGGTTAAAGCAGAGGGTATCTGAGTGTAGGACATGATAATGGAAAATGAGCTTTAAAAAAAGTGCAGGTTAATAGTCCTTGAACTAATAAATGGGAATATCACCCTGGAATCCTGGAGTTATTGAGATTATTAGAATATGTTAAGCAAGAATGGCATAATGAGAGATGTGTGTTTGAATGTGTAGAGAATGAATGGAAAGGGGATTAAGCTGGAAACTAGTAGATTAATTAAAAGATATTTCAATAACTGATAGGAAATGCCAAGGAACCCAATGTAGAAAACATTGGTGAGGTTGGAGAACAGGGAATAGCTTTAACGGGTATGAAAGACATTCAGGGCAAGTGAGTGAGAGGAGGCATCATTAAATGAGATAATTAACACTGGAAGAGGAGTGACTTCTGTTACCAAGAGATTCACCAGTTGGCTTGAGACCCTGTTTTATTAGGAAAGTTTCTGGCAGATAATGTATTCCTTGCCAGAATGTAGCCCAGTACAAACATTTCTAGGAGAAATCCATTCATTATCTTCCTAATTTGTGAACTAGAAGGATACCCTCAGATCTTGTTGAATAGGGTGCACTTATTTGCCTTTGTAATCCTCTTGCAATTAAATTACACCTTCTCTGAATCACTGCTAGATACAGAGACTGTTGATGGACTCTAAAACATTTTTGGTTCAAATTCATAGTTATACAGCAGGTAAACCTTTTCTGATACTGAAGATGTGGACTTCACTTAAAATATTATGTTAATTGAATAAACAGACCTTCATCATATTGCGGCATGCCTATAGGTACCTGTTCAGATTACATATTCTTTTCTGTAATATTCTTTTAAAAATGCCATAATATGCCATGATACACCCAGGAAAACTAATTATTTTTATAGGTGTTAAAAGGTATATATATATGCAGCTTTGTCTTTGTATGTGTTTATGATTAAGTGTTATTGAGCATTAAGGAATAAAACTCTTTATAACTTTTTTTTCTAAAATCTAATACAGCATGTTATCAAACTTAATACCCTAATTGGAAACTAACAAGAGATGCTTTTACAATTACTTCAATGCTTGTAAGGTTATGACTCATGAACAAATTACTTTCATGGTTGGGTTGCATTTATACAAGACAGGGTGTGAATTTTAAAAGTGAATCAACAAGATAGGACAGATTTAGGTGTGGACATATTTATGTAACATGTTTAAATATGGGCATAGAAAAGTAAAAAAAAAATACCTCTTTTGGCATGTTTGACACTTAAAAATCTGTACACAATTGTATTAATGAACATTTATGGATATTGAATGAAAATTGGCATCAGGTAGGATCCTGGCAAAGATCCCTTTAGTAGTTGAAAGCTAGTGACACCTTAAATCTTTAAGAAAATATGGAATAATGCCACTTGCACATCCTTCACTTACAACAGATGGAATGCAAGCTCATTCCAAATGGCAGGCTACTCAACAGTGGCAAATGAAATTAAACCAAATAGTGGCAATGTGAATCTGTGGAAAAAAGGAAATAGATACACAACCCAAGAAATTTAAAATGGAATATTAATATTGTGTTTCACATCTACTAATGCATGTCACTCATAGGTGATGTTCAAAGTCACTTTGGTGATGGTCAGTCATACCCATTGTCCTGTTATATGCTGATTTTCCCTTTTGAAAATACAGTCCTGTTTTTTTTAATGCTTTTTACCCCTCAATCCCTCAGGTAGATTTAAGATTAGTCACTGTGTCTAGTATAGTCCTTTTATACAGCAGGCCATCTTAAGGGCTGACAAATCTTAACTCTCTTCTTAGATCATTTAACAAAGGTCAAATGAGTCTTCTCTGTAGTTCTGGAACCATACAAGGTGTCTCCTAAACAATTCTGCCCATGGGTAAAGCCAGCCTGCTCATAAGTAATCTCTGAGCAAGTTCAGAATTGTGCAGCAAATAGAATGCTAGGCATTGCCATTTATATTACACCTAAATTGGTCTTATTAAAAGATTAACTATTGGACAAAAGATAACTCCTAGAGGCGTAAGAATTCTCTTTACAAGTATCTCTAAGGAGGAGCCTACAAAAATAATGAGTTATCATCCAACTAACAAGACATTTAGTGGTGGTGGTGGTGGTGGTGGTGGTGGAAGGAGATTATGTAACAACGAAGCTCAGACATACTATATAGACATACTATGTAAGCATTTTTAACTCTCTCTTTCTGTACATATATACAATTATGCATTTATTATGCAATACATTATTATGCAATATGTATTTACATACATATATAAATGGACATGCTTAATTGTAATTCTATATACACATGAGCTAAATCAGATGCCTGAATCATATCCTACTTTTACTAACTCTTGAAATTTTCTGTTACTAATCTTTAGGAGAGTAGATCAAATTATTTGTCACAGGTTGATTCAGAATTTCTGAAATTCTGAATCTACAGGTAGATAATTGGCATCATCTGTTGGGCACTTTTAGAGAGAATATCTTCTTCCCCAGGAATAGCAAAGGATTATGATAGAACACTCTTGCCCTAAGCTTCCCAGTGTTCTTATAGCTACTTCACTCAGCATTCCTAGAGGGCATCTATGAGCAATACTCTCAAGTGCAGAATTCTAAGCTTCTTTCACTTTACTAATCTCAGTAAAGTTTCTCAGAACCCTTGGAGATTGTCTAAAGGGCATAAACTCTCCTGATGACTGTGGAATGTTGCCCAAACAATCCTTTTAAAAAAATCTTTATGGTTGAGAGTATTAGAGATGTCCCTCTTCTTACCCCCCATTACCTCCCTCTACCCATTTCCTGCCCCACCCAGGCCTTCACCGCCCTATTGTTTGTGTCCATAGGTAATGCATATGTGCATGTAAGTTCTTTGGTTAATCTCTTCCCGCCCCCTCCCCCATCCCTCTGAGATTCACCAGTCTTTTCCATGTTTCCATGCTTCTGGTTCTATTTTATTCATCAGTTTATTTTGTTCATTAGATTCCTTGTTAGGAATTCCTTGTCATTTTATTGTTCATATTTTTTATTCCTCTTCCTCCTCCTCCTCCTCCTCCTCCTCCTCCTCCTCCTCCTCCTCCTCCTCCTCCTCCTCCTCCTCCTTCTCTTCCTCCTCCTCCTCCTCCTTCTTCTCCTCCTTCTCTTCTTCTCCTTCTTCAAGAATACCCTTCAACATTTCATGTAATACTGGCTTGGTGGTGATGAACCCTTTTAGCTTTTGCTGGGTAGAGTAATCTTGCTTGTAGGTCCTTGATATTCATCACTTTGAATAATTCTTGCCATTCCCTTCTAGCCTCCAAGGTTTCTGTTGAGAAATCAGCTGACAGTTACCTTATAGGTAACCAAGTGCTTTTCTCTTGCTGTTTTTAAGATTTTCTCTTTATTTTTAACCTTTGGCATTTTAATTTGATGTGCCTTGGTGTGGGCCTCTTGCTTCTCACAGTGGTCTGCAAACTCATTAGTCAACAGAGCCAAATATCAATAGTACAACAATTGAAATTTCTTTTGAAAGCCAAATTTTTTAAACTTAAACTATATAGGTAGGTACATTGTTATTCACTTAATTAGGGTACTCCTAAGGCTTAGGAAGAGCCACACTCAAGGGGCAAAAGAGCCACATGTGGCTCGTGAGCCACATTTTGCCCACCACAGTGGAGGCCTCCTCAGCCAAGATATCCCTCCTGATTAAAAATATGCCACACATGGGTGTCGAACAAGCCCATTCTGCACCTCTGACCCTCCTATGAGTCTCACTGTACTTTCTTCTTTACTTCTCTAGTTGCAGGACTTCTATTTAGCCATATTTCAGGCAGTTATGAATAATGGTTGTTCTGTATTTTAGTTGTAATTTTGATGTGGCTGTGAGAGGCAGTGAATACCAGCATTTACCTACACCACCATCTTGGTTCTCCACACAAATGATCTTTTAAAGTACCTTCACAGATACTGCATTGCAAAGCTATGCAGACATGGGGTGTCCTAAATCTTGTACCCATTCTTAGTAAGAATCCTGAGAGATGTTTCATATGTCTCTGCCAAAAATCTGTGAGACACTGTGAATATCACCTCCTTTCTTATATCCACATATCCAGTCCTGTTCATTCCACCTACTTAGCAATCTCTTCAATCTTCTCTTTATCCGGGCATCTTCACCATAGCTGAACCATCTTTTCTCTCATGGATGTTGTTAAAAACTTCCTCTTTGATTTTTCACATCACCATTGATCCCCTCTAATCATTCATACAATAATCAAGGTAACTTTATCAATAGTACACACCTTATTATATTCTGTTTTTCTAGTTAAAATCTTTCAAATGACTCTTGATTGTTCTTTTATAAAATTTTATTGAATGTTAGGGAGAGGAACAGAAAGAGAAAAACAGCGATGTGGGAGAAAAATATCTATTGATTGCCTCCTGCAGGTCCCTTGACCAGGGATCAAACCCACAACCTAGTTATGTGCCCTGACCCAGAATGGAGCCTGCCACCTTTAGGTGCACAGGATAATGCTCCAACTAACTGAATTCTACCAGCCAGGGAGACTCCTGACTGTTCTTAAGATAAATCTAAAATCCTTATATGGTCTATAAGGCCCTATCTAGTCTGATACCTACCTACCTCAGTAGCCTCATCTCTTGTAATGCTCTAGAGGTGTGGTCTCTGTCCATTTTTGCTGGGGTCCAACCCCAGCAGGTCCAGGGGTTCCCAAAGGCGTAGACGGAGTGGGCGAAGAAGGAAGGACACGGAGACAGTGTTCAGTTGATCAGCAGCCTAGCCAGGATCTCCAGCCAAGTTCTGGTCTGGATCTCCAGAGAGGTTCTGCTTCGGATCTCCAGCGAGGTTCTGTAGCCATGTTCCTCGCTAGGTTCTCCAGCCAGGTTCTGTCCAGGATCTCCAGTCAGGTTCAGTGTCCAGGTTCCAGTCAGGTTCTCCTGCCAATCTCTGTAGTCAGGTTCAGTCCAGGATCCCTTGCCATGTTCTCCCGCTAGGCTCTGTCTCTAGGCTCCGAGGCCAGTCCCTCTCCAGGATCCTCCGGCATGCTCTCTCCAGCAAAGTTCTTCTGTCTCTAGGCTCCGTGTAGGTTCTGTCTTCTTGATTCTGTTCTAAGTTCTGAGTGTTTCTGTCTTGTTACAACTGTATTTATACCAGTTGATTCAATCCTATCAATCTCTATTACAAAGGTTAGGGCGTCTCTTATCTCCATTCCAGGGAGAAAAGATTATGTAGTTTAAGCATGATTGTTCGTAGTTAAAGGGATTAATTACCCGCCTGGCACTTAGTTGAGGGGTTTTATTCCCTCCCTAACTTCAGGGGAAAATCCCTACCTGGGGAAAACAACCTTTCTCAGAGACCTTGGTTAAAACACATAGTGCCAAGAAGGTGAGCAAACATATTAAGAACAGTATGCCATATATGCCAGGTCCCTTGAAACAGCAAGCATGGACCGGCTCCCGGCATATTTTCCAATATTTCCTTTCTGTCTAGCTCATAACTTGCAAACATAATCTTCCCTCTTTGGAAAATACTTTTCTATCCCTCCATCTATTTATTTATCCATTTGGGTTCTAGTAATCCTTAACATTTTAACTAAAATAGCCCCTGTTCAGGAAATCTTTTACTGATACCATCTGAATAAATAAGGCGACCAATTATGCACTCAGTCCAATGTACTTCATTACAAATAACCATTGACATTAATTGTTGTATACTTATTTTCTTCTTTAGACTTTAAGGTTTAAATGAGCATGGACTGTATCTTATTCTAGTTTTGCAATCTATTCACACAGAATCACGAAAGATCCCAAACAGCCAAAAAAAATCTTGCCAAAGAAGAACAAAGCTTGAGACATCACATTCCCCAATTTTAATCTATATTACAAAGTCATAGTAATTAAAATAGTATGGTACTGGCATAAAAATGGACACATAGATCAATGGAACAGAATAGAGGACCAAAAATTAAGCCTTGCACATATAGTCAACTAATATTTGTCAAGGGATCCAAAAATATTCAATGGGGAAATAATATACTCTTCAATAAATGGTGTTGGGAAAGCTGGATAATCACATGCAGAACAAGGAAATTGGGTCCCTATATTACACCACTCACAATACTTAACCCAAAATGGGTTAAGGACTTAAACATAAGAAGCTATAAAATCCCTAGAAGAAATCACAGAGAAAAATCTTGTAATTGGTCTTGCCAATGATTTTTTGGAAATGATACCAAAAGCACAAGCAACAAATGTAAAAATAAACAAATGGGACTACATTAAGCTAAAACTTTTCTGCCCAGCAGAAGATACAATTAACAAAATGAAAAGGCAACCTATCGAATGGGAGAAAATAATATATCCAAAGTGTATGAAGAAGTCATATAATCCAATAGCATAAACAAGCAAACAAAAATACGACAATCTTATTAAAAAATAGACAGAGGAACTAAATAGATATTTATCCAAAGAAGATATCCAACTGGCCAACAGGTACGTGAAATGTGCTCATCACTAATCATTAGAAAAATGTAAATTGCAACCACAATGAGGTATTACTTCACACCTGTTATAATGGCTCTATCACCTAAAATGCAAGAGGCAATAGTTGTTGGTGAGAATGTGGAGAAAAGAAAGACCTGTGTACTTCTGATGGGAATGTAAATTGGTACAGTCACTATGGCAAAAAGTATGGAGGCTTCTCAAAAAGTTAAAAATAAGAGCTAGTATATGATCCAGCAAGCCCACTTCTGGGTGTATATCCCACAGAAATGAAATCAGGACCTCAAAGAGATATATACCCTCCCATGCTCACTGCAGTATTATTTACAATAGCCAGGATATGGAAACAATCTCAGTATCTATCTAGAGATGAACTGGATAAAGAAAATGTGATGTATTAATCAATGTTACCCCAATACATTTAATTTAAAAAGAAGAAAATGTGAAATATACATATGAATATTATTCAAGCACGAGAAAGAAGAAAATCCTGCTATTTGAATATGGATGGATCTTGAAGGCATTATGCTAAGTGAAATAAGTCAAACAAAAAAAGAGAAATGCTGTATATGGTCTCACTTACTTGAGATTCTAAAGAAGCAAACTTACAGAAACAGTAACATGGTGAAAGTTGTTAGAGAGTTGATCTCAATTATTCTCACCACACACACACACATACACACACAGACACGTAATTATGTGAGGTGATAGAGATGTTCACCAACCTACTGTGGTAATCATTTCATTTCATAATATACAAGTGTATCAAATCAACACATTGTACATCTTAAACTTAGACAATATTAAATGCCAATTATCTTATATAATAAAAGCCTAATATGCAAATTGTCCCCTCAACCAGGAGTTTGACCAGGGGTTGGAGCTGGCTGGCCAACTGTGGGAAGGGAGGCACAAATTTTGTGCACTGGGCCTCTAGTATCTCTATAAATCTGGAAAGAAAATGACAGCTAAAAGGAAAAAAGTGAAGAAATAAAATTAGGTTTGTAACTTGGTATCAACTAATCAGTAATATTTTTGAAGCCTCTCATTTTTTTTTCTAATGTTTTAGCTAGTGTTTCTTAGTAGGGAGGAAAATGAAGGTTTTTGTTTTGTTTTGTCATTGTTGTTGGGTTTTTGTTTTATTTTAATTTAAGAAATATGAGATGGTAGGAAGGTAAAGATAAATTATATTGGAAATCCACCTATCCTTGCCCTTGGATAGATCTGCCTCCTTTCTTTTATTTTTTAGGAAATAATTCAGGTATGAATATAGAAGGAGGATCAGGAAATAGGACACATTAAAATTCTCTATTTTATTTACCACATAAATGTGTACTGTTAGCGGAATTCTCAAACTCTACACAGTTTAGTCTATACTCAGTGAACAAGTAACCATATTATAAGCAGCAAACCTGAGATGGAGACAAAAAGATAGTCAGTTTGTTGCTTTAGGACCAATGTTTGCTTATTTCTAGTAGACAAGATTAAAGTTTATCTAAAATTGTAGACAAGCCTTTTCTACCAACCAAATAATCCTCTGTTGTTTACAAACAATTGCAATTTGGAGTCCCATTTAATTTGTTCATAGACAAACAGGAAGGGAAAAAAGCGAAATTCTTAAGACTGTAATATAAACAACTAACCAATGCAGGGAACCAGACCATTATAGCTAGGTTCTCCCTGGCCCTCTTACTCCTTCATCCTCTTCTTTTCCTGGAATAAAACCAGAATGAAATTAATCTGGTTAGCAGGAATTTCCCTTGTTTAATGGTTTTAAAAGTAGGCTAAAAAATTATACAAAATGTTATCTTCATGTAACAGCATAAACTGAAAATCTCCAAGTCTCAGCCACCAGCTGAACTATTTGTAACAACTCTTAGTGGGCTCAGCAGTGGGGAAAGCTTTCATCTGAGAAGATATAAGGATGAGATTAGCTGGGAAAGTCTGACCTTGTCATTCAGAATAAGAAATCTACTATATAATGAACTTTAGCACTCCCAGATTCAAGAAACCATAAACAATATGCAGTAGGTTCTCCTGTTAATTCCTATTTCTCTCTTAACTAAAAAGTCTCTAAAATCTTGAGCTTGACACATTGTCAGGAGATCTAGTTTTATCTAATGTAGATTTCCCCGGTTGCTTTGTCTCAGTTCTGCTCTTTCCCTTCTCTAGTTCCTTCGCCTTTCTGTAGTACATTTCCTCTCCTTCCCTTTCATAAGAACCTTGCAATGGGTTCTTAGGTAGAGTGTGGAGAGGAGCCAGTTGTGGGGACTCTGATCCCAGCTTGGCTGCTTCCGACATGGATCTTCACATAAATTACTTAACTTCTCGGTGCCTTGTTTTTCTCTCTAATGGACTTAACTGACAACTTCATGGAGTTGAAGTGAAAATTAAATTAGTTAATAAATAAAACATGTTTAGAAAGATTGCTAGAATATAGGAAGTGTTATGTACATTTTAGCGACTATCTTTATTTCCAGTGAAACATTTGTTTTAGTTTTACCTGCATTTGTTAAATTTACACTTTTATAAACCAGCTCTTCAAATAGTATTATTTTTTTTAATCCTCACCCAAAGTATGTTTTTGCTGATTTTTAGAGAGAGAGGAAGGGAGAGAGAAAGAGAGAGAGAGAGAGAAACATCCATTGGTTGCCTCCCTTACATGCCCCTGCCCCGACTGAAACCCACAACCCAGGTATGTGCCCTGAGCAAGAATAGAACCTGAAACCTTTTGGTATATGGGATGATGCTCCAACTAACTGAGTCACCTGGCCAGGACGTAGTAGTATTCTTGGAGAATATTATTACTAGTATTATTCTGTCAACTGCCTCTACTAATACTTATTGCTCAAGAAACAGTTTCTGTAATAAATATTAGTATTATTGTTTCATGTTCAACAATCATTCCCCCTTAATTTTTACCTAATAAATAGCAGCTGGTTTTATTTTGGGTGAATTGCCTCATTACCTTTCGATACAATTTGTTAGTAGAGGCATTTTCTTCTCCTCAAGCCTAATTGGGCATACTTAGCATTCTGAGGATTGGAGTAATTGACAATTGACACAAATTAAAACTGGTTGAGAAGAAAGGGTGATTGGGAACTGGGTGAAAAAGGTACAGGGATTGAGAAGTACAGGTCGATAGTTACAAAATAGTCATGGGGATGTAAAGTACAGCATAGGGAATATAGTCAATAGGATTGTAATAACTACGTATGGTGCCAGGTGGGTACTGGAAATATGGGAGGGAACACTTTGTAGGCTATATGATTATCTAATCACTATGCTGTATACCGGAAACTAATCTATCCTATCTAATAAAAGAGTAATATGCAAATCGGCCATCACTCCAACACACAAGATAGTCACCCCATGTGGTCAAATATGGCCACCCCAAGTGGACACAAGATGGCCACCACAAGAATGCCAGCAAGGGAGGGCAGCTGTGGGCAATCAGGCCTGCAGGTGAGGGATGTTGGGGGGGGGACCAGGCCTGCAGGGGAGGGCAGTTGGGGGCAATCAAGCTGGCAGGGGAGGGCAGTTGTGGGCAACCAGCCTGGCAGGGGAGGGCAGTTAGGGGCAATCAGGCTGGCAGGGGAGCAGTAAGGTGTTGATCAGGCTGGCAGGCAGAAGCAGTTAGGGGCAATCAGGCAGACAGGCAGGCGAGTGGTTGGGAGCCAGCAGTCCTGGATTGTGAGAGGGATGTCCAACTGCCCACCAAGATTGGGCCTAAACGGGCAGTCAACATCACTCGAGGGGTCCCAGATTGGAAAGGGTGCAGGCTGGGCTGAGGGACACACACCCCTGTGCACAAATTTTGTGCACCTGGCCTCTAGTCCTATCTACTAAAAGACAAATAGGGTAATTAACCGTACCTCTGATATGCTTCCCATTGGCTAATCAGGATAATATGCAAATTAACTGCCAACCAAGATGGTGGCAGGCAGCCAGGCAGCTGAAACAAACATGAGGCTTGGTTGCCCCGGAGATGGAGGAAGCCAAGGTTCCCCGCCTGCCGCGCCGGCTCTGAGCCTGAAAGCAACAGCTCCGAAAGCAACTATGTTTCAATTATAGAAGCTAAACAAACCCCAGACACCTGCTTTCAGCCAGCCAAGGTCTCAGAGCTGGAGCTACAACAGTGTTTCAATTATAGAAGCCAAACAAACCTCAGATACCTGCTTTCAGCAGCTGAGGCCTCAAGCTGGAGCTGGCTCTCAGCTCCAGTGACAGCCATAGAAGGTTAATAAATCCCAGAATAAAAAATAAGAAAAAAGAAAAAAAGGAGAGGTTGGGAGCTTCAGTTGCCCACTAGCCTGAAAATGGCCCTCAGCCCCTCACCCAGACTGGCCAGGCACCCCAGTGGGGACCCCCACCCTGAAGGGGGTGCAACCAGATGCAAACAGCCATCAGCCCCTCACCCAGGCTGGCCAGGAACCCCAGTGGGACCCCCCCCCCCCATCCGGGACACCCTTCAGAGCAAACCAGCTGGCCCCCACCCGTGCACCAGGCCTCTATCCTATATAGTAAAAGGGTAATATGCAAACTGACCCTAACAGCAGAAAGACTGGGAATGATTGGTCACTATGACACACACTGACCACCAGGGGGCAGACGCTCAATGCAGGAGCTGCCCTCTGGTGGTCAGGATGCTCTCACATGGGGAGCTATGCTCAACCACCAGCCAGGCTGATGGCTGCCAGTGCAGCGGTGGTGGTGGGAGCCTCTCCTGCCTCCTCGGCAGTGCTAAGGATGTCCGCCTGCAGCTTAGGTCTGCTCCCCGCTGGCAAGTGGACATCCCCCAAGGGCTGTCGGGCTGCCAGAGGGATGTCTGATTACCATCTTAGGCCCAATTCCCCGGGAAGCAGGCCTAAGCCAGAAAGTGGTCATCCTCCGAGGGGTCCCAGACTACAAGAGGGCACAGGCCGGGCTGAGGGGACACCCCCCCCAAGTGCACAAATTTTTGTGCACCGGGCCTCTAGTATATATATATATATATAAAAGGCTAAGTGACTGTCTTTACATCTGTCCTATCCTCTGACCAACCGACCGGCCGGTACATATAGTAGTAACGTGCAGTGGCACTTTAAAAATAAACTTAGACTCATGTATGCATGATATTTTTCCCCATCTGACACTGGCTTCCCATTTAAATTAATTCAGAGACAGTTTTCCGTGATGCCAGCATTTGCAATGACTATTAATAAATCACAAGGACAAACTCTAGACCAGTGGTTCTCAACCTGCCTAGTGCCGCGACCCTTTAATATAGTTCCTCATGTTGTGATGACCCCCAACCATAAAATTATTTTCGTTGCTACTTCATAACTGTAATTTTGCTACTGTAAACAATATGTAATTATATATGTGTTTTCCGATGGTGTTAGGCGACCCCTGTGAAAGGGTCATTCGACCCCTAAAGGGGTCGTGACCCACAGGTTGAGAACCGCTGCTCTAGACAGATTGGAGTATTCCTACCTGAACCCGTTTTTGTACATAATCAGTTATATGTTGCTTTCTCTCTAGTTCAAAGAGCATGTGACGTTAATTTTAAAGTTGTAACTACTTCATCACAAGGGAAATTAGTCAAGCACTGTGAAAGTGTTTTTACTTTTAATGTGGTATACAGGGAGATATTAGAATAAGTTTAATCAATTTATCAGTCATTGTTTTTATATCATGTTTTTGTTGTTGTTATATCATGTTGTTATTTTTATTTATTAATCAATTAATATATTATTTTAAGATACATTTTACTATTTTTTCATCTCTGACACTTCTATTATAGGGAAAGGGTGAATAGCGATATTAAAATATTTCTTCTAATTAATTTCCTTTCAATGTGCATGAATCCATGCACCGGGACACTAGTACAAAATAATATTGACTATAAATTTTAATTTAAATGTAAAAATAGATGTTGGACTTATTTATTTCAGTTGTATAGCCCTCAGAGGAACTTCTCAAGTAGGTCTTTCTAATTTAGACTCTAAAAGCTACCTAGTTGTTACCTAAGTTTTATTTTAGTTCTGAGTGCTCCCCTTATATCTATCCACTCAATACCTTGTCTTTTTATATGCCCATTCTGGCAAGAGTAAGTTTCTTTTACCCTAAACTGATGAATCCTATCTGGCACCAGTTCGTGTGTTAGTGCTGCAACTCTGCTGTCCGCCCATGCATTCCAGGCCCACCTGACCCTGGTGTTTCACTCTGTGTTCTGTGTGTTCCACCCAGTTTCCTCTGCATTCTTTTCCACTGTCACAATGGCAAGCACATTTCATTCTATAGCATCTGGCCGAAAGAATTGTTTATTGATTAGTATCTGAGATGAAAATGGTTTCTCAATTAAGCAAAATTATCAAAGCTGTACTAGACCCCTTACAATAAATAGTACAGCAAGCTGCTTTGGTCCTTGCTTGCTAATGAGTGGGTGTTGGTGTACTCTGGTCATGTACCTTGCAATCACACCAGCTGGCTGATGCTTACTGGACCAACGATGTGCATCTAGCCCAAGGCAGCAAGTCCATGTTTCAGCAAGGCAGAAACTTAGGACTTGCACAGCCTGGCTCAAAAAAATGTGAACAGAGCCAATCCGATACATCTCTGAGGAATTTAGAATTGGGCAATAGACCTGTCTAGGGCAGTTAATCTTAGGGGCATCACAATGACATATGAAGAGGTGCTATTGTGTAGAGGGGGCTGAAGTCCTCACTTGGAGACCTGTGCAAGCTGAAGCAGAAGGGACCTTGCAAGAGAGGCAGATGCATGAAGTAGTCCAGCAGGAAAAGGCAGAAATGTGAGAAACCAGGATCTCCAGAGAGAGACCGGGAGACTTTGGTTTCTGATAGCTTTCTTGGTGCAGTTCCTGTGAAGCACTGTTGCTCTCAAATTTCTGGGATTTTTATATATTCTTAAAATATTATATGCTACACTTTCCACCCTATGATCCGTGAAGTGAAATGTTTCCTGCTGAAAGCAGATATTATGACACTTCCTAATTAACACCAATAGTCCTACTCTTTGGCAGTAGGTGGTTTGGATTATTTTCCTTAAATAGTGTAGAGATTTTCCTGTTATTTTTGTTGTTTTTAATTAAATTATTGGCTTTACATATGCCACCACTTCTTCATCTTGTTCTCAAGCCAGTAGTGACCTGTACCGAGAGTCTCCATACAAGTAGGTGTACCTATTGTCAGTGTGGTCCACCAAGTCTGCGTGACTCATTCAGGAGCACCATGATTCAATCATATGTTTAAAGCTATTCCTTTAAAGGAAAAGATAAATGCAATTTTTCCATGGAATCAGGACAGTTGCTTTACTTAGATGTAATATAACTCCCCCTACCTTCTCTCCTTTTGTAAATGTCAATTCCCTTTGAAAAACTATAGAAAATCTTTAAGGAGTTTCTTAGAATAATGCTCTTATAATAGTACAATGACTTTTACAAGCTCTGGCTGCTGAGGTAGCACTGGGTTGCCAACACAATGGAATCTGAAGTCGTATTTGGTTTGACCTCAGCCTTTACAACTTATGAGTTGTTGCTTTGGTTAAGTTCCTTAATTTCTCTGATATACATATTTTAAAATGGTGATAATGGTAGTAATTGAATAATAGCTAGGATATAGGATAGTCTACTATTATAACAAAACCTCTAACTATAGATGATGAAAAGATACAAGAATTTATTTCTCACTCACATAAAAGTCCAAAGGTGGGAAAGCATTTAGAGTAGGAAAATGGCTCTATAATCCTCACACACAGTTGCAACATGTGGGTCCATGGTGTTTGCTACAATTTTCATGGTCTCCACTTAGCAAAAAGAAGAAAAAAATGAGGGGATCTTATGACAGTTGTTTCACAGGGAATACCTGGGGATTGCTCATACATTAAATTCTTACTCTTTGCTGAAAGGTCACCCCTCACTTCTAGGGATATTGAGAAAGATATTCTTTGGGTGAGCAACCATGTGCCTGGCTTCAAGACTAGAGAAGATGAGAAGAATGGCTAATAAAGCCATTTTGTTTTCTGCCACAGTGCCTCACAAAGTTGCTGTGAGGTTTACATTAGTTAATATAATTAAATTAGGTGCAAATGAGTTAAGGCTCAGAAAATAGAGTAATAAATTATAGATGCACTAGAGCCCCGGTGCACAAATTTGTGCACCAGTGGGGTTCCTTGGCCTGACCTGAGGGATTGCACCAAAACTGGCTCTCTGACATCCCCCAAGGGGTCCTGGATTGCAAGAGGGTGCAGGCCCGGCTGAGGGACCCCACAGTGCATCATCAGGGCTGGGGAGGGACCGTGGGAGGGCTCCATGGTGTGTCCAGACCATCTAGCCCAGTCTCCATTGGCTGGACCCCAGCAGCAAGCTAACCTACCAGTTGGAGCGTCTGCCCCCTGGTGGTCAGTTCATGTCATAGCACGCGGTTGAGAAGCCTTAGCATATCATTAACATATTATGCTTTGATTGGTTGAACAGCTGACTGATCGACCAGACACTTAGCATATTAAGTTTTTATTATATAGGATTCCCAGTGCCATGTCAATTTATTTTCAAAAGCACTTGCATTGTTTCTTTGGGAAGAAAATAGAATTTTTTCTATTATCATACATTTTCTAATCCAGGACTACTAAATCTTGATAGTATTAATGTTTGGGGCCAGATAATACTTTGTTGTGGGAGGCTATTTTGTACACTGTAGAATGTTTAACACATTACACGCAATGGATGTCAACACCACCTTTACCCATAGTTTTTATAACCAAAAATGTCTCTAGACATTGTTAAATGTCCCATCCAATGGGATGGAAAAAGGACAGTGGTCAAAACTGCCTTCCTTTGAGAATCATTGGTCTAATTTTATTAATTACTAGAGGCCCGGTGCACAAAAATTTGTGCACTCAGGGGGGATGGGGCATCCCTCAGCCCGGCCTGTGCCCTCTCGCAGTCTGGGACCCCTCGGGAGATAACAACCTGCTGGCTTAGGCCTGCTCCCGGGTGGCAGAGGGCAGGCCCAATCCCTAGGTGCAGCCCCTGGTCGGGCTCAGAGCAGGGCCGATTGGGGAGTTGGGGAGCCTTCCCCTGTCATGCACAGAGCAGGGCAGATTGGGAGGTTGCGATGCCACCCTTAGTCACGCTCAGGGTAGGGCCAACTGGGGGGTTGGGGCACCGCCCCATCACACTCAAGGCAGGGTCGATGGGGAGGTTGCGGCACCACCCCCTGTCATGCACAGAGCAGGGCCAATCAGGGGGTTGGGGCACTGCCCCCTGTCACACACAGAGCAGGGCCCATCAGGGGGGTTGGGGCTCCATACCCTGTCATGCACAGAGCAGGACCGATCAGGGGGTTGAGGAGCTCCCCCCTGTCACTCACAGAGTAGGGCCGATAGGGGAGTTGGGGCACTGTCCCCTGTCACACTCAGGGGAGAGCAGATCAGGGGGTTGGGGCGCTACCCTCTATCACCCACACAGCGGGGCCGATCAGGGGGTTGGGGCGCCGCCACTGTCACACTCAGGGCAGGGCCGATGGGGAGGTTATGGCTCTACCCCGTCACACACAGAGCAGGGCCCATGGTGGGGGGGGGGGAGGTTGGGGCGCCGCACCCTGTCACACACAGAGCAGGGCTGATCAGGGGGTTGGGGCGCCTTCCCCTGTCACGAACAGAGCCGCAGGGCGATCAGGGTGTTTGGGCGCTGCCCCCTGTCACGCTGATCCCAGTGCCGGGAGGCCTCTCAGCTCCGCTGATCCCAGTGCTTGGGAGGCATATTACCCTTTTACTATATAGGATAGAGGCCTGGTGCATGGGTGGGGCTGGCTGGTTTGCCCTGAAGGGTGTCCTGGATCAGGGTGGGGGTCCCCACTGGGGTGCCTGGTCAGCCTGGGTGAGGGGATAATGGCTGTTTGCAGCTGGCCACACACCCTTCAGGGTAGGAGTCCCCACTGGGGTGTCTGGCCAGCCTGGGTGAGGGGCTGAGGGCTGTTTTCAGGCTGACTGAAGCTCCCAATTGCTCCTTTTTTTCTTTTTCTTTTTTATTCTGGGCCAGCTTTAGCTCTGGCTCCAGCTCTGAGGCTTCTGCTGCTGAAAGAAGGTATCTGGTTTGTTTCAGTTCTATAATTGAAACACTGTATCAACTCCAGCTCTGAGATCCCGGCAGGCTGAAAGCAGGTTTCTGGAGTTTTGTTTAGCTTCTATATTTGTTACAATGTTTCTTAAACTGCAGGCTCAGAGGCCGGCAAAGCATTTGGGTACCTTTGGAGTCCTCCGTTAGTGAAGCAAGCAAGCCTCATGTTATTTTCAAGCTGCCTGGCTGCCGGCCGCCATCTTGGCTGTCAGTTAATTTGCATATTGCCTTGATTAGCCAATGGGAAGGGTAGCGGTCATATGCCAATTACCTTGTTTCTCTTTTATTAGATAGGATTATTTCATTATTATTATCAGCACATATGTTGATTTTAAATAGCCTTCTGAAAAAATTGAGTATCTTTACCATTTATGTCAATCAATTAGAGATAATTCTCATGACTGCTAATTAATGAGAATAGTTTAAAATTTTACCATGTCAGGAGACATATTCTCACCCTGGCTGGGTAATTCAGTTGGTTAACATGCCGTCTTGATACACCAATATTGCCAGTTCTATTCCCAGTCAGGGCACATGCATGAAGCAAACAATGAATGCATAAATAAGTGGAACAGTAAATTGATGCTTTCTCTTTCTCTCTCTCTTTTTGCTCCCCCACCCCTTCTCAAATCAATAAAGAGAGAGAGAGAGAGAGAGAGAGAGAGACATTTTCTTTTGGATTTTCTATAGTTTTCTTCTTGTTCATTGAATTAAAAATAGTCCTGGTTCTCTGTTTTCAGGGCATATAAATAATTTTGGCCCTTCCTAAATCTCTAACTGCATCTTCAACTTTTCAAGGAGCTTTCTCTATAATATATACCATAAAATGGCCACCAGAGGGTGAATTTGTGTTCTTTAGAGATCCAGATGAAAGGATGAAAGGTAAGTGACTAGAGTTCCCTACAGGGACATTTGAGAAAACATTGTCTGAAAATGCCATTGAAAATCCTTCAAAGTAGCAACATACACTTTTCAAATTGCCAATATGACTAAGGGACTGTGAATCCTCTCAGTGGACAGAAAAATTTGTACAGCTTTATTGATATGTAGTTGGTTCTTTAGAAGAGCCAATGCATGCCTCCCCAAGACAATGTTCTCATTATACCATGTGGGTAGAGCTGGGTTAAGACTAAGAATCCCAAGCATTTTGTCCACAAAATGCACATGCACTTATGAAAATAATATACAGTTTTGACTAGAATTATTGTAATATCATTGCATGAAGCTTGAGAAACTTGGAAAAAGTCAAAGATAAAAATTACTAAATTTCATTTCCCCCAAAGAACTATAGTATATACAGTAGAGAAAATTTGTTTTATTTATTTTTTATAGTTTATGTTTTGATGAATGTTCTAGTGTCATTCTCTCCTTTCCTCTTCCTCCTTAGAGACGCTTCCAATTTATGTCATCATCAAGTGATAATAATTTTATCATCTTTACCTATTTAAAGCTAATTCTTTTTCCTACCTTATTTCATCATCTGGAATTTCCAAAAACTGTTAATGGAGTGAATAATGTTAAACCAATAATAATGGCAATATTTTGTATCCTAACCTTGTTTTTGACTTTATTGGAAATATTTATGTCATGATCAAATGTGACATTAGCTATTATTTTAAAGATAGATACTATTTTGTATCTGTTCTGTATAGATAATTCTTAGTATATTAAATAATTATCTATGTATTGATAATTAAATTTTTATAAGTAAATATTGAATTTAATTACATGTATTTCAATTTCTATTAACGTTGTCTTATTTCTATCTTATTTTTTAATTGATTTTTTTTTAGAGAAGGAGGAGGGGGAAGAGAGTGAGAGAGCGAGAGAGAGGGAGAAACATTGATGTGAGAGAGATACATTGATTGATTGCCTCTTGTACACGCCTCCACAAGGGATCGAACTAGAAACCTAGGTATGTGCCCTGACTGAGAATTGAACCTGTGACCTTCTGGTGCATGGGATGATGTTCCAACCAATTGAAACACATCAGCCAGGACTATTTTTGTCTTATTTTTGATGTAATAGATTATATCAGCAGATTTTCTAGTATTGTTCTATTACTGGAATTAACTATATTTAGCTATTGTGTGTTATTATTCTATGACAGTAGTGGATTTCATGGATTCTTTATGATCTACTCTCATTATGTATAATTTAGGTAGACTTATGGTCAAGAAAAATTTTCATAGTTAAAAGTGGTTTAAAAATGGTCACAGATTAGTATTATCCATTAGCACTTAAATACTCCAAATCCTGCAGTCAGAAACTTGTTTTGCTTAAAGTTAGCATTTCAAAATTATGTTTAAAGAGAAACTCCTAATTTCCCAAGGAATATTTAGTATAATCACAGCTAACTAGAATTCTGCAGAACACACTTTGGGGAACATTTGTTTGCTATTTTTCTTGTGGGGGAATAACTTTAATGATACCAGGTTCTTCAGGAAAAGAAATGTGATGGTTTAATCTATTTTTATGTGCCTGACCAATTTAAGTAGCACTGCAATTATTGACTCATTTAACTTACTGTGAAATGTATGTGAGAAGAACAAAGTGTTCTGTTGAAGGACTTTTTGAAAACATGGCAGGTACTTCACTGGTTACAGCTCTATTTAATTTTTCTAATGTTTCTGAACAAATTCTGATTATTATCTTTCTCCAAAAATAAATTTTCTTTGGAAAATAATATATTAACAGGGAGCTCTGTTAATATTCTTCTATAATTAAGAAAAAACTCTTACAATTATATCCTTTCTTTAAAGACCTGTGACAAATTTGTCATTTATTTTTTCTTAATCTTGGAAGTTTGTGTATTTGAGTAGTTTTTATTATGAAAAACTAGTTCATAAGTTACAGCTCTTGATTCTAGTTTTCAATTCTACTGTTATTTTGTTCTATACTAATTTTATCTTTCATCATTTCAAGATATTTAATTCATACTTACCCAATTTTAGTTGAATTCTGACTGTATTTTGATTATGTCTTACTTACAAGTGAAGGAATTTAAGATTATTCATTACTAGAGGCCCGGTGCATGAATTTGTGCATGGGTGGAGTCCCTTGGCCTGGCCGATGATCAGGGCTACTTGGGGCCAATTAGGACTGGCTGGCTGGAAGGAGGGACCACGGGAGGTTGGCTAGCTGGGGGAGGTTGGCTGTGTGAGCACACTGACCACAAGGGGGAAGCTCCTGCATGAAGCATCTGCCCCCTGGTGGTCAGTTTGTTATCATAGTGACCAGTCGACTGGTCGTAATGGTCACTTAGGCATATATATATATATATATATATATATATATATATATATATATATATATATATATATACCATTTAAAAAAATCTCCCTAGGTAGGTGACCTTCACAGTTAGTTACTTTTAAAGTTGTCCTAATTGAGCTATTGTGGAATTTAGTTTTCTTTGAATCAGAGTTATTGGGAGTTTGTTTGTTTATTTATTTATTTTACTTAGATATGTGTGTAGCAACATATCTAAAAAAATAAACTTTGGTCATAAAGTTCTGATTTTAATAATGGAGGGGGAGAAAAGAATGTAAATTTAATCATGCTAAATTTCAAGAAGGTTTAATTTATTTGTTCTGAATTATGTTGTTTTGGCCTTCTATTTTAGAGTAAAATAAATAATCTCTCTCTATATATAAAACCTTAAGCGGCTGGTAAACCGTTTGACTGGTTGACTGTTTGACTGGTCGCTATGATGCGCACTGACGACCAGGGGGCAGACGCTCAGCATAGGAGCTTCCCCTTGGTAGTCGGTGCACTCCCACAGTGGGAGCGCCGCTCAACTGACTGATGGGCGCTAGACGCCGGGCTCATGGCTGGTGAGCACAGCTGCAGTGGCATGAGCCTCTCCTGCCTCTGCAGCAGTGTTACTGAGCGGTAGCAGTGGCAGGCACAGTGGGGCCAGGATGAGTGGGAGCACTGTGGTGCCCGGCCTGGGCTCAGGCTCCTCCCAGGCTGCCTGCCACTTTATGCACTACTACATCCCTTGGGGGATGTTGGACTGCTAGTTTTGGCCCGATCCCGACCTGGCCTGTGGGGATTGGGCCGAAACTGGCAGTCCAACATCCCCCGAGGAGTCCTGAATTGCAAGAGGGCACAGGCCAGGCTGAGGGACTTCACTGGTGCATGAATCTGCGCACGGGGCCTCTAGTCCTATCTAATAAAAGAGAAACATGGTAATTGGCATACGACTGCTACCCTTCCCATTGGCTAATCAGGGCAATATGCAAATTAACTGCCAGCCAAGATGGCGGCTGGCAGCCAGGCAGCTTGAAACTAACATGAGGCTTGCTTGCTTCAGTGACGGAGGACTCCAACATTCCCTGCCTGCTGCTGCAGGCCTCTGAGCTGCAACTCTAAGCAACTATGTAACAAATATAGAAGCTAAACAAAACCCCAGAAACCTGCTTTAGTCCGCCAGGCTTCAGCCAGCAGGATTGCAACATTGTAAGCAAAGGCCAGAAACCTACTTTCAGCAGCGGAGGCCTAAGAGCTGGAGCCAAGCCTCAAAGCTAAAGCTGGCCCAGAATAAAAAAAAAAGAAAAAAAGAAGCGGTTGGGAGCTTCAGTCACCCCTAGCTTGAAAACAGCCCTCAGCCCCTCACCCAGACTGGCCAGGCACCCCAGTGGGGACCCCTACCCTGAAGGGTGTGTGAGCAGCTGCAAACAGCCATCATCCCCTCACCCAGACTGGACAGGCACCCCAGTGGGGACTCCCACCCTGATCCAGGACACCCTTCAGGGCAAAGCAGCCAGCACCCACCCGTGCACCAGGCCTCTACCCTATATAGTAAAAGGGTAATATGCCTCCCAGCACCGGGATCAGCGGAGCCGAGAGGCCTCCCAGCACCAGGATCAGTGTGACAGGGGGCAGCGCCCAAACCCCCTGATCGCTCTGCGGCTCTGTGTGTGACAGTGGGCGGGGCCACAACCTCCCTATCCACCCTGCTCTGTTTGTGACAGGGGAAAGCGCCCCAACCCCCTGATCAGCCCTGCTCTGTGCCTGATAGGGGGGAGCTCCCCAACCCCCTGATCACCCTGCGGCTCTGTGTGTGACAGGGTGTGGCACCCCAACCCCTTCTCCCCCACGGGCCCTGCTCTATGTGTGACAGGGTAGAGACATAACCTCCCCATTGGCCCTGCCCTGAGTGTGAGAGTGGCGGCGCCCCAACCCCCTGATCGGCCCTGCTCTGTGGGTGATAGAGGGTGCGCCCCAACCCCCTGATGGGCCCTGCTCTGTGCGTGACAGGGGGCAGCGCCCCAACCCCCTGATTGGCCCTGCTCTTGCGTGACAGGGTACGGAGCAACAACCCCCCTGATGGGCCCTGCTCTGTGTGTGACAGGGGGTGGTGCCCCAACTACCCTATCGGCCCTGCTCTGTGCATGACAGGTGGGAGCTCCTCAACCCCCTGATGGGCCGGCTCTGTATGTGACAGGGGTGGCACCACAACCCCCTGATCCGCCCTGCTCTGTGCATGACAGGGGGTGGCGCCGCAACCTCCCCATCGACCCTGCCTTCAGTGTGACAGGGGGCAGCGCCCCAACCCCAGAATCGGCCCTACCCTAAGCGTGACTGGTGGTGGCATCACAACCTTCCGATCCGCCTTGCTCTGTGCATGACAGGGGGCAGCACCCCAACTCCCCAATCGGCCCTGCTCTGAGCCCGACCAGGGGCTGCACCTAGGGATTGGGCCTGCCCTCTGCCACCCGGGAGCAGGCCTAAGCCAGCAGGTTGTTATCTCCCGAGGGGTCCCAGACTGCGAGAGGGCACAGGCCGGGCTGAGGGATGCCCCATCCCCCCCGAGTGCACAAATTTTTGTGCACCGGGCCTCTAGTCCTATATAATAAAAGGGTAACATTAACAGCAGAATGACTGGTAACGACTGGTCGCTATGATGCACACTGACCACCAGGGGGCAGATGCTCAATGCAGGAGCTGCCCCTTGGTGGTCATTGTGCTCCCACAGGGGCAACACCGCTCAGCCAGAAGCCGGGCTCGTGGCTGACTGGTGAGTGCAGTGGCAGCCTCTCCTGCCTCCGCAGCAGGGCTAGGGTTGTCCAACTGACAGCTTAGGCTGATCCCCTGGGGAGCAGGCCTAAGCCAGCAGGTGGACATCCCCCGAGGGGTTCTGAATGATAAGATGGTGCAGACCACGCTGAGGGACCCCCCCCCCCCTGCGCCAAGTGCACAAATTTTCATGCACTGGGCCTCTAGTATCAAATAAAGCACAAGTAGGTAGTATAGAAGTGACATTTTGACTCCTATATAATAACTCCCTACTTTTTGTAACTAAGAAAAATACCACAAATTGAGGAAATAAGTATTAAATTACAGCTATAATAAATGTGACATCAATATATTAAACAAAATTGTGGTCTTTTATCATGAGGAATAAAGGCTAATCTCTGAGTAAGGTATAATATTTCAAAGCAGATGTGTGCATCCTTAAAGGTCTTACTATTTTGATTCCTTCCTTCCTTCTTCCTTCCTTCCTTCCTTCCTTCCTTCCTTCCTTCCTTCCTTCCTTCCTTCCTTTTTCCCTCCCTCCTTTCTTCCTTTCCTCTAGTGGATGAGCTAATTATATATAAAATAATAAAATATCTAAAGTGCCAACATGAGTTTTTAGTTATGTTCCTTTAATTAAAATCAATGTTTTTATTGGTTGGAAATGACCTCTGACAGCTAGTTACACATGGGAAGTTGTGTCTTTATTTATCTATTTTTATTTCTTCCATTAGTGTCTAAATAACAGCCACTTGTACTGGATTACTGCAGGGATTGTCTCTCCTTCTTTCAAAAGAAAGTCATTCATCAGGGCGCCTTACCTTTACCAAGAGACGTGTTCTCAGCTTCATGATGGCTGGCAGCCAGAGAAGCAATTTCCTTTTCTTTAAAAGGAATTGGAAAGCATCTGATTATATCAGGAAGAGGCATTTCAGTTTTCAAGGTGAAAGAACACTTGCTTCTTTTATAGATAATGGAAGAAATAAGATACATTAGTGAAAAGCAGAGGGCATACCAATTAAAAATATCCAGGGGATATAGTCTGGGATGTAGTCTGTCCACATGTTATCTCAATGTAAATTAGCAGAGCAGGGTAACAATGCCAGTTTTCTCTCTGTAATAATTTAGCTTTTAAAACAGGTTTTCTTGAACATGCAGGGTGTACCCCCCAAATCACCTGTCCAAAAATTTTGTAGTTGTTATTCCATTCCTCACAATGTTTTTCTCTCTAATATTTATTTAATTTTTCACAGTTTTTAACTTTGACTATAAATTTGTGGGGATATACACACTTTAAATAATTATTAATTCCAATGGGTTAAATCTGAAAAGAAAGAAGCATCAACTGAGCTATCAGCTTTCAAATGTGTTTACGTTTCTTTGGGACACCTTGTATTTTCTATACTAGAACAACTGATAATACAAATATTCATTACTTAGGAGATCTTAAATTCTGTGTTTTGTGATAGAATAAAATTAAATGCTCAGAACAGGAATGACAATGCTGGGGGAAAAAACTTTATTCCTTACTTACTTTACTTTGGCCTTTAGAATTTTGTTTAAGAGAAAAAAACAAAACAAAACATGGAGGTTCCTGGAATTATAAGATGTGAGAATATTAGTTATTGAAATTATCTTTAATTGTTGTGACTTTCAGATAAAACAACATAAAAGAAAAAATGCCCAGCTCCACAGGGTATTCAAATTAATATTTATGGTCTAACCTTTCCCACATATCCTCTATACCAAGACTGTCCAATAGAAATGTAATGTGAACCACAAATACGAGCTAACTATGTAATTGTAAATTTTTAGTGGGCACATTAAAAAATGCAGAAAAAATCTGCTATATTAGTTTTAATAATATGTTTTATTTAACATGATATATCCAAATGATATCACTCTAATATATAATCAATATACATTATTAATGAGTTATTTTACATTATTTTTTTATACTGGGTCTTCAAAATCTGTAGTGTACAGATTTTACATATAGCATATCTCAATTTAGACTAGTCACCTATAAAGTGCTCAATAACTATATATGTCTTGTGGCTGCCATACCAGACGACACATCTTTATGTTTTCTCAATTTCTATGTTTATTTTGTTCTTATGTTTATTTCTAAGACCACGTCTTTAACTTCCAGTTTTTCTGGTATAATTTTCCATGTCTACTTTGAGAGAGATACATGAGGCCCTCTCTTCCTGCCTGTGGAAGTTTTTGTGTGCTATTTTTATAAATCTCCTGAGCTTTTTATTACCATTTTATGAGAAGCTATCTAGCATTAACTTAGGAATTTAGCAATCTCTATGTGCAGATAACTCACACTTTTACTCTGTTTATTTCTAATGTCCATCCCAATCTATTTTTCTGAGGAAGCTATTTGACATTTTGCAAATCAAAATCTCTGAGGCTTGGTTTTGAAATATGTAAATGAGTATTAATAGGTGATCTCACAGGTCTCCTGTACTTTTACTTGTCTAGGACTCTAAGGTTATTCCCATTAGTCACTTGGACTCAACATTGTGTAGGTGGCTCCTCACTCAATGTCCAGTTTCTTAATTACAGTAGGTTATTTATATATGCACTGAATATCCTTAAGCAAAACTTTCTTTGATAATATAATGTATACATAATGTATCCCATCAATTCTTCCTTTATCATGTATTACCTGTATCTAGACTCTAATAATCTCTCCAGAAGTTTTATAGATGCTATTTCATTGCTCATGATGTTTCTTTCTCTGGTATTTGCTTAACTTTGTTTAATTTATAATATTTTAAACTTTGACTACACATTTATGGGGATAAACAAATAGGCCTTAAGTATGTATATGTAAGGGGATATGAAATAGACATTGGGAATTAAAGTCCCAAGTTCAAGGCTGAGGGTGAGCAGTAAATGTTTGCTTGATCTAAAAGACCTCAAAGAAGCTAGAATGCAGAAATATGTTAAGAATTTAATGTATCTTATTTTTGCCATTGAATAGATTCTCTACCTTTTAGGTGCAAATTGTGAAACTCTCTGGTAATGAAATAGTTAAATGCTATGAAGTTTGAATTTTATAACCTATGATTTAAGTCCAGTCTATGAAATTTATATAGTCATCTGTGATCATGGAATATTTTCAAGATATGCCATAGAGTGCCATCTCAACTAAAGCAAAACCAGGCACCATGAAGAATTGGAACACCGTTTACCCTGTCCAGTATATAGTATATAGCAGCCCGTTCAGGATCAATAACATTAATTATCATCCAGCATCATACTATCAACTTGCCATTCCCCAGAAGGTCCTTCCTTCTCTAGCCACTACACAATACTCATGAATCAGTGCCCTCTACTGCCTTCATTGTTTCTACTACCACTATGTCTCCCTCGCTTTTTTTCTTTTATGGAAAGCATGCAGAGAGAACTGGATTATACATTCCACATCCAGTATAGAACAACTTTCTTAGTTAATGTTTTCCAGCCTGCAATGTATGGAGAGAGCTTCTTTTGCATCTAATCTACAGATGGCTTATCATTTGACCATTCAATCGTGGTAGAGGTTTTACTGTCTTATAATTCAAAGCATAGCACCTTGCATGCAATGAGCTGTCTAGAGCTGCTTTTCCTGATACATTTTTGGCTGTGTAGCAGACAGTTGGAGCTTTATGAGTTTCCTAGGGCAAGCACCTACTATCCTTTAGGAACTCTTTGAAACATTGGTATTATAGAACAACGCTGTTCCAAAGGAGCTCATGGTCCAATGTAGAAATGCATTTTTTTTTTTGCAAAAAGTATGGTTATGTAGAGAGATAAGTGAAGGTGCAATGAAGAAGTGGTTACATTTGCTTGGATACTTCAAACAGGCTTCATAGAAAAGTTGATTTGGAAAAAATACACACGTCTTAATTGTAGATGCTCCCATTGGGTGTGGAGCAAACAAAGGAAAGGGGAGTCCAATTCCAGAATAATGATGCAATCTGGATGGAAGTACAGATGTGTAGTCCAGAAACTGGAAGAATGTATCATTAAAATTTAGGTGGTACAGCCCTGACCTGTTTTGCTCAGTGGATAGAGCGTCCACCTGTGGACTGAAGGGTCCCGGGTTCGATTCCAGTCAAGGGCATATACCTTGGTTGCGGGCACATCCCCGGTGCAGGGTGTGCAGGAGGCAGCTGATCGATGTTCCTCTCTCATTGATGTTTCTAACTCTCTATCCTTCTCCCTTCCTCTCTGTAAAAAATCAATAACATATATTTAAAAAAATAAAAAATAAATAAAATGTAGTTGGTACAGCAAGAGGTAAGTGGGATACATAGTTCTTGGCCTGTTCATGGAAGGCCTGATAACGGGTTTGGACTTTATCCTACAGGTAATGGCGAGCAATTGAGAGGTTTCAAGCTATTAAGTAAAATGACACAAACTATATTTCAGGTTAAGTACCTTTGGTAGAGGCATAGATGATGAATTCAAGATGCAAAAGACCTGAGGAGTGAGACTGAGAGTGGGGATATTACCACTGTCAGTGAGAGTGCTGGTAAGGTAAGGCATCTGAAAAGAAAGCTATTGATGAAAGGAAGGAAGCAAACAAGGAGGAGAAGGATGAACAATACACAGGTGTAGGTGACTGATGTGGGGCAAAGGGTGAAGGAGACAAGAATCATTCCTAGGTTTGGTCTTTTATTTCCATGTAAATCGTGGTGATTTTGAACCATGAGCCAAAGAGAACCCAGGACAAAGAGAACTGGAAACATTCTGTGTATAATTCTTGTCATCTCAAGAGCCTAGTCAGGAGGTATGGTAATTGTTTGGATACCTACTTTAGCTGAAGTTATGGAGGAGAATGTCAGAGAATGTCTACAAAGAGGAAGAGAAGACCAATGACAAAGTTGTAAGAATCTTCACACTGTGGGATCTATAAACACTCAAAACAAACAAAGAAAACAAAACAAAACAAAACAAAACAAAATATAAACAAACTCATAGAAACAGAGACGAAAGAGGTAGGTACTAGAAAGGAGAGGGTGGGAGGATGGGTGAAAAAGGCGAAAGGTAATAGTGTCAATAATATTGTGATAAGTTTGCACAGTGACAAGTAATTACTAGAATTAGTGGTGTGATCACATTTTAAGGTATAAAAATGTCAAATCTCTGTATTGTACACCTGAACCTAATAGAACCAATATAGTATTGTATATCAATAAACTGAAAGAAAGACAAAGTTGTAGGGACTTCAAGCTTTAAGAAGTGAACAAGCACAAGAGACTGAGGACTAGAGAGGTAGGTGGAGAACTATGAGACAGTAGCAAACAGGTTAACAAAGAAAAGGAATGCACATAGGTTAAATGAAATAAGGACTGAAAGAACCCATTAGAAAATAGTGGTATTTACTGGAACATTTATAAGGCAATGGGGATGACAGAGACTTGTTTTTTAAGCCTTTTTGCTGACCCTCGTTAAGGTAGCAATTTCTGAGAACATCACATGAGATATGTGCAAAAGTGCTCAACATGTGATGTGATTAATGCTGATGTATCTATTTGCTTGAAACCTTATAATTTTCTCTTTCAATACTTATATCTTGTAATATTTTCCCCCAAATTTTTCTTGGCATCAGAAAATTCCCTCTGAAAAAACTGTTAGTATAGATTCTGGTTTCCATTACTACCATTGCCCATTACTTCATCAACTTCAACATTCAACAGTTACAGGCCTGGTTAATTTTAAGTGGGAGCTTCTTTCTCTAAGCCCAGAACTTGTTCCAAGCTTGTTACAATATGGCATGTCAGTTCTTAAAAGAGACCTCAGTGCTTAAAATCCAATAAAATCATTTCCTACAGTTGCTTGAAAATAAATAACTATAGTAATAAGTAGTAAAATAAATAAACATTTATTAATTATTTTTATACAAATTTACATTCCAATATTTCTACAAGTTTTAAAAAAATAAAAACAATGTCTATTATCCTCTCATTTTTCTACCTCTCCCAATCAATTTAAAATCTTTTACGTACTTCTTGGATATTTACCTGCATGTTTCTGGAAAACAGTCTTGTACTACTTTACTAATATAGCTATACTTTTTCAGTTTTAGACATTATGTATTCACTTATTACAGTGAAATATGAACATTTAATTCTTTTCACTCTTTTCTCCCATTCTCAGTATATTCATTTTGGTTGTTTGACCAATAACTGATTTTTATATTATTGTGTATAAATATTTTTCACAGCTAACCCATATAAGTTATTATGTTTATATTTAGTTTCTTGGATACTTTTTTAGGGTTTTGCCTTTGAGTTAAAAGTGAGTGTGTGAGTGTGTGTGTGCATGTGTATGTGTCTGATTCATTTCCAAACTCTGCAAAGTGTAAATGTCTTCTCAATATTTTAAACATATAGGTATTTCTATGAATTCTTTATTCTTGGAGATATCCTTCTGATCTCCTCTGGGATTATTGCTTTATTGGTCTTTTGCATAACTATTATTTTTGGGGATTTCCCTTCACAACGATCCTGGAAATTCCTGTTGCATTACACTTGTATTGGATCTTTTCTGTGTAGGTTTATGTTTGTCTTTTTCTTGGTTTACACTCTCATTTTGGTGACATGTTTTGTATTAATTTCCTGAGAAAGAGCTCACGGTGGACCAAGTTTGTGGTATTTTGTAAATACGAAATGTCTTTATTCCACTCTCACACTGTTTTGCATTTGGTGGCTGTAAATAAGTAGGATAGCAATAACATTCATTCATAATTTTGAGGTCATTGTTTTACTTATTGGTTTGTTTGTTTGTCTAGTGTTGCTGCTTACAACTTTGATGCCATTCTGATTTTTTTCTCTGTGAAAGTTTTGTTCCTGTGTTGAACATTTTAAAGTGGTATGCATTGATATGGGGCTTTTATTTTTCCCTACTGTGTTAGACATTCCATGGACTTTTCACTCTGAACTTCAGTGTTGGAACATTTTGTTAAATTATTTCCTTGATAATCTTCTTACCATAACTACTTTTGTTCTCTTTTTCTGTTATTCAGATAATGAATCTCTAAGATAGGTACTCTCCTTATATCTTCCTACTTAATTTTCTATACTTAGACTTTATTCTAACTTTTCAAACATTTTCTTAAGTTAAAATTCAATATTTCATCATTGATTTTTCTCTCAATTTCTGCTATCATATTTCTAATTTCCACACATTTTCTTTACTTGTCTGGACATTTATTTATTATTTACTATTACTTTTCCATTGCATTCAAAAGTTTGCAGAGGGGCCTAGTTTTTGGCATAGCTTGGCTTTTGACATGCCTTCCTTTCTGAGCTTAGTCATTTCTAGCTTTAAAAAATTCATTAAAAATTTTAAATATTTATTTATTTTTAAGCATAATTTCCTTTCTCTGGGAGGCAATGTTAAACACAGATGCGCACAGAGTGTTTACTTCTACTTCCATCACTCTATTTTCTTCAAATTTGCTTTTTCTGCTTATTTGGTCTCGTCTCTGTCTTTCATGTTAGAGGCTTTCTTCAAATATCTGGGGATCCTTGGCTGCCCATAAATATGTAAGAATGAGTTATTAAATATCTGATTAGAAACTTATGGGCTTGTCAACTAGTGTGTCTCCACCAGTTGACAGCTAAATCCACTTCATTATTTTAGTAGAATGTCATGAGGGAACAGAAATAAGCATGTGTTGGCTTTGCTGTACAATTTAGACAATTTGGAATATATACTTTTATGACACAACCGCTTAAGATACGGCATTATTTAAAAACACTTATCTAAGCATGTAAGTTACAACTTCTAATGTTTTATAAACTGAATAAAACCCCACATAAGTTTCTAAAGGTGATAACATTGAATCGTGAATCTCTTTTGTAACAAATAATCTACATCTATTTTAATGCGCTTCACACATTTTTAATAACCATGAAGGGAATACAGTATTCTCAATAGATCAATTCCATGCTTCATCTTATTAATCATTCTAACTTTTATAATGCTGGAAGTGCCAAAATATCTCCTCACTGCAGCTGCATATTCACGGTCCAAAACATTCTTTCCAGTATGACTTGATTATCCTCATCAACTTTGTAATAACCTTCATATGTGAGGTGAGAGAGTGAACAAGAATCAATCTTGCCACCAGTAAGAGTGGATTTGGAGTTCCAATGTGAATTCAGATTAGAAACAGTGCAATAGTTTTGAGGAGAATTAGTTGGAGTGAGTTGTCATTGAAGAAACACTAACAAAAATGAAAAAAAAAATAAAATAGAGTAAAAACCTGACTGCTCCTCATTTTCAAGAACGTGATTAAACATTTAATAATTTCAAAGAATAAATATATGTTTTGTCAAAAAAGTAGGCATAATAGTAAATGTTAAAATCAAAGCAAAAGGGATGAAAAATATGTGTATATGGTGATGTCAGTATGACTTCAAACCTGCATGCTAGAGAAAAGAATGAACTACATGTAAATTAGGATAAAAAACTGCCTCCGTTCTTGTGCGATGCAATTCTGAAGTTTGAGTAATTCCTATGTGAGCTAAAATAGTCCACGTCAGTGAGTGGTTTTTATAGGAGACCTCTACATGGCAAAAGAAATCGAAGAAGGTAGCAGAGTTCCCCTGAGGGTAACCACCCTTATTCAAGTTAATGAGATATGCGCCTGAATAAGGCCTCAGTCAACATTAATTTTTTTAAAAAAATACGAGGTTAGAAAAAAATACCATTTTTTCCCAAATAGCCTTTCTCCTAATGAGCACTTTAGATTACAATATTTTTTTCAAAATAATTTATGTGAATTCTTTTTTCCTAAAAATATTTATGTATATTTATGCCACTTGTTGCTCTGTAAAGAAAAACATTTTTATTCTTCCGATTGCATAGAACAAAAGCAAAAGCATGGCAAAAGAATTGGTGGCAGGGGAGGAAGGGTGGTGAGATGTTGTGAAATTAAGGAAGTCAAAATAAAAGTGGAGAATATTCATGTTTCCCCCCGTGGTTCTGTTTCCAAATATGCACCCTTAAATTAGCATGGAAAGATTATTTAGTGCTTAATGGAATGTAATTCCCTTGCATAAATTAAAAAAAATGAAAGATATTTGCAATTATATCTAACGCTGAATTTTAAAGCCAACAGAGAAAGCAAACAAATTAAAAGAGAAAACTAAGCAAAAAATTATGCCAATTGAAAATCAGTGGGACTATTTTACTGTATGGATTTATGAACTCAACTTCAAAAGATACCTAATGCACTGTAATAATTTGTCAGAAGTGGTCTGATTCTTCAATTTTACTTAAACTAAGTTAAAAATTCATAATGTTGACCAGAGTTGAAACAGATTTTATTCCCTCAAACAGTTACATGTCTATCATTCATTCATTGCTTTGTTCACTTACCTTATGAGCAGTTACTTATTGTCTATTGACAGCTGGGTATAAGGACACTGAAGAGGAAAAACACATAGTTTCCACTCTTCAGGAGCTCAGGCAGTTGGAGAAGGCAGATACAATAGAGTTTAGTGTTATATGATTCCTCGCCACAAAGATTCTGTTTACTAGTTTCGTATAGTTTTATACATACAACTAGAGGCCCGGTGCACAAAAATTTGTGCACTCGGGGGGACGGAGGGTCCCTCAGCCCGGCCTGTGCCCTCTCTCAGTCTGGGACCACTCCGGGGATGACCACCTGCTGGCTTAGGCCCGCTCCCTGGGGGATTGGGCCTAAGATGGCAATCAGACATCCCTCTGGCAGCCCGGCAGCCCTTGGGGGATGTCCACTTGCCAGCGGGGAGCAGGCCTAACCTGCAGTCGGACATCCTTAGTGCTGCTGAGGAGGCGGGAGAGGCTCCCACCACCACCGCTGTACTGGCAGCTGTCAGCCTGGCTGTGGCTGAGCAGAGCTCCTCCCATGTGAGAGCACCCTGACCACCAGAGGGCAGCTCCTGCATTAAGCGTCTGCTCCCTGGTGGTCAGTGTGTGTCATAGTGACCAGTCATTCCCAGTCTTTCTGCTGTTAGGGTCAGTTTGCATATTACCCTTTTACTATATAGGATAGAGTCCTGGTGCACGGGTGGGGGCCGGCTGGTTTGCCCTGAAGGATGTCCTGGATCAGGGTGGGGGTCCTGCTTGGGTGCCTGGCCAGCCTGGATGATGGGATGGTGGCTGTTTGCAGCTGGTCACACACTTTTCAGGATGGGGGTCCCCACTGGGGTGCCTGGCCAGTCTGGGTGAGGCACTGAGGGCTGTTTTCAGGCTGAAGCTCCCAGCCTCTCCTTTTCTCTTTTCTTTTTTTTTATTCTGGGATTAATTTACCTTCTATAGCTGTCACTGGAGCTGAGAGCAGGCTCCATCTCTGAGGCCGTTGCCGGCTGAAAGCAGGTACCTGGGTTTGTTTATATTCTATATTTGAAACTCTGTTGCCATCACTGGCCACTCTAAGCTCTGAGGCCTCGCTGGCTGAAAGCAGGTTTCTGGGGTTTGTTTAGGTTCTATAATTGCAACATTGTTTCATCCGGAGCTCAGAGCTGAGCTGCCGCAGGCGGGGAACGTTGACTTCCTCCATCACTGGAGTAAGGAAACCTCATGTTCATGTTCGCTTCAGCTGCCTGGCTGCCGGCCGCCATCTTGGCTGGCAGTTAATTTGCATATCTTGCTGATTAGCCAATGGGAAGGGAAGCGAAGTTATGGTTAATTACCATGTTTCTCTATTATTATATAGGATTCTATGATACAGATTCCATTGTGTGCCCACCACCCCAAATCAAAGATCTTCCGTTACCATAGATTTGACATCCTTTACCCTTTACTACCCCTTCCCTCTGGTAACCACCATACCGTTATCTGTGTCTTTGAGTTTTTGTTTGTTTGATTTTCTTATTTGTTTATTTCAGTTTTATATACCACATATGAGTGAAATCATATGGTTCTTGATTATTTCTACCTGGCATTCCTCTTAGCATGGTATTCTCAAGATCCATCCATGTTTTTGCAAATGGCAGTATTTCATCTTTTCTTATGGCTGAGTAGTATTCTACTGTGTATATGTACCACACCTTCTTTATCTAACCATCTCTTGAAGGACACTTCTGTCGTTGCTGTGCATTGGCCACCATGAATAATGCTGCAATGAACAGAGGGGTACATACATCATATAGAAATGGATGGTAAGTGTTGTGGCAGGGAGAGTAAAGGGAGATTTCAGAAGTCATACTGGGTTTCAATCTAAGGATGACTAAATTCTCAATAAATCAGTAGAATAATTATTCTAGGTAGAAGAAAATGTGCAACAGGCCAGATCATAAAACGTCATGGATTGTTTTGAAACTGCAGCATAAGCTCTGCAGAGTTGCAGAAAGTGGTAGGAGATGAGATAAAGAAAGGTGTTTGAAAGGTTTTATGTATGCTACACAAAGGAATTTGTACTTTAGTGTTTACTAATAGGTATTGGGGAGTTATTTAAAGATCTTTAGAGGGGGACAGATATGATTGGTTTTGCCTTTGGAAATATCTCTGATAGAATCTTTAGAGGTGAACTGGAAAGGAATGAGCATTTAGGCTAGAGAAAAAGTGAGTAGCAATTGTAATAAAAGAGAAAATAATAGTTTTGAGAAATATTTAACAGTTAGAGCTATCAGGTTCTCATCACTAATTAGATTTGAAGGAAATGGGGGGAAAAAACCAGGAATGATTATCTGGTTTCTAGTTTGGCCAAATGAAAAATTATGTTTCTATTACTCAGATAAGCAGAGGAAAAGCAGAGCGAAGATAACAAATTTGTTTTGAGAAAATTGGATACTTTTGTAATGGAGAGTAAAATAATTTATTTGAATACAAATACCAGCAGAAATTTTTTGGGAAAAATAGTTTATTCCTCTAAAATAAATAAGCCTTTCATTTTTTTTTGTTTTTTAATCCTGGAAAAATATTACTAATAGCAATTGACCTCCACATATCTGTACATCTACCTTTCCCATTCCTGGAATCGGGTATTATTTAAACCTACTTTCTCTGGATCATTGACTTGGCAAATAGCCTGAAGAAGTATGTAGACTTAGGAAAGTCTTTGCAGATGGAAATTATGCTTTCCTCATTGTATTATCATTAATGTCCTTCCCCTTTCTTGACCATGAAGAGGAAGAATTCAATTAGAGGACACCTTTAGGTTTGAGCTTTGGCTTATAATAACTGGATATATTTAGTTATCATAGGACTAACAGATGTGCCTTAAAAAACCACCTGATATTTCCTTTATATTGTTTCAGGGACGAGACAAATGGTGACCAGATGGTCCAGTCCAGAAAAGCATAATTGCCAACTCTGATTTAAGCTGGAAAAACTCCTCAAATGAAAATGGGAATTTAGCTTCAAGATAGTAGTTTCCATGTGTGAGTTTTAAATTCTCCAAAAGGGGTGGCAGGGGAGGAATAACAGAAAAAAAATCATTTGCAGGATTAAGATGATATGTTTATTTCTTTTGGGAATGTAAAAAATCTATTTCTTGCGTGTGTATATTTGTACAAGTAGAAATAATTAACCTCTTTTTTTCAGAGCTTAGTGTTTCTCATCAATGCTCTAGAAGGAGTTAACTGAACTGACAGATTTGATTACTCAAAGTGGTCAGTCTCATTTTTTATTTCACTTTGACATAAGACTTGGCACAGGTGTATTACAAGTTAGGCTCATTTATTGCTGCACTTCTAAGTTATAAATCTGGTTTACATCTATGGAAAATGTAGTGTAGAATTGAAGACATGTCCAATTATCTGGGCAATTTGTTTTATGAACTTATACCAAATTAAATAGAAAGCTTCACCAGTATTTGTTCTTCATCTGTGGGCTGCAAATCAGTTAGGAAAAACTTCTTGAACAGGGGCATTGAAAGTTCTGGCTTTTCAGACTGTTTCCTGAATGTGTTCTGATTAAAACAGGATCTGAAAGTCTGATTGATAGTCTCTATTTCCTTTCTTAATGTCACAAATACATTCAGGATGTTGACTCCTATGAGAGGTAGAATTGCTAAGCGGGATTGCATTGCCTTCAGCCGTTCTTCATATTAGAGGAAATGATTTGACTAAGCACTTAAATCATGGATATGCCAGGCTGGATTTCTCAGGAAGTAATTATTGAAAGGGATTTTGTGAGTCTCTCATCTATAAAAATGAAACAAAATTCAGCCCAGGATGGGCAATCAAGGCATAGTATTATGTGTATATGCTTTTGGACTTTAAAAAATAAAGTGCCTTATCTGACCAGCATCATATGTAACAGTGAATTGTTAGGGATTTATATATAACCACCTTTTTCTCTCAAATGCAGCAATATATATATATATATATATATATATATATATACATATATATATATATATATATAATCTCAACAGGGATAAATATTTTAAAGTTGAAAACTAATGAGCACTTTACTTCATCCTTAAGAAAATTTGCCAGTAGAAAATATTCTATTAAAAATAGCAAAAACTGTGCTTAACACTGCTAAGTGCCACTCCCAAATGCTAAGGAAATAGATGTTATTAGAAGATTAAAACAAAACAAAACTCTGTTAGGTTCAAATCTGCAGTCATATATGGCAAATAAATTAGCACAAATAGAAGGACTTAGAAAATTATCTTTTGTGGTAAAGGCAAGATTTAATTGCCTGGTAAAATTAATAGATCTTTGTGGTGAGAATTTGTTCCCTGGAAGTTGGTCAACACCCATTAAACAAAGTCATATATACAAATTTAAAACTATTTCTCAAGAGAGCCATCATAGAAACCTTAAAAGAAATCTCCTTATTCCCAATACATTTTCTGATCAGTTTTTCTTTCTGTTGTTAAAATTAAGTGGATGACGTATTGAAACTTATCCGCATTGCTTTTTATTCTTCCCAGAATTATTCATACCGTAGTCTATTTTCTCCATTTACTATACTAATTTTCTTTTAATTTGACAGTTTTCCATGTATTTCAATGTATTGTTTTGACACTTACTCATCAAGATTTCACTTGAAAAAAAAATCATAATTCATGTTCACATTTTAAATTTAACTCATTTTAGTCTTTCTTCTTATTTCATAGTCCTATGTGCATTACAATGACACAGACTATAACTGACAAGATAATGGCTTAAACTTTATAAGTTTATCTACTTAAAGAGGGTTCGCTGGATACTAAAAACTAAACTAAACCTCCCCACAAGAGATGGATAATATAATGATTTTAAAAAGCCAATACTCTTTATTCTTAACCAATAATAAGCTAAATTATATATAATTTACTCTTGTTCTTTCCTCATGCATTTATGACCTGAACTAGTATACCAAGCACTGGCTTGTGAGTAATATTACTTTGCCTTAATCTGCACACTACCTTCTCCCTTATTTTCATATTCTCCTTAATGAACTTTGTTTTCACCTTTCTTCCCTACACTTTGTCTGCCTTTCCTATTTTTTGTTAAAACTATCTATCATCTATCTATCTATCTATCTATCTATCTATCTATCTATCTATCTATCTATCATCTATCTATCATCTATCTATCTATCTATCTATCTATCTATCTATCTATCTATCTACTATCTATCTATCTCTCATCTACCTATCATCTATCTATATCATCATCACCTGCCTATATATCTACTTCATTATCATAATCTTTTATATCTTAGTATTTCAATAATACACTCTGACATGTTTTGATGATGGCAGGGAGGTTTTCTTTTGCACACCTCTGCCTCCTATTCCTTATAAAGTTTGATAAAGGAGATTGAGAAGTTAAAACTCTTTAACCCTGTAGTTTAGTTTTTGGAAAGATCCTTTTGATTACCAGTGTTTTCAACTCTGTTAAGCAAAGGTGTCTGCAGAGCATGCAGTGGGCAGCTTGAATGGAGGTCTTTGATCATTGTACTATGTTAGGAATCATCAACCAACAGTCCTTGAACTGGACTCTGTCCAAAAGGTAGTGGGAAAAAGGCCTATGCAGAAAACTCCTGCCTCATTCTGAATCCCCTTTTTTTTCTTCTTAAGTAGATCAGCTTGAGATGGAGTCTGAAAGGAGAAAGGAGTTTTCTTCTGATATAGAATCAAAGGACTTCACGACTTTTTTTTTTTTTTTTTTCAAAAAGTCCACTTAGGAGTCCATGAAGTTGAACCAAATAAATTTCTTTTCCTCATTCATGCTAATGAAGGAAAATTACTGAAAGCAGTATCATTTTTGAGTGTGAGCTTCATGAACACAATAGGATATATTACTTTTAACTCAATATTTTATTTGTTTATAACCCTTGTTTTTATATGATGCTTTATTTAATTTTTGAATATTTTGGGATTATAATGATTATGCAAAAATTCATGTTAATATGATAGCTAAATATAATATTCTTTTCTATGGATTTTTAAAACTTCTTATTCCTATATATATTATTTTATTTACATTCTAACAAAATGATTAGTACAAATTCTACAGAATTTGGATGGAAGTTTAACTTGACTGTGCTTTAAAAATTATTCTTGCCCTAACTGGTTTGGCTCAGTGGATAGAGCGTTGGCCTGCGGACTGAAGGGTCCCAGGTTCGATTCCAGTCAAGGGCATGTACCTGGGTTGCGGGCATATCCCCAGTAGGGGGCGTGCAAGACACAGCTGAATCGATGTTTCTCTCTCATCGATGTTTCTAACTCTGTATCCCTCTCCCTTCCTCTCTGTAAAAAATCAATAAAATATATTTTAAAAAATTATTCTTAAATGAGGCCATTTTCATATTATGTAGTGGTAATATGTGCATTACAATATTACTACTCCTTTGAAGCACTGTTCTAAACAATAAATAAAGATCATTCTCATTCTTAAAGCTCATTTTAAATTTAATAGTGTAAACATCCCATTTATTTTAAAGAAAACAGCTACTTTTAAAATTTTTTTGACAAAAATTACATAAAGAAGTTAAATTCCACTGTTTAATGAGCATTAAATAAGTAACAATGGAAATGAAGCAGGACAAAAGTGCCGTTAAGCAGCCTGGACTTGATTCACACAAGAGACTGTTGAAAGTTATGCTCAAGTCACTGCATACCAATGCATGTAACATCTGAACATGTGGGTGCCACATTTAATTCTTAAAAAACTCTGTTTTTTTAAAATACATTAATGGGACAAATATCTGATAAAGACTTTCTTTCTGAAACATATGACTTTTCTCTACCCAGTAGCCCTGGCTTTCAGCTGGAAACAGTGCCTTAGCCACTTCATTGTCCTAGAGGTGCCATTTACTGCATAATAGTTGATTAATTTTAAACTGGAAAAGTTATGATACCTCATTCCCTTGGCCTCTGGTTCGTCTAGTTATGGGTATATGGTTAGAATTGGCCAGTGCATTCTTTATGTAGTATTTTCTTGTTACCATGTGCATTTATTGTGGCAAAAGTTTTAATATATAAAAAGATAAACAGTAGTAAGTAGACACTTTCCATGCCTTATTGGCTAGAAATGCAAAGTGAGTTGTCTGGGGAGTGGGTCAGGAAAGGGGCAGTAGAAAAAAAAAAGAGAAAACAAGAGAAGAATGAAATGGAGGGAGATGAGGAAAGAGAGAGAGAGAGGAAGAGCTATTAAGTAGAAGAGAAATGGCTAGTCCTGATGGCATTCAAATTATTTGAATTCTTGGTTCTCTACTTTACTTATAGCTTGGTTGTTCTGCAAGATATCCCAATATCTTTCCAATAAAAAGGCTCCCTTAAAAGTTGTCCTTATTGAGTATTCTTCACTGCCACCAAAAGATTTCTAATAAATGCAAACTTTGGCTTATATTACAAGCCTCATTTGGAGAGAGATAAACTTTAATTAAAGGCAAACTTGCAAATCTGGCCCATGTCCAAATCCAGAGGTCTTCATAAAGCTATTTAACATCAAATATGATTAACTTTTAAAGAAAGCAAATAACCCAAGTAAAAGTGTTGAATCTCTCAAGCTATTTAGAAGTCTTTTAGGCTTTGAAACTCAGGTTTCCTTTGATGAGTTAGAAAGGCAGTTGATGTAATAAGTTTACATGGGAGGCTTTATTACTTAGTTTATCTCATGTAGACATAAATAATCCCAGCAATTTTGATTCTTTTCATAGAATTACCAAGTTGTCAAATGAATTTTGCCTATTTCTCTACATAAATTCTGTTCATTATTATCTGTAAAATAAATGCTTATATTCCAACTTCAAATTTCCTGTCATTTTAATACCCTAAGGACCTTCATTGTAAAAAGAAGTGTTCTCAGCTCTGTGTTGATATGAATATGAAGTCTCTGCCATAGTACAACTTATACCTAATGAAGGAGGAAAATATAATCCTATCTAATAATAGAAAAACATGGTAATTGACCATACCTTCACTATGCCTCCCATTGGCTAATCGGCAGAATATGCAAATTAACCACTGATAAAGATGGTGGTTAATTTGCATACGTAGGCTCCAAGTGGCGGAGGGAAGACTGAAGGCGAGCCGGAGCAGCGAAGACAGAAGACTGAAGGTGGCTCCGGCCAGAGCAGCAAAGATGGAAGACCAAAGGCGGCTCCAGCCAGAGTGAAGGCCTGGGTCCTGGGTGCCGGAAGAAAACCTGTGCTGGCAGCCAGGAGAAGGGAAGGCCTATTGCATTAATCTCTTCGTGCAATGGTGCATTCTCTAGTGTCACTAGAATACCGAATGACTTATCGAAGGTGCAGATACTTATTTTAAGGGTTTAAGGATACTTAAAGCTCCAAGGATCCATGTTTGTCTTCTTGATTTAGCCAGCAACCAGGAAACTGGAAAATATAACCTATTAGGTAGCCCAGTAACCTCTGTTTATGATTCTACAGTCAAAACTTTTTTTAAAAATATATATATTTGATTGATTTTTTTACAGAGAGGAAGGGAGAGGGATAGAGAGAAACATCGATGAGAGAGAAACATTGGTCAGCTGCCTCCTGCACACCCCCTACGGGGGATGTGCCCACAACTAAGGTACATGCTCTTGACCGGAATCGAACCTGGGACCCTTCAGTCCGCAGGCCGTCGCTCCATCCACTGAGCCAAACTGGCCAGGGCTCAAAAATTTTTTTAATTTTTTTTATTTTTAGTATAATGGCTGTGCAGAATATTTTGTGAGGAGTGCAGTTCTGAGCAGTACTCTGTCCCTTGCCGATAGATTGAGGTACATGCATAGTGGGCAGATTACCAGTCTCCCAAAGGAAGGCGTTAGCAGCTGCTGAGCACTGATGATGTCACTCTGGCCCCTCAGAATAATTTTCCTGTTTCTGGACTTATTTCTTTGTCAGATGCAATAATTCTAAGTCTCCGATTCTCCCCAGAGGGCTGCTTTGCTGCTTTCCGGCATTGCTTACTGATTTTTGCTCTGACTCAGCTTTCCTGCTTTTGGCCCGCTCCAATCTCCCTATTTTCTGACACTGCCTCACAAACAGCTTTGACACCCCTGCTCTCCTGTTTCCAAAGCTTAAGTCCCAAAGGAACTTCAATTCACTTGCACCTTAGTTCTTTAAAATGAAATTTAAATTCATTGTTGGTAATTTATAGTCATTTCACTTACATCCCTTTCTGAACTCTATTGCTAATTTACAGATTATCAGGGATGATTGAAGATTTTTGCCTAGGTTGGAGAAGGTCATGATGAGAAGACTGTGGCAATGTCAAGGAAAAAATTGAAGGCTAGTGAGAGTTTAAGAAATAAATACCACTTAAAGTAAAGTTATTATGTGATTCCACACTTGCTTGTCTGTTTCGCCCAGTAGAGATACTTTTGAAAAATTATTCAGTAAGCATAATGTCTGACAAGTAATTGATGGCAAGCAGATATTGTTTCAAAAAATAGATAAAAAAATAGCAGTGAGAGTTAAACCAAGGCCTCTGGGGCATGAAGAAGAAGTTACAGTCCATAGTATCTGACCTCTCTTTGGAAAATGACGGAAAGAAGTCCAGGTTCTCTCAGATTTCAAGTTAGTGTTTTTCTGAGTGGTTGGTGGTGTTACTGACAAAGCAGGGGAAGTAGAGGAGTTAGCAGGCTCTGAAGGTACAGACTATGACTTTGCTGTTTGTTATACTTGATTTGGGGGTATCTACAGGACATGCCAAAGGTGCTGTCCAGTAAGGAGTTGTGTATTTGTACCTGGAACTCAGAGGAGATATACAGACTGGAGATCTGGCCTACATGATGGGATTCTTAGAGTGGGGAACCTCAGTATTTAACAAGTGAACTACAAGAATATGCTATTAGAGGAGGCTGAATAAATTGACCTAAAAAGTAGAAAGGGAAACAAAAGAATATTGCCATGGAAATGCAGAGAAGAGAAAATATTGAATGTTATGATACAGAATAAGTATACTTCCCGTGGTAGTCCTATGGTTTGACCTAGCCAAGTGGGAGATGCAGAAGAACAAGATGACCTATGCAGGAATTGGTGAGAATCCTAACACCATGGCATGGCCCTTTCATCCAAATCTGCCTTTGCAAGATTGGCTGCAGAGCCTACTGAAGGCTGCACATTTCCTTTTCTCTAACTGGAGAGAATTCCTTGTACACTTGAGAGGACTATCTTTGCTTTAAAGATGAAGAACTACCCTAGCTGGTTTGGCTCAGTGGATAGAGCTTTGGCCTGTGGACTGAAGGGTCCCGGGTTCGATTCCAGTCAAGGACACATGACCTGATTGCAAGCTCCATCCCCAGTGTGGGGTGTGCAGGAGGCAGTCAATCAATGATTCTCTCTCATCATTGATGTTTCTATTTCTTTCTCCCTCTCCCTTCCTTTCTTAAATCAATAACAAATGTATTTAAAAAATAAAAAGTAAAGGTGAAGAACTTAACTTCTGAATCCTCAAAATAATGTCTGGGCAAACATTTCTACTTAAACCTGTTGTTTCCTAACTAGTATTTGTACATAGTTGGTAGTACAGTGCTTTGTACATAGTTTGTGTACACCCAGAAAATGTCAAGTGAATGAATGATTTAGCTACTGACTCCTATATTTTTTAATCTGTTCACATGGCACACATGAGGCTGATGCAATAAATCTTTTCACAATATGCAATGGGCATAATCTCTGGTCAATCTAACACATTAAAACATTTTTTTTTGATAATTTTAAAGTGGAGTCAATCTTTGAGATAGACTGATAATTAAAGAAAGTGACAAATGATGAGTTAGGTGAATAAACCATTCAATTCACACATTCCTTACTCTTGGTAATTTTTATGAGAGTTTTCTTGCCATTTCCATGCTTTAGTTTTTGATTCTAGAAAATTGAATCTACTTAGACTTGGGCCATTGGCCTATTTTTGTGTTTCCAGTTCTTGCAAATTGGAACATATCTGAAATTTAATAATTTTAGAATATGTAAGCCGAAAGTGTATTAAAAAATCCCTATTTGCTCTTTTCTAATGTAAAAGTGAAGTGACCTCCAATAGAGAGAGACCTCCCTCTGCTATAGGCTTGCCTGAAGACTAGGGGACTATTTACATGTGAGGTTGGAGTCACTGTGCCAAAAAAGTGGTGTGTTTGGATGCATCCTATCAATCATTCTATTCTTTTAAGAATTTTACTTTGTGTTTCACAGAATGGAAATCTGGCTTATTGCCTTTAAATATTCATACAGTCATATATTATCTTTAACTTTTGATGTTTTTCTTGGAATAATTAGTAGATTAGAATTAAGAGGTTTTTGTAATTTACTAGAAGCCTGTTGCACGAAGATTCGTGCAATAGGCCTTCCTTCCCCTGGCTGCTGGCACCGGTTTCCCTCCGGCACCTGGGACCCAGGCCTTTGGTCCAGCCACAAGCCTCTACAGTCTTCAGTCTTCACTCCAGCTGGAGCCTTCAGTCTTCGCTCCACACCTGCATATGCAAATTAACCACCATCTTTGTTGGGTGAATTTGCATAGTCACTCTGATTGCCTGGTGGGCATAGTGGAGTGACACCAATTTGCATGTTTCTCTTTTATTAGTGTAGATGAGCCAATCAATTGAGTTTATGAATATAAAATGAAACCAGTCAAGCCACCAGAATGAAGATGCATAAGTCAGGTTGCTCTATAGATGAATATTAGTTACTAATAGTTGAGAACTGCATGCTGCTACTACAACAAAACAGATGACCTCTATGAGAGCTACAGGGTAACCTAGTTAAATAATCAAACAATTTGTTTTTGCTGTTGTTTCTACTCTGTTGAGGGGACCCAAATCTGGAATGCTGTGGACTGAATGTTTATGTCCCACCAAAATTCATGTGTTGAAGCCCCAACCCCCCAATTTGATGGTATTTGGAGATGGGCCTTTGGAAGGTAATTAGGGTTAAACTAGATCATGAGGGTAGGGTTCTCGTAATAGAATTAGTCGTCTTATAAGAAAAGGAAGTGAAGATACTGCCAGAAAGCAGCAAGTCAGGTAGAACATTGTCACAAAAGACCCCAAAATTTATCCGCACCTTGATTTTGCACTTCCCAGCCTCACAAACTCTGAGAAAAGAAATTTATATTTTTATGTCACCCAGTTTATAGTATTTTTTTATGGAAGCCCAGATGAATTAATAAATGAAATGTTCAGAGATTGTGAGGTATAATATAGGGTATAAACAAGATGATGTTATAGAGAAGCAGAAGTGACTAGGGAAGACCTCTTGTTGGAGATGTTATTGCTGTCAAGAATATGATTGTTTAGTGTGATAAAGAATCAAGGGAGAGAGGGTTTCAGGATGAGGGAACAGCCTTTTCATTTGTCCTATGTGTGCCCTAGTGCCACTCTGTGTAATCTAAATATTAAATAAAAAGAGTTGAAAAAAAGTAGACAAAGATGAAATGTATTTTGGATTTGGATGGGGATGGAGAAGGACTTTGAAAATATAGAATTTTTTCTTGGCATGTATGCAAATCATTTAAAAGAAAATAATGAGAAATTTAAAATAGCAAGAATCATTGAAAAGGGAGCTTATTGGTAAAATCTATATTGTTAGTTAACATTCTCACTCTTACTCTTCCTTTACTTTTGTGTTACAAAACAATTTGCTGTGTCTGATTTCTGTAGGACCTACATTCACAATTGTGAATACGTCTCTACAAATGGGCATTGGAAACTATGAATGGATTGGGAAGTCAGTATAGATTTGCTGGAGTGCAGTGTTTTATTTCTGCTGTGTAAGTTAAGGTCTCACCTCTGGATCCAGATTTCTGTGCCGATTTCCTGTCTGAGGCTCCGCAAATGTGGTTGGCACCGTACTAGGGTGGCTCAGGTAGCCAGGAACTGAGATTATGTTTACCATTTTCATAAACCCTCATGGAATAAATATAGGCTCCAGTCACTTTCTATTCTACCCCCCCACTATAGCCTTGAGCAGGAAGGAAGTATCGTTTTCATCTCCTGGTACAATGAAAGCTCTGAGAATCTAGTTACAATTTCTCTTAGCAAATGGAATCCCAGAAGTGTCTGCACATAGCTAAAACGCACATGCATTCTCCTGTTAGAGGGTTGTTTTTTTTTTTTTTTTCTTTTTTTCAGACCATGGTTGAAAAATATCTGCTCTTTAAATTATTCCACTGCTTTACAGAGGAAGTATTAATTACATGACTGCAAGCAGAGATCAGGCTGGGATGTAATTACAGGGCTGGCTTTGTCTCTGTTGTCCAACAGAATTAGGCAGGAAGTGCTCATGATGCCAGCAGTTTAAGGTGTGTTGGAGCCCATTATGTTTCTGGTTCTCTCAAGAACTTAAGCATGGATCAAATGACATCTCTGTTGCCCAATTGTCTGGAAAAAATGACAACGCAAGTATTAACAGAGATACAGTTTTACAAATTTTATGTTTGTACATTGATAGAAAGTGTTGTAGGAAGCCTTATAAAGGGCGCTTTCCAGAGCGTCACCCTTGCTATCTGGTTGTTCTCCCTTTTGTCTCAGTGTGAGTCCATTACTGGCTCTACATTTGGTTTCACATTAAGCAATGATGCACTGAAGAAGGTAAAAATGTGTTCGCATTATGCAGTTTATTTCTTTCTAACAACACAGCTGTATAAACTTGTTTTTCTTAAATATCTACTTGCAAATTAGAGTGTCGGAATAAAAATAAAATTTCTAAAACTAACCTTCTATTTCATTCACTTTTTAAGTTATTCTTTTCTATATTTTTACTTTTTCATCATTCTCATAAAAATTAAGTCTATGTAAGTTTTTATCTGTTAAAGCAGACAGATAGGATAGAGGTGGACTCTTGGATGCAGAGAGCAGACATGGCTGCGAGAAGGGCAGAAGATGGGGGGACTGGGTGAAAAGGATAAAGGGATTGAGAAGTACAAATTGGTAGCTGCGAAACAGTCACAGGATGTAAAGTGCAGCATAGGAAATATAGTCAATAATAATGTCATAACTATGTATGGTGCCAGGTAGGTCCTCGACTTATCAAGGGGATCACTTTATAAAGTATATGATTATCTAACCAGTGTGCTGTACACCTGAAATTAATGCAGAATAATATTGAATGTAAACTCTAATTGAAAAATAAAATGAAGCAAGTTTTTAATTGTTAGTTCTATTGCAAGTTTCCTTGCAACGATCATCTTTATGCACAGTTTTTAAGCTCTCCCTTCAGGCAGTTAAAGTAGCTAAATTTTGCTACTGTTTTCTGTCATTTGGGATTCTACATATTCTGAAAATTCTTTGCACAGTTATAGATTCCCCCCCCCCCATCTCTTCTCCCATACCAACTATTATGTTTTTGATATTTTTCTTATAAGTATTGGGCAATCCATACTACATCCCTACTCTTTCTTCAAGACTTCCACATTATTAGAATGTTTACTTTCCTTAAAATCCACCCCAAGTTACACTTCCAGTGCACATGTGCATATAATCACTTCTAGTCCCAGTTACAAAAACCTGACATTCTTACTGTTTTTGCAATCATTGAATATATTTCCTATTCAGTTTAAATTTTTGTATTTTCATTCTCTTCTTTTTAAGATAAGATGACAATTTCTATACTATAGTAGAGTGGGAGAAATGAACCTCTAGGGTCATACATGCTTCCTCTCCCCTTTCCTTTTATTTTGGATCATTTCAAGAAAAGTCATCACTGGAAAGACAAAGACTTGGATTTTGCGTAGTATCTTCATTCTCTGTTAGGAAAGCAACACTAATTAGCTTGGTTGATTGTTTCAGAAGGAAATGTAAAATTATATTTAATATACTGCAAGAGTTGAAATCTCGATAAATGTGGGTACTATGAAACAAAACAAAAATATTCAAGATGAAGTCTACTAGTATATTCTAAAACATCCACTAATGCAGCAGAAAGAGTAATGCTATAAAGTCAAAACCCTAGGTCTGTGTTTTGGCTCTGCCTCCTACTTGCTGTGTGATTTTGCTGGGCACATCTCTCAACTTTGTTAAGTCTCAATTGTCTCATGTAAATGAGAAAATATTTATCCATCTCCAAGAGCTGTCATGTTGAAATTCAAATAGGATTATAATATGAAAGTGACTAATAATCTTTTATCATCTTCTGGGCTATAGCTTTATGCTAGTCTGTATTCATTTTCTTTTCTTTTCAATGAGAACAATTTAATATTTTTTCTCAAAGGGAATAATATCAAATATACTTGAAAAGTTTCTAGTGTTTTCAAACTCAAAAGTCACTTTTGAAGAAACTTTCTATGACATCTTGTCAGTCATTAAGCCCAAATAATTTTACTATAGATTACATTACTGAGTTCCTTGGACTCATAATAAGTTATTCCTCATGCCAATTTTCATCAAACACTCTCACATGCTATTCCGGAATTTAGTCTTTATCATCAAATAAATATTGCATGCCTGGTTATAAGATACATTATTCCAAGCAGAAAAAAAAGAGCTTTTTTTAAAAAATATATATATATATATATATATATATATATATATATATATATATATATATATATATATATTTATTAATTGATTTCAGAGAGGAAGGGAGAGGGTGAGAGAGTTAGAAACATCAGTGATGAGAGAGAACCATTGATTGGCTGCCTCCTGCACCCCCACTACTAGGGATTGACCCCGAAAACCAGGCATATGCCCTTACCAGAATTGAACCCGGGACCCTTCAGTCTACAGGCCGATGCTCTATCCACTGTCAAACCAGCTAGGGCTAGAGCTTTGTTTTTAAACCCTATCTTGGAGTAGGAGAGTGATGTACCTTTGGTGAAGAGCACACAGCATCATGGTTGAGAGCACAGAATCTAGTCCAGCAGATTGGTACTTATATCTCAGCTCTCTTGCTTCCCTTTGTTGTGTCCTGGGGCAAAATACCTGACTTCTCATATCAAAGTTCTTTTTCGGTAAATTGGGAATCTCTCTCTCTATATATAAAAGCCTAAACGACCATTATGACTGAGTGACCAGAATGACCAGAATAACTGGACACTGGCTGGTAACTATGATGTACACTGACCCAGACCTTGCTTCTGTGGCTCTGACAGCCCAAATCTGGTTCACCTGCACCCCAGACCAAGACAGGAAGGAGAAGAGAGCCCAATTCCTTGCAGAATTGGCCATTGGTTAGATTGCTGCTGGGGCCAACCTCCCACAGTCCCTACTCCAAGTTGGCCAGCCCCCCTAATTGGCCCTGATCATCAGCCAGCCCGAGAGACCCCACCTGTGCACGAATTCGAGCACCGGGTCTCTAGTAATAATAATAATGTGAGACAGCATCTAAAGCATTTAGCATGCAGCTGGCATACGGTTCATAAGTATTCAATCAATGAGTTATCACTCAAACCACCACCACCCAAATGCTACAAGTCAACAGTTCCGTTAATAAGCATCCTAATCTCAGTCAGGAAGATAGTGTTGCAGTTGTTTTTTTTTTTTTCCTTAAAATTTTTACGGCATAATATGCTAGCATCTTTTATGTATGCAGCACAACTCCACCTTATGGAATAAAGCTAGTACATTTTATGAATTAGTCCACAGTATAAATGCTGGGTTTTATTTAAAGAAATGAAAATATTTATATATATTGTATTTACTTTTCTCTTTTAACAGACCACATGTGGATATTTGTAATGAATATTTCATTTTAATACAATGATTGTTGGTGAATCAATAAATTAAAATTAATTCAGTTCACTGGAAAAAGCAATGAACTTTATAACAGAATACGTGATTTTGTATACCATTTATTCTAGCTCCTGGCAGTGTGATGTGACCATATACTTTTATGACTCTAATTTTGATCTTACAAATTTCTATAATCTCAGCCTCTTTGCATTTATCTCCTTGGGTCAGAGAAAACAGATACAGCTTTATGCAGAAAAAAATGGCAATAATGAAATTTATTTTATATATATATATTCAAATTCTTTATTGTTGAAAGTATTACATATGTCTCCCTTTTCTCCCATTCTCCCCACCCGCTCTCACATCCCTGCACAGGCCCTTACCCACCTACTGTCTGTCTCCATTGGTTATGCTTATATGCATGCATACAAATCCTTTGGTTGCTCTCTTACCCCTTGCCTTCCCTCTGATGATTGACAATCTATTTGATGCTTCTATGTCTCTGGATCTATTTTTGTTCATCAGTTTATGTTGTTCAGTATATCCACAAATGAGTGAGATCATGTGATACTTATGCTACTTTGACTGGCTTATTGGCTTAGCATAATGCTCTCCAGGTTCATCCATGCTGTTGCAAATGGTAAGAGTTCTTTACTTTTTACAGCAACATAGTATTCCATTGTGTAGATGTACATTAATGAAATTTATATTTCCCTTGAAGAATATACAAACATGTGGCAAAAATGGCATCAGAATTCCTCAGATTTCATTGTACATACTGTATTTGAATTTAATTAAGTGGCATAGGAAAAGACTAATATGAATAAATATTTTAATTAGGGATTATTTGAATTATAGTTGACATTCAGTCTGTTACTTTCAGGTGCGCAACATAATGATTGATATCTGTAAATATTGGGAAATGATCCCACAATCAGATTAGTCAACATCCATCATCATACATAGTGTTAGATTTTTTTTCTTGTGATGAAAACTTTTAAGATTTATAATTTTATGAACTTTCAAATATGCAGTACAGTGTTACTTACTATAGTTGTGATGCTGTACATGATAGATTTTTAAAAAGTGATTGAAAGAGTGCTTTCCATTTCAGAGAATTGAACACTTGTATGCTTTTGGAAGAAGTTTTAAGGAGACAAATTTTAACAACTAGGTAAGGATTAATTTAACACACATATGAATTGCTGATGTAGTCATACATCTTTCCTTAGTTCTTAAAAATAGTTTGATTTTCTTAACCCTCAATATACCACAGTAACCTTTAACAGTTAGGTAGTCTCACATAATGCATTAGTAGAATTTTAAATATTCTTTTTTGTTTAGAATTTTTTTAAAAGCTTTTTAAATCTATTGTTATTTTTAATCAAATTTACTGGGGTTACATTGGTTACTAATGCCATTATATAAGTGTGAGGCATACATCTTTATATATGACATCTCTATAGTCCATTGTATGCCATCGTCACAAAGTCTAGTCTCCTCCTGTCACCATATATTTGACCCACTTTGCCCACTTCATCTGCCCCACCCCATTTCCTAATAAAATGTTATCTTTTGGTTTCTCTTCTCACATCCTGTTCAATTTTATATTATCTTTAAGTAATACCTCAAACATCTTATATTACTCTGTGCTACTTAAAATCAAATAACTGACACACCTCCTAGCCAGGGAATAAAATAAAACTCCCAATCCTGACTCCTGCGAAAGAGGCCCCAGAATGATATTTCAAAACGATTCCCCTGGTTCTACCCAAATATGTTTGTAGTTTGCATTTCCCCAGAGACAAACTCTAAAACAAATATTCACGTTCAAGTTACTTATTTGAAAGATAACTTTAGGATATGCCAGTAAAGAGTGGGAAAGCCAAGTCGGAAAGGAAAGGCAGCCAATCGCGAATGAATCAGCAAGCAGGTTCTTACTGAGCAAAGCCACATTTCGCTTCCATTGAGAAAGTCTGGGTGTATTTCAGAATCACATAGAGGTGGGAAGAACAAGCTGGGATTTCTATGCCCCACACTTCCTTTCATCATTGGTTGTGGGGTGCTCCTCGGGGCGGGGTGTTCATTCTGAGCCATTGCTAGAACACAGTGGCTTTGGTCGCCAGGTAAAACACACAGGCAAGGAAATGCAGGTGAAGGCAGCTGAAAATGAGGAAAGCAGGTATTAGAATAGCTTGAGGGACTTTGAGTGGAGCACCAACAGTAATAGTTTCCCTCTTCAAAATCATACAGAATAGGAAGCATAGAAATGGAAAGCAATAAAATGGCAGCATGTCCAGTTACTATTTTATTTTACAATGATATTTACGCAGTTCTCTTTATAGCCCAACTTTTTATTCCTATAACATCAAGACTAAAATTTTTATTTCTTCTGTGTGAATATTTTTTCTAGTATCCTATCCTTATGATATATCACATGTTTTGTTTTATCCTCCCCCCCCCCAAAAAAAAACACAAAACACCTCTTTAGGTTTGCATAGTGATTTTATATCAGTTCCTTTACCATGATCTTTATTTGGACAGTCCCATTAATTTGGTTTTGCTAAAAGAATTATAGAGTATAAATCTAGAACCCAAAAAGAAGAAAGAAAGGAATGTGCTAAAGAATCATACTGTGCCTCCTATCCCTCTGGTCAGAGCAGAGATCACTAATGGATTACATCATTCCCTTTGAGAGGCACTTCAGCCTCAGTGTCAATCACGTGTTTGTCAATATCACTAACCCACATATCCTACTGTACTCCCACCGAAATTCTTTATCATTCAAACTACAACTCAATTTTTGATCAATTCAATAGTCAACCTTTACGTCATCTATTCCTGGGCTAGAGAATACTTGTGCAGAAATGGGCATACTACGCAGATGAATACTATTGCCATTGTCTCAAACTTTATTTGGACCCCGTAACAGTGTTTGGTAATGGTTAGATGTCTCTCTAGTAAGCTCTATTGCTAATCCTCCAAAACAATTTTTATTAATTACAACCTTTTGTTGCAAGTCTCTGAAAACCAACTTGAACTAGTTTAAGTAACGGGGGGGAGGGGGGCTGATTTATGAAAATCTTTCTGTAATGTCTCACAGAATCAGAGAACTAGGAATAAGACTGGTTCTCTGTTACAATGAAGCAAGGGAATTAAATTTTATCTCCCTCCATATCTTTTATTATTATCTTTTGTGAATTGATTATATTTATGTTTTTGTTCAGATTGCACCTGCTCTGTCTTCTATATATTGGGAAACATGGGAAATACAATCAAAGGACAACAGGATGTGTTATTCAGGTTTCTATCTTAAAATCCAGATTACTAGAAAGACTGTGACTTTTTCAATTCAGTTCCAGAAATTTTAGGTGAACACTATGATTGGTTACACTTGAACCTGGGCTAATCATCTGTGGCCAAGGAGGCACAATTGTGATAGAATAGTTGGGCATTTCCAGTGGGAATAATATGGATTAAATAAAATGGACAGGACAGTAACTGTCCTGTGAGGTTGATGGATAAATACTACCATAGGTACTGATTCATTCACCTTTCTACTTTATTTTTTTTAAAATCCATACCCAAAGATATTTTTATTGGTTATTCTTATTGATTTTAGAGAGAAAAGAAAGGAAAGACAAAGTGAGAGGTGTGAGAAAGAGAGAGAGAAACATTGATTGGTTGCCTACCTTAGTGGGCCCAACCGGGGATCAAACCCACAACCTAGGTATGTGTCCTGACTGGTAGTTGAACCCTGCAAGCTTTTTAGTGTGCCAGATGATGCTCAACCAACTGAGCCACAGGACCAGACTCTACTTTTCTTAAATTGTAACCTCACCATGCTATTCTTCTAAAAATATGACCTCACTTTGTTTCATGAAAATAATATGAACGTGTATGTAAAACTGCATTTGTTCTTTCTCCTACCGCACCTTTCTATAATAAAATAGTTGCATCTCAAACTTATGGTGAATTTCTAGGTCCTCATTATTTATGGTTACACTTAATGGAACACTAAGTTACATTATTTATGGTTACACTTAATATGGTCTGCCATATTGTCTCTGAACTGGTCCCTAAACTCTTGCTTTTACACTACCTGGTTCAAAACACAAGTGCCAAATAAACTTTCTGCATCAACAGCTGTATCTACAATTGTTCTCTTAAGAGGACACCTTCTTGGGATCCTAATTCCAATAAAATAAACAATTTAGTTTGGCATGCAGGTTTCTCTAGTCCACAATACGGTATAACCTACTGCCCCAGTTTTATCTCTTATCACTCCCTTATATGTATATGTTATACCTTAGATGCTTTCATTGATTTCTTTAACAGACTATGAGTTTTCCCATTCAGTGACTTTCTCCTTTCATTGCCAATATCTGTAATTCTATATTTACATTTGAAATCTCTTCACTTTTCAAGATTCATATGATTAACCATCTTGTCTGAAATGTTTTTCTTTATCTCTCTACCAAAATAATTTCATCTTCATACAAACTCCATTGTACTCTCTTATATTGTGGTAACTGGGGTACTTGTGCTTGTCCATTCACTAACTTAATTTTCTAATCCAGACATTGCAGAGAACCCTCTTTGCTTTTAAAAAATAGGTTTATGTGGATTAGACGTTCATAGGCCTTCTATGAACCAATAGGAAAAATATACCTTTTCAAATTTTCTCTAGTAAAATCCACTTACACACAATATTTGCCACAACTGTAGACTTTACTAAAGTTTGCATATGGGCTCCAGTTGATGGGTTTACATTAAAATGTACACATAGGTAATGTGTTTTTTATCATAGCACCCTTTCTTCATCTTATAGATTCTGCACTTTAACATCCATTTCTCTTCTGCTCCTTTAGTCTTTTTTTTTGTTTTTATAACTTTCACTTTATTTCATAAAAATATGCCATTAATTATTCTACTCACCATTGGCTTTACTTTTTCTTCTTCTTTTTTAAAAAAATCTTTAAATTCTTTATTGTTTAAAGTATTACATATGTCTCCTTTTTCCCTATTGACCTTTTCCCAGCCGCTCCCAACCCCCAGCACATGCCCTCACCCCCCTACTATCTGTGTCCATTGGTTATGTTTATATGCATGCACACAAGTCCTTTGGTTGATCTTTTACCTTTCACTTCCCACCCTCCCCTACCTTCCCTCTGAGGTTTGATGGTCTGTTCAATGCTTCTATGTCTCTGGATCTATTTTTGTTCATCAGTTTCTGTTGTTCATTATATTCCACAAATGAGTGAGATCATGTGATATTTATCTTTCTCTAACTGGTTTATTTTGCTTAGCATAATGCTCTCCAGATTCATCCATGCTGTTGCAAATGGTAAGAGTTCCTTCTTTTTTACAGCAGCATAGTATTCCATTGTGTAAATGTACCGTAGGTTTTTAATCCACTCATCCGCTGATGGGTACTTAGGCTGTTTCCAAATCTTAGAGTTGTAAATTGTGCTGCTATGAACATAGGAGTGCATATGTTCTTTCTGATTGGTGTTTCTGATTCCTTTAGTCTTTTAGGGGAGTAAAATAGCAACATCTTCCACCCTTCTCTCTTTCTTCCTTAGAGTAAGTTCTCTACCTGAAGCTTTGGCACAGGCCACATCCCTCATATATTTTACGGAATTTATCCTCCATGCATCTTTTGTAGCATCAGTGACTGTGCCTTATGCACATTTGAATTGCTAAGTGGCACTGAGTGACTAGGATGTTAAGAGTCCCATACCTTACACATATAGGTAATATAAGGACAGAAACAAAACTAGAGGATTATGGAACACATATCAAACTTTCAGCTCTGCCTTTTAAATTACGGGGTTCTAGTAATTATGGACATGCCCCAACTATGAATTTATCCCAGCACATTACTTTCTCTGTGGGATAAGGAAAAGTAGAAGAGAACTAAGTATGTGATGTAAATTAGATCAATAGCCTGTATGGAGAAATATATTAGGGGAGAATATTTGTATTCTCTAAATAATTTTATAAGCTCAGTTCCTGTTTTCACTTATCTATAGTTAGTGTATTCACTACAAAATATTTTCCATCTCTTAAAATGAGTTCTTTTATTTTCCCAAGTGTAAGAAGAATTATGTCTTCATGATGCCCAAATTGGGAAATTTTTTCAATGGTTGAGATTACAAAATTGATCCATGTCCTAATTAAGAACATTGTTCTCTAATGACTGCATTAATTTCTGTATGAATGTGACTTTCAGAATGGTCTATGGGAGGTAATCTTAAGTCTCCTTTAATTTTATATTATTACATCCCATGGATAACTGTTTTAGAATAAAATTATTTTAAAGGGTAGACCCTTCAAAATATCAAACTAAAATTATAAATGTGGAATTTTTCTCTTTTACCCTAAAAATTTTAATAAGTTATGTGAATTAGGATGTTGAAGCATATTTTACTAGATATTATCTCCCTGTGTATAAGAGATATGCATATTTCATTAGTCAAATCCTGATTGGAGAAATAGCACCAGTGGGAGTGATAAAGTCTAGGGATTTATCATAGGGATTTGGCCTTAGACATTTGTAGAAGCTGGTTAAACAGTTTATATAAGCCTGCTTTTCTACATTGAAAGCTGGGCCTGAAGTTGGTAGGGCAGGCCATTGGGAAGGAGGGTACATCTGTGCCCCTATAGAACTGGCACTCATGTAGGTCTGCTGACATGGCCATGCCTCGACATCAGCACTGTGACTTGCATGTGAGGTTGGTGCCCTTCACCAGGAAGCTAAGCACACAGCAGGCCCAAGAGTCGGAGAAACTCAAACCTGATGGGAGTTGGTTTCTGTGACCCATAGGAACTTGGAACTATGCAGAAAAAGGAATTCTGAGAATCACAGTTCCCACATGGACGAGCTGACACAATGTGAACCACCTTGCATATGTTAAAAACGAACAAAAGCAAAAAAAATCCAAACATTCCCATTTTTTCCCCCTGGAACAAACATGAATATCTTTTGGTCCATGTTACGTTTTCCTCAGGATTCTTCTCATTACAGATTCTGTGCCTGCATCAGATAACGTCTTAGGAAGTCTCATCCAGGTTACCTTTCCTCCAGACACACTGGATATGATCTTAATTACCAAGGATATTAAGAGAAGATAACAAGGGAAGCAACAGCCATACGATGTGGTAATTATCAGTCTGGGACCTGGAAACTTTAAGAAAAATATTGGGTAATAAGGACTTGGAGACTTGCATGTTTAATGTCTTCATCCACAGTGACCTGATGGGTGTGTTTATTACCATGGTAAAGATCTTATGTTCAAATTCAAACCCCACCCGAGAGGACTGGAAGGCTATTTAAATTGTCAGGGCAGCCTGATACACGAGCCAGGGCTGCATACAAACCATTAGTGCAAAGGGCGAGGATACATGTAACACACAGGGCAATAAACAAAGAGAGCCTTGTGTAGAGTGTAAAAGAAGCATAATGCCCACAGACTGCCCGAGGCTTTGAAAGCAATTTACTGAGAAAGCTTTTACAGTGGCCCACTTTGGAGCCATTGATAATTAACCAAACAAATAACTCAAAGCATGTCCAACCAGTTTCAGCAAACTTCTTTAGGGAGTTGCAATACTTTGAATTCCATATTATGATACGATTGGATCAGTGTCTTCAGCTGCAGCGTGTAAACACACACTTGATTCATGATCGTGTGGCTAATAACTTAAGATCAATATTTCAAATGATGTAATAGAAAAACAGCACGGAAGCTCTCATCAGTAATAAAGAGCAATTGAGCCTTAGTTGTGGGCATATGGAGTCATTATGAATTCTGCCAAATCTATAGATTTATGCTTACACAAATTACTGAGTGATAAAAGAGATAACATTTTCTTATAACTTATTAAACACTATAGATTTATTCATATATGACACCCAGAAACCAAAAGTACTATTCTCTTCACTGATACTTGTGGGGCCTGAATATAGAGCTGATATTTCTGCTCTGCGGGGACGCTCAGCGTTTTTCTCTGTCTTGCTAGGAGATGTAAAGCTTGTGTTACTCATACGCTATGCAGTGGTCGGCAAACTGCGGCTCGCGAGCCACATGCGGCTCTTTGGCCCCTTGAGTGTGACTCTTCCACAAAATACTGACTTCTGCGAACGGGCCACGAAGTTTCAATCGCACTGTACATGCGCGCCCGCACGTGGTATTTTGTGGAAGAGCCACACTCAAGGGGCCAAAGGGCTGCATGTGGCTCGCGAGCCGCAGTTTGCCGACCACGGGAAGGGATCTGCTTAGAGATAGTTTCTGCTTCTGTATAACCAGGGACGGGCATCATTACTCTTCTCTCACAGGGCCAACTGGAGAGTCACCCAACATAGCAGAAGGCAAAGGGAGTTCTAAACAGTAAAGCGCTGATGAAAATGCCAGCTACTCTCTGATTTGCATCTCAGGTTTCTAGTACCTCAGGGGCTAGTGACCAAGGACAACCGCTCATGTAAAAGGACCTAAATTGAGATGTCTCTTTGATTTGTGAACCCCCTACTTTCTACCTTCGACATTCTCCTGATGCACACTGAAAGAGACATAACCTGATCTTTCTCGTAGCCCGACATTCTTTTCCTTTTCAGTAAAAGTGTGGGAAGCAGCATCACATTCTTTCATCCTTTTCATTATTCTACTACTCATGGTCAGCAGAATTTCTCATAGTGGGTCACAGGTTATCCATTTCCAGAATTGATGGGAATAAACTGTGTTTGGATATGGATGGGATTGCCCTTTCAGTAAATAATAGCCATCTTTTTCACTCCTTTTTTCCACTCACCTGTTCTATAGCCAACCAGTCCCCTATTCTCTGGTTTATTAGCAGACTTCTGCCAACACTTAAAAAACATTTGGCCTGGATCATTGTTTGTTGATTTTTCAGCATTCCTATCCAACTAAATATTAAACCCTGAGTTAGTCGAACTCTCTGATTTCTTTGCTCCTACTCCAGGGCTGTGGAGATTGCTAGGGAAAATGATGCATCCTGAATCCATGCACACCCTTGGAAAGTTCCTGTCTGGACCTAGCTATAACTCACCTAGCCACAGGCAAAATGAATGGAGCAGCCAAATAAATGTGTTTGCAAAATGCATTCTCCTGAACCAAGTCTCCACTGCCCACACGGTTTGCATTCTTCCTTGCTGCTCATGCTCAGCTTCTGACCTTTTGCCTCCTCATTCCATCTGTTTGCCCCATTTCCAGTTCTGGCGTCTCGGCTTTTCTTACCTGCTTCATCTCCTGGCTTCAAGCTGGTTTCTCTGGGTTGCCAAGTTCGAACTGATTATCTAATATTCTGAATACCTTGGCTTGAGCCCAGGACTTGATTTCACAACATTTTCTGATGGATAGCCTCAGAAAGGTTCATGTTTTCGGGATCTGTCCCTTCCTGAGAGGGTCCAGAGTTAGACATTGGTTTCCAACCCTAATTGAGCCACAAATCTTGGCAATACTTTTCCTCCCCATTCTAATCAACTTTGCTTTTTCAAAGAAGATTTTTAATATTCTATCATTTTCACCGAACTATTTCACGAGGCCTTTCGTATTTAATTACTAACCTTGTCTTTTGTCTCCTAGTGAACACAGAAGTCATGAAAGTTCACACTCTCATTTCCCAGCCCCACTCCCCCAATACCTATATCCCTACCAACCCTATTTTATTCAAATCTCAAAGGAAGAAAATGTCTTTGTCCTTTTCAAAGGTATAACTTCTGTTCTCCTAATTATTCTGGAATCTTATTTTCAGCCTATGAACATGTTGGCTTATTTTCTATTGCTTGCAACACACACATACCTCCCCCCTTTAAGCCATTACTGTCATCCTATTTTCTTTTACGTCCTCAATTCTTGTATCAGTAGTTTCCCTTAACTGAGCTTTATCACCTATCCACTTAGCTTCTCCAAGATAAACTCCTTTAGCAGCTATTTTCCTCAAAGTAGACATTTATGGGAATATTTGCTTTAAGGAATTTTGTAAACTAGTTATATACTGACAAGTTCCCTCATCCATTGGCCATAATTCCTCTACAATATGGCATTATCACTTCCCTTATGGTGCTCCTTGATGGTTTAGTTCCCTTATTGAGTAACAATCAAGATTTTTCTATTCTGGTGCTACCTCCCAAATCTCTCTCCACTATCAAAATCTGCAGGCCACTTCCTTTTAGCCTCTTTAAAAGGCTACTTGCCTAATCTTATACAGGCTTACATCAGTGTTTGAGAATGGCTCAATGTACAGTGCCTCATGGAGAACAGTATTTTTATAAAAATCCCTGAAGTGCCTTAATCTCAACATTATCATTGTTGTTGTTATTATTGTTATTTGATACCACCATTAAAATTCTATGTTAGGTCAACAGCAGAAAGATATGTTTGGGTTGTAGAGTTTTTTGCTTTTTTTAAATATATATATATATATATATATATATATATATATATATATATATATTTAAATATATATTTATATCACAACATGGAGAGTGATCTTTATTTTGCCCACAGTTTAGCTCTTTCTTGAGAAGAAGTTTTGAGAAAAAGGATTAAAGAAGAGAAGTAGCAGAAATATTGTCTCATAATGAATTCTTTCTTTACTTTGTTCTCTCATTTTCCTCTTACTTTTCCTAATTTTCCTCAAATTTTATTCTTGTTTTATAACATTTATTTCTTAAATAATCTACCTTGCTTTCTATTTGCAAGTATTCTAAAGTGAGCTTGACTTCTCAGTATAGGATACTTCACTGTGACTTTCACATAATCCTATTTTTTCTTATCCTTATACAAAATAGGCATCTAGTATGTTTCATGAGAACAAAATTATGGTAAACAAATATAAGTGGCCAAGAAATTATTTGTAGAAAAATAAAATGCAGTAAACATCAGCCAATGGTCCATTTATTTTAGCTGTCACAACACACAATGCATGGCTTAAAATATATATTAACATCAACGTGGGTTTTATTTTTTGTGTAATGTGATCTCTCTAGAATCTTTTGCTCTCCTTTGTAAGCCTGATGAGCATTACTACATAGGTGAAGTATGTTGGAGTATCTTTCATTATTTCTATTTTCAATTTGGAAACTTGACAGTTTAGGAAAGCTACGTGAGTTCCTAGGGACAGGTTTAAGTTCTTTTGGGTCAAAGTTCATGTATTATTATAGCCTGCTTTCCTGAACATGTGTGTCTGTTTCTAAAAATAAAAAAAATCAATTACAATTTAGATTCAATATTATTTTGTATTAGTTCAGTTGTACAGCATAGTAGTGAGACAATCATGTACTTTACAAAGTTGAACATGTGTATCTTTCTGTAGTCAGAGTTCAATAAAGGTTATTAGGCTTAAAATGCCTGGGACTTATCTTAGGTCTCCTGACCTTCTGCCCAGAATTCTTTCTATGACATGGTTTTGTTACATAAAGAGGGTATTACAAATTGGAAGTGGGCTCCTTGTTAAACTCCGCCTACTACCTGTGGCCTTGGGCAATCCAAGATTGAACAATGGGCTTTCTAAATAGGTGCAGGGTTAGAATGGGAAGGATACTTTGTATCAGTCGCAGCCACCTGCCTTTTCCTTATGGGACTAGCTACTCTATTTGATGCATTTTGGCTCCTCTCATTCTTAATAGAATCCAAGTTGTAAGCAAGATGTGGATTATAACCAACATTGCTGCTTTCCAGCCAAATGTGCACCATCTAATGACTTTCTGTTGCCACAACATATTAGTTTTAGTGACTAGCCATGGCCAAGGTTCATATTGCCTTCAGGGAAATATGCTAAATGTTGAAATGGAAATAGGTGAGGGGCCGGGGTATGGTGTACAAGGGGCACATTTCAGAGAGTGAGGCTCAAGGGGCATATCGTTGTGTTGGGACAAAGCAGGTTAAGTCATCAGGAACTGCTTGTAAGTAATATGGTTAGAGAAGCCCAGCATCTGGGCACAAGAGTGCATTTATAATGACTATCCCACAGAACACCTAAGTGCAGATGTTCCTTGTATTTCCTTTCCATGCATCCTTGAGGTTCCCTTTTAATTCTGTCTAACTGCCCTGATTGCTTAAAGTACACACACAAAACTGGTTTAATCCAACTTAAATGGGTGATTAGTCATGTATAGAATCAATGTGGCCAACTTTGAAATTTTCTCTCTTTATACTGTATAGGTTAAAAAAAAATCAACCAGACTTTTTTTTTTTTTCTTAGCACTTACACATTTACTTTGGTTTATAGGATGGAAGAAATAGGTTTCAAAAAAAAATGAAGTTTAACCTTCTCAGTCTAGGGAAACTCTTTTGGATAAAATATTTCCAAAGTTAAATTCAACAACACATTGGCAATAGACTTCCAGATAAAGATTCTTATGAAGAATCTGCACAAAGTTAAAGATAATCATTAGACAAGTGTGTAACTAGAGCAGTGATGGCGAACCAATGACATGCGTGTCAGAGGTGACACGCGAACTCATTTTTTTTGGTGGATGTTTCTTTGTTAAATGGCATTTAAATATATAAAATAAATATCAAAGATATAAATCTTTGTTTTAGTATGGTTGCAAATATCAAAAAATTTCTATATGTGACATGGCACCAGAGTTGTTAGGGTTTTTCCAAATGCTGACACGCCGAGCTCAAAAGGTTTGCCATCACTGAACTAGAGTACGGAGCACATGTAGTTAATTCATAATTAGGGTCAAGATATGAGGAGTTCAATGGAACTGAGACAAAATTGTTTAAATTGTTTATCCCCAAACCCTATTTGTCATAACATAGCATACAGGATAAACATTATTATTTCAGTGTCTTCCAACTGAGAAAAAGTGTTTTACATACAAAACATCAATTTTAACTCCTTGCTTTAATATATATATACACACACATATATTTTTTTGGTGGTATTATCCCCATTAAATTTAAATGATTTGAGATTCAGATTTCTCACAATTTTGTGCTAGCATCTTCTATTTATCCAGTAGCTTCACAGCCAACATTTTATTGCTTTGTTAGAACACCCCATGCCCCTTGCCGAATAAGAAAAATGAACAATTTATCGTACTGAAAAACCACAATTCTTTGTTGATTTAAAATTTCACCTGTTGGAAATTAGAAATCGTTTAGAAGCAATGCAGACAAATTTGAAAGGAAAGAAAACACAATGTACAATCTAATCACATAATAACCTCACTTTTTCATTTTTTTAGGAAAAACCCCCAGCATCAGCTGTCTAACCATTAGCATCAATAGTGTTCATGAAAGCTGCAAAATTGAATCAAACAAATCTATGTCTCTGTAGAAAAATATATTTCATAACAAAAGAAATAGTCTTTCCACTTTGCAATGTGTTTAAAATAACTACCTTTACTCTCCATACTTATCTAATTTATCATTAACATATAAAAATTTATATATGGGATTTAATTCCCAGCACATAATGTATATAAATACACATATTTCTCATTTCCTTCAATGTGTCTGCATGCTCTTCTTCTTCTTCTTCTTCTTCTTCTTCTTCTTCTTCTTCTTCTTCTTCTTCTCTCTCTCTCTCTCTCTCTCAAAAAAAAAAAAAAAGAAATCTCAACTTTCCATATATCCTTTTGGCTTAGCTCAGTGGGAAACATGCTGACCACCAAGCTGAACAAGCAGATACATAAGTCAAGCAGGAGGCTAGTGAGTAGGGATGTTAGTGATGCAAAGGAAAAGAACCAGAAGAAGTTTGTAGAAGTAATGAAGGCGGGGGAGGGGGGGTAAGAGATCAACTGAAGGACTTGTATGCATGCATATAAGCATAACCAATGGACACAAGACACTGGCGGGGGGGGCGGGGGAGGGGGCGAGGAGGGTCGGGTTAGGGCATGTAGGGGAGGCCAGGGGAGGTCAATGGGGGAAAAAGGAGACATACGTACTACTCTTTGTAGTACTTTAAACAATAAAAAAGAAGTAATATGTTTTTTGGTTCTTTCAAGAGGAGATCTCTCACATAGCTCAGATGGCATCAAATTCTTCCAGGAAGTGACAAGGGCAAGGACAGCAGAGGCATTAAAACTGAGCAGGCAAATGGCAATAATGGTTTGGTGAAGTTTTTTTAAAAAAAGTAAAAGTGCTATCGAACTTGGACTCAACTGAAGCACAGGAGAACTTATTTCACTCACATATTATAGGATATGAATTGGAGAAGGTACAATAGGAGACCACTATCTACTGTGGATCTGCTAATTTCGCTGCGCTTTGGGGAGCTCCGGCTGTAAACATACCAGCCTCCTGAATTTATCCTCAATCTGTTGCTATGCTTTGCAGCTACTAATGACATTTTCCCCATGCTAATGCCTACTTCAATCCCAGAACAATGAAAAATTCCTGCACTCGGTGTCTAGACGTCAGTGCGTTATTTAATATGAGTTGTTATAACGGTGCCTGCAGTTTTAGTCTCGTACATACATACATAATTTACATTTAAACAGGCAAGGTGGCCACCCAGGGACGCCTGGCACAAGCACAGTGCCACCTGCATGAAGGAAAACACAGTGTTTTATGAGACAAATACATCAGTTATTTCCAGGAATGTGCACAACGTGCTGCACTAAGTAAAACAATATGATTTAAAGGATTTATAGGAAGCAAACCAGAGGGCCATAAGGGCAAAAGTAAAGGGAATTTTTAGAAAAAAATATATTTATATCGAAAACTTACATAAAATAACACAAACATTTCCCCCAAGTTTTCAAGGTATTTTCTTCAAAGTTGCAAGTCAGAGGAGAATGAATGATTCAGAGGAGAAATATTTACTTGAGTGGCCAGTTTTTTTCAAAAACATTAGATGTCTTAGTATTGTAGATCTTTAACTAAAACACTTGTTTGAAATAACATTCACCTTCATGTAAAGTATTTGGGAAATATTAGAAAGGTGCGAAGAAGGATATACACACAGATACATCAGAAATGACCTCTCAGTGATTTAGGTGTACAGCTTTCTAGTCATTTCAGTTTTCCTTTTCATAAATGTTTATGCATTTTTTAAAAAAATGACATATTTGGGGGTTGAGTTCTTCCTTCTTCTCTGAGAAATGGTTTTCCAAATACCAGGTGATTGTGGGATGTCTCTTGTTGGATATGGGAAATCCACTGGCATTCTTTGGGAGGGGTCTAGTCCTTTGAAGGTCCCTTCTCTCCATCTTTTGCTCAACACGAGGACTCAGTGGATGACCTTCCTTGACCCCTCTGATCTCTCAACTGAAAACTTCTCACTGCCCTGTTTGTGGCCTGACCTATATTGCGGACGCATTTTGCTCTCTGTTTTGGTCAAAATGTTGAAAACAAGGAGATGTTTCTGAAATGGGGAAATGATCACTTTCTCATTAATTTTAGAAATTTTCTTTACATATGTTACATTTCTTCCAGTCATAGTTCCTCAAATAATTATGGTATTAAAAGCATAAAATTTGAGCCGGGCTGGTGTGGTTCAGTGGTTGACCGTCGACCTATGAACCAGGAGATCATGGTTTGACTCCCAGTCAGGGCACATACCCAGGTTTCAGGCTCCATTCCCAGTAGGGGGGGTGGGGTGTAGGAGGCAGTCCTTCAATGACATTTCTCTCTCCCATGTTTCTGTCTCTATATTCCTCTTCCTCCCTCTCTCTCTAAAAAAATAAAAAAATCATATTTTAAAAAGCATAACATTGGATAATATTTTTGAAACTATAACAGGAGAAACATACTACTTAATACTTTAGTAACTTGGTTTTAAAATATTCTATATACCTTCAGATAAATTAATCATAAATTTAGTAGTGATGCCAGGAAAATCAACACTTTTAAGTGAATCAGCCTTGCTGTTAATCTTTTTTTGTAAAAAAATATATATTTTTTATTGATTTTTTACAGAGAGGAAGGAAGAGGGATAGAGAGTTAGAAACATCGATGAGAGAGAAACATCAATCAGCTGCCTCCTGCACACTTCCTACTGGGGATGTGCCCGGAACCAAGGTACATGCCCTTGACCGGAATCGAACCTGGGACCCTTGAGTCCGCAGGTTGACGCTCTATCCACTGAGACAAACCGGTTAGGGCCTTGCTCTTAATCTTAATGATTAATCTTCTTAGGTTTATTAGAGTTAGGCATGCAGGTTCACAATGGCTAAGACCTGAAAACATTGCAAAATGTTATTTTAATAGTTGATCATGCCTATTTAATATCATAGCATTCTACAAGCAGCCTTCTACATGATGTAGCTAAACCAGGAATTCATTTGTTAATTTTCAGTGCTAGTTCAGGCTTACTGAGTTGTAAAGGGGTCATTTCTTTTAAAAATTGTATAATGCTTTTTTGGGGAAGTAAGAGTATATATTAGCAGGCTGGGGAAATTGCTTAGCAAATTTACAAGGCCACAGCATATTATATTTAATTGTCTCCTACTTATTATATTGAGTCCCGTTTTTACCCTTGTCTAAATTTAATAACAAAATAAGGGAATTTTAAAAAGTACATATGAAATGTCTGTGTTGGGCACATGGTAGGAAATTTTGTACGAAATCTATTATTTTGCAACCCTATAAACCATCTATTTAATATCAGTTATAACTATATTTTATGCATTAATTTTCAACACAACATTTTAAAAGGTTATTTCACAAGAGTGTCTAGGTGTTTCCAAATGTTTCCTATTAGATTTTTAAAAAAATGTAGTATGTTTGTGGAGTTAGTTTCTTCATAACTGCCTTGGCCTTGGATCTTGGTTGATGATTTTACAACTCATCTTTCTGACTCAACTTTTTCACTATGCCTTACATGAAACTAGGTTTCTAAGGAATCCCCCTCTCCCCCATTGATAGAGGACTATATATATTGTCAGTGTACCACACTACTCACCACATCATTCTCCAAGTGTTTCTAAAGTTTGAATCCATTGTACAGAAATATAGAGAAGAATGATTATAGGTGGTAATGATTCCTTGGTAATCAAGACACACCAACTCCCTGACTTTACAATTCAGTGCAAGGGACACACAAACAAATAAGAGTGTTAAATAAGTTCAGGAAGTGGCAAGGGCTGTGAAGAAAAAGAAAGCAGGGTGAGGGGAGAGAGAGTAGAGGAGATGTTCTTATAGACAGGTGGTCAAAGGAGTTTTCTCTGAGGAGGTGGCCTTTGAACATAGAACATATTAAATGAGGCAGTGTAAATAAAGGAAACAGTAATCACAAAGACCCTAAAGCAGTGGTTCTCAACCTTCCTAATGCCGTGACCCTTTAATACAGTTCCTCATTTTGTGGTGACCCCCAATTTCATTGTTACAAATTGAACATAATTAAAGCATAGTGATTAATCACAAAACAATATTTAATTATATTTGTGTTTTCCGATGGTCTTAGGCGACCCCTGTAAAAGGATCGCTCAACCCTCAAAGGGTTTGCGACCCACAGGTTGAGAACCACTGCCCTAAAGTAATCTGTATGTATTTTCCATGTCTCCTGAGATCAGTACAGGCTAAGCATAGGAAGAGAAAGAGAAGGGGTAGAATATGAGTTTGAAATACAAATCCTGGGTCAGAACATAGGGGAGTTAGTAAGCCATGGTTCAACCTGTTTTGCACTGGTACAATCAAACTCATTTAAATATTAAATACTGCCACAGAAATGAGCTACTCAGAGCTCCTTATTGTCTCCTTGCCTTGGTGGGTACCCTGATCTTCCCATAAGGACTGATACAAGAGTAAGGAGTGGGGTGGTCGGTGTTGTTGTATTACTTATTAAATGTTCTTTATTTTATCCCTGACAGCGAGAATTTAGGCCTCTACTCTAAGTGTTAAGGAAAACTACTGGATGGTTTTAAGTAATGGGCAGGCAATATGTGTGAAACCATCTTATTTACTGTTTTAAAATATCGAAGAAGAGACTAAGGGAATGGAAGCAGGACATCATCTACAAAACTGTTGTAGAAGTCCAGGCAAGAGATGGCAGTGTGTTAGACTAAAGCGGTGGAGATGGAGAAAGTGAGGATTGGTCAGAATCTAATGTAATAATAGAGGGATATGCAAATTAGCTGGGACGCTGTAATGTCACAACCAATCTACAAGCAGCAGAGAGCTACAGGAGGGTGAGGCACTGGTTGGAGACCTACAGGAGGGCAGGGCAGTGAGCTACAGCGGCGGAGTGCTACCAGCAGCGGTGGGCAGGGTGGTCAGCTGAGGCAAGCGGCAGCGAGCTACTCGCGCACTGATTCATGCACAGGGCTACTAGTTAAGATATATTTTGGTAGTGGTGTTTAATAGATAAGGACATCCTTCTAAAGTATTTTTTTCATTGCTATTGCTTTAGGACAATGCTGAAATATTTTTGTAAGAATAGAATCCTTACTGAGTTCCACTTATCTTTAAGTGGACATATTTTCATTATGAATTTTTTTAATTAATTAATTTATTTTTTAAAATTAAATCTTTATTGTTCAGATTATTACAGTTGTTCCTCTTTTTCCCCCCAATAGCTCCCTTCTACCCGGTTCCCACCCCACCCTCTGCCCTTACCCCCCCCCCCCCCCCGCCACTGTCCTCATCCATAGGTGCACGATTTTTGTCCAGTCTCTTCCCGCATCCCCCTCACCCCTTTCCCCCCCAAGAATAATAAGTCCATTCCCTTTCAATGCCCCTGATTCTATTATAATCACCAGTTTATTCTGTTCATCAGATTATTTATTCACTTGATTTTTAGATTCACTTGTAGATAGATGTGTATTTGTTTTTCATAATTTGTATCTTTACCTTTTTCTTCTTCTTCCTCCTCTTAAAGGATCCCTTTCAGCATTTCATATAATACTGGTTTGGTGGTGATGAACTCCTTTAGCTTTTCTTTATCTGTGAAGCTCTTTATCTGACCTTCAATTCTGAATGATAGCTTTGCTGGATAAAGTAATCTTGGTTGTAGGTTCTTGGTATTCATCACTTTGAATATTTCTTGCCACTCCCTTCTGGCCTGCAAAGTTTCTGTTGAGAAATCAGCTGACAGGCGTATGGGTACTCCCTTGTAGGTAACTGACTTTCTTTCTCTTGCTGCTTTTAAGATTTTCTCTTTGTCTTTTGCTCTTGGCATTTTAATTATGATGTGTCTTGGTGTGGTCCTCTTTGGATTCCTTTTGTTTGGGGTTCTCTGCACTTCCTGGACTTGTAAGTCTATTTCACTCACCAGGTAGGGGAAGTTTTCTGTCATTATTTCTTCCAATAGGTTTTCAATATCTTGCTCTCTCTCTTCTTCTGGCACCCCTATAATTCTGATGTTGGTACACTTGAAGCTGTCCCAGAGGCTCCTTACACTATCTTCGTATTTTTGGATTCTTTTTTCATTTTGCTTTCCCAGTTGGGTGTTTTTTGCTTCTTCGTATTTTATTTTTTTTATTATTATTATTATTTAATATATTTTATTGATTTTTTACAGAGAGGAAGGGAGAGAGATAGAGAGTTAGAAACATCGATGAGAGAGAAACATCGATCAGCTGCCTCCTGCACATCTCCTACTGGGGATATGCCCGCAACCCAGGTACATGGCCTTGACCAGAATCGAACCTGGGACCTTTCAGTCCACAGGCCGATGCTCTATCCACTGAGCCAAACCGGTTTCGGCAGCTTCTTCGTATTTTAAATCTTTGACCTGATTCTTGCGATCCTCTAGTCTGCTGTTGGGAGTCTGTATAATATCCTTTATTTCAGTCAGTGTATGCTTAATTTCTAGTTGTTCCTTTATCATAACCTTGAGGGTTTCACTAGATTTCTTGAGGGTCTCACTACATTTATTGGCGGTTTCTAGAAAGTTCTTGAAGAACTTTAAAAGTGCGGTTTTGAACTCTATATCCAGTCGTTTGCTTTCCTCCATTTCTGTCATTTGTGACCTGTTTCTTTGTCTTCGCATTTTTAATGCTTCTGTGTTGATAGAGTGGCTTTCTGTGCTAGGTGTCCTATAGGGCCCAGTGGCTCAGCTTCCCCAATTACCTGAGGTGGACACTCTTGGTGCACCCCTTTGTGGGCTTTGTGCACAGTTTTATTGTAGTTAAGCCTTGATTGTTGTAGGTATCACTGGGAGGAATTGACCTCTAGGCCAATTGGCTGTGAGAGTCAGCTGTGACTATGGTGGGAGAACTTCTGAACTGAAGACACCCTTATGAGGCAAGACTTGCTTCACTGGGGCTTTGGTGCTCACTGAGTCTGCCCCCTGAGTGTGTCCGTTATGGATCTGAGGAGTTGTAATTGGATGGTCCCACTCTGATCACTGGGTACACTGGCTCTTGGATCTAAGGAGGTGCTAATTTAGCCTTTGCCTGAGGCTACCCAGCAGGAGCTACGAAGAGATCTGCAGATTCCCTTTCCTTGTTTGGGGTTTGGAGGTGCACAAATGAAGCCCAGCTGTGAAGCAATGCAAGCTGCTGTGGGGCCTTGGGCCTTCTCTTGGAAGTTCTGGGTCTGTCTGGCCCTGCTGCAGTTTGTTAGGTAATTTTCAGATTGCAAAGGGCCACGGCATTCATATGCAAAATCCTCTGCCTCAGCTTGGGTGGGGCAGGGTCTCAGGGAATCAGGGAATCAACAGGGTGGAGCCAGCAGCTATGGTTGATCCTCAGCCCTGCCCTAAAGGGCCCCGTGTCTCAGTGTCCCGGTAATTGCTGCAAGTACCCTCGAGAGAAAGCCGCCCTTGAGTTCCGAGTTCTGCCCGCTGCCAGACAGTCCAGTCTCTCCCTGTATGAGTCTGGGTCACCAGAGACTGACCCGGAACTGGATTTCAGAGCAGTTAGAGGCTTGTGACTCCCCCCTGGTTCAAAAAGATAGCCGTGTCCTCAGTTGCCAGCCCTTGCCGCGTGCGCCTCCGTACCTCTGCACTTCCGCACCTCCTCTGAGTCTCAGTGTGCTTTTCTCTTTCCTTCTAGTTGTAGAATTTCCACTCAGCCAGCCTTCCTGTGGTTCTGGATGATGTCCGTTTTGTCTTTTAGTTGCATTTTTGAATTTGTTGTGGGAGGCAGCAATTTCTGGTGTTTACCTATGCCGCCATCTTGGTTTCTCCTTGTTATGATTTTTGTGTTAGTATCTAGTAAAGTCTTTCAGAGTAAGGTATAATCTAAACAAACAATTTAGAAAAGGTAACATAAACATTACTTACACATGGCAATATCTTTACCTGTAAATTCTTTTGAATATATGACCAGTCTATACAATTATAAACTATACATGTTTTATACCTAAAAAGCAGCTAATTACTGATTTCACAAAGCAGTAGAGACATATTGTCTGTATATTTGGAAAATAAGGTAACCATTTTTATTTAAAAGTTTTAATGATGTTACATCCTTGTTATTTATTTGTTTAGTGTTTACTGTGGTCCAAAATGAAGTGACTTCCAAAAATACATGTAAAACAATCAATAAAAAATTAGTAAAATAAAACAGAGTAGAATACTAAAAGGGCAGAGGTAAGTTACATACAAATCACATATAATAAGGTACTACTAGGTATTAACATATAGTATAATATTATATATATGTTACCCCCTAGTTTTAAAAGCAAAGGCAAACAAATGGCAGGGTTATGAAAGTCCAGTTTAAACCCTTCAACAGCATTAAGAATTGAATTCACTGATCCAAATCTGAAGAAGATGATTAAGGTTGATAAGGTCAGAATCAATTTCACAAATTGTACAGAAATTGGTATGAATGTTGAAATAAAGGCCTATTTAACTTCCTTGAATAGAAACCATATTATAGAATTTCCTGCTGCCTTTAGTGCAGTAATACAATGAAGAGGTAATGTGCAATTTGTTCTCAATTTAATTTAAAATAAAAGGCTCCAAGACAAAAGAAGCATTCTAGCTATTAGAAAACATTTCTCCAGAAGATTTGTGGGAAAGTACCATTTAAATCATCCATTTGTATGTTCCTGTGTTTACCAAAGCCAGTACTTAACCCAGATAAAAAAAGTATGCTGTATTGGGACAAATGATTTTCAAAACAATATCTTTGATAAGTGGCAGTAATTATAATAAGTCAAATTGTCTTCCCATTGCTGCCTTAAAATCTTCTCTTGCCTTCCTCCCCCAGTTTTGATGAGTTTTTTTTTCTTTTCTTTTCTTTGTATTCTTTTACCTTTAAATATAATTCCTTCACTGGCATTTACTTACATTCATCACTAAGCAACTGAATCTGTGATACCCATTGTGCTTTTTGAAAAGTCAGGTGTGCTCTATTTCTTTTATTTTCTACATTATAAAGCAATTTCTTTTAGTTATTGACTTATGACGCTTGATTCATTTCTTTGTGTTTAGAAAGTAGCAAAACATATGATCACTTCACAAAATAGGACCACAATTTGTTCTCCACTCTCTTTGTATACCCTGGTCCACTCAAGGTAAACATACTCCTCTCCTCTTTGCCATATTTTAAAATTAATTTAGAAATATAACACAAAGAAAAAAGCAGGGTTGACTCATTACTAGTCAGCCTTCTACCCTGACTAAGCTCAGACCACTTTCATTTGGGGAAACACGTTCCTTAAACGCACGTAGAGACTTTCAGTTTCCTGTTCAGCTCTAGCCAGGCCGAGTGCCCTCTTTCCATAGAAGTTCCAGCTCTCAAGCCTGCACCATTCCAAGAGTGCACTGGCCATCCTCTTAACTGAATTCTATTTCTAATTTCTATACCCACCCCCCTAGGATTACTATGGTAATAGCAATAACAATGAAAATAATAATAAAATGATTAACATACTCTGAAAGCTTAATATATACCAGATTTCATGCTCTTTGTCCACTAACTCATTGAATTCATATAACAATCCAATGAATTAAGTATCATTACCAACCTTTTAAACATGAGGAAAATAGGGCTTAGATACCCCCAAGGTTACATAGCCAGTAAATGGCAGAGTTGGGATTCAAACCCAAACTCAAGACCAGCTGATTTCAAAGACTGTTCCTAATGACTGGGCTTACACACCACTTTCAGCCTCAGGTTTCACAGGTTTTAAATACCATCATATTTAAGTTATATTTAAGTTTAGAGGTTTGTTTCTGGATTCAGAACACAAATAATCATAGCTAACATGAAATAAGCCCCTAATTCAGAGCCAGGCAATGTTTTTGTTATTTATGTGCATCATCCAGTTTACATGGCACAATAACGCTTGTCACATCTTTAATTTTTTTTTTTTTTTTTTTTTTTTTTTTTTACAGTTGAGGAAACTGAGCTTCAAAGCTATTAAATCACTGCGGAAAGCACCCAGTTGGTAAATTGCGGGTCTGTGATTCAAACTCAGGCCTTCCTTATGACGGGAAGGGCGTGTTTTCATGTTTCTGCACATTTAGGGATTTCTGAGCAAAAAAAACTTGAACAGGGGTTAAAGGACGAGCCTGGGTTAAGGAAAAAGAAAGAGGACTGCATAGATCGTGAGAAACCCTTAGAGAGAGTTAGGGTTCATTTCGAAGTGTGTTTGCTTTTTAAGGGGATAAAACCTGGAGTCATGGACCCATCTGTCCACATTCCACAGAATTGTAAAATGTTAGGGAGCAGAGGTTTCTCCCCTCTCTTAGCAGGGGAGGAGGGACTGGGTCACCCTTACAAGCTTCCAGATCGCTAATGTCGGCTTGCTCTCCCACATGTGAGAAACCCCTCTGTACACACACAGGGCCTACCTGGTTCTTCCCCAACACCCTGAAGGTGGGTATGGGGGAACCAATGTAGTTACTACTGTGAATAACAGTCCCTGATCCAGACACCTCATGTTCACTTTCAGGATAACAGAAATAAACACAGATATTATGCACTTGCTGGCTTTATATAAAACACTAACATTTGTATTACCTTTCAAAACCCTCCATAATCCATCTTACAATCATTCCATTTGCTACTGTTTCTGAAATGAACTCTTGGTTTGGGCCCTCACTATCCTATGAAATGGGCGTTGTTAGATATCTGGACCATTACCTATTTTATTTATTTCTCCTGGTTAACTTTTACCCTTTTTCTCACTATTGCATATTTTCAATGTTGAGCTCAAATCCCATATTTGGCAAAAAATCATTTTTTGATCATTTTGCTTTTAAAATATTTTTATTTTCTGCCTAGTAATTTTTGAAATTGAACAACTTACTAGTAGTACTTCTTGGAGTGTTTAAAATATTTGTCTTAAATGCTATGTTTTCAATGTTATCACTATTTTATTCCAATACTAGTATTTTATTTACCTCCATTTCATCCTACTTTATTTCCCCCTCAAAATAACAGTGATATCTATACTAATAAAAGGGTAATATGCTAATTAGACTGGACATCTTCCGGACGACCTTCCAGACATCCTTCCGGACAAAGCCATGGTGGTAGGGCCGAGGCAGAGGCAGTTAGTGGCGATCAGGCTAGTAGGGGAGAGCAGTTAGGGGGATCAGGCTGGCAGGGGAGAGCAGTTAGGGGGATCAGGCTGGCAGGCAGGTGAGCGATTAGGAGCCAGAGGTCCTGGATTGCAAGAGGGATGTCCAACTGCTGGTTTAGGCCTAATCCCTGCAGGCCAGGTCAAGGGACCCCACCTGCTGGAGAGACCCTGCTCACTCCACAGATGCCACCCCAGGTGTGGCCAGCCTGGGGGGGCCACCAGAGATTGGCTCCAGGGTGTGTCCGGCCCATCTCACCCAGTCCCGCCCCACCAGCCACCTTCTAAATAATTACCTTTCAATGCGCACAAATCTGTGCACCAGGCCTCTAGTATTTTTGTAATTATTTACTGCAATTATTCTGATCTTTTTCTTTCTGATTTCTCCAGAAAGTTTAAATTTATATATTTTGTTATTCCAGTTTTTAGGCTAGTCACCTAAGAATTTTCCTTCAGATTTCAAGTATGTACATTAATATGTACTTTTCTTCCACTAGAAATTACAATTTAATAAGCTGCCTGCACTATTACCTTTTATCCTCTTTAATAACAGTAATGATAAATTCTGTTCACTGCTTCTGCATTTTAGAAATATATAATGCTTGTATAACTTATAGGTGTATATTTAAAGTACAGAATCAAACAATAGAAATGGAATGAATCAAGTAGTTCCTTTATTCTGGAATTAAAGACCAATTAGTCTAATTACCTAACTAGTTTATTTTTCTGGGATTTAGTATTTGATATTATTGCTTATTGCTTATTTATCTTTGTGACATGATAAAAATCAGAATTAGCATTTTAAGAATATGATAGTGTTTCACACCACTATTTTATAAAAAATATCAATTTGTTTTTTATTGCTCTATGGAAGTGCAATGAAATTTAGAGAAATAGATTCTAGAGTGAACTGAGCTGTCATGGCAGTGTGAGAATCGCTATCAGACTAAGTGTAATTACCAGGAGGCAAACTCAGAAGTGGGCAGAGGTTGTTCCTACACAAAGGCATCCAGAGGTGTGTGTGTGTGTGTGTGTGTGTGTGTGTGTGTGTGTGTGTGTGTGTTTGGGTGTGTATGCCTGCTTGATAAGCCAAAATTAAGAATGTTAGAGGTAAAACTGAATCAAAATCAGTTAGGCATTGAATGTAAGAGCTAGTTAGAAGAAAGAGGTATAGACAAAATGTGGAAATGAGAGGATACATTAGATAGCAAAGAAAAGTTCAGGTTTTTAGACAAGAGAAAGTACTGACCCAAATGATTTGTAGTTATAACTAGTACTGTTAGAATACTCCAAAAATGTTCCATTAATTCAACACACCTTCCTCTCCCTGGGAAAAATAGAATATTCTTAAGTTTTAATGGATAGGAAAATTTGTATGAAGACATGAGAGAATGAGACCTAAAATGTATTGTTGGAAAGGTTTATAAAGATGCCAACAAATTTTTGCTGTTGTCCTATCTGGTGAAGTTGAGTTTCCCTGAAGAAAGACAGAAGACTGAAGAAAGACAAGCATATTTTGGAGGATAAGTGGTGGGAATCTGTGTTTAAAATGAAGTTTGGAGGGGCTCAAATTCAAAACATTGTCTTCTCATTTTATTTAGAAACATCTCAGCCTTGAAAGAGACAGCAAAATATGGCATAGTCATCTTTCATTAACTGGCTTATAAATCACATAGTGTTGGCCTTTATTAATTCATACTAGAGGCCTGATGCATGAAAATTCATGCACTGGAGGGGGGTCCCTCAGCCTGGCCTGCCCCCTCTCATAGTCTGGGAGCCCTCAGGGGTGGGAGGCAACCAGGCCATCAGGGGAAGGCAATGCCCCCATCACACTTCTGCTGCTGCCACTGCCGGCAGTGCAAGCCGTGGTTGGCCCTGGTTACCTGCACCTAGGACAGCCCTGGGCAGCTGGTCAGCCACCATCTGAGGCTTTCCTGTGCCTTGGGCTGGCTCTGGGAAGCTGGGGGGCTGAGGGAGGGCCTGGCTGCACCATGTGTCTGCTGCTCCTCTGGCTGGGCTGAAAGTACTGGGGGACTCCGGCGGGGCTAAAGGGACTGGGCGCCGCCATCTTATGGCTATGGGTGCTGCCATCTTTGTGATGGTGTGATGGTCAATTTGCATATTCACTCTATTAGATAGGATATAATAGAATGCATGGGTTGGATTAAAAAACTCAGAGGATTAGTATACGTAAAGGTTTAAGTTTAAAAATAAACAAATAAACTATAAGTTGTATCTGTGTGTGTGCATGTGTGTTATATATTGCATAGTGAGAACTTGGATCTAATATATCAGGTTTGAACTCAAGTTCTATACCCAAAGCTCATATTAAGCAAGATATTTAGTCTTTCTGATCTTTAGTGTTCATATTTGTAAAATGTGAACAGTATTCTTTACACTAAAATATCATAAAGGCTATACGAATTCATGTGTGTAAAGACTATAAGACTGGGTCTAGCAAATACTAGGTGGTCAATAAATATTATTTATTGTTCTTAATATCACTTTATTATACCTTGTTAATTATAATAAGACTAGAGGCCTGATGCACAAAATTCATGCAAGTGGCTTGGTCCTTGCAGCCACGGTGGCTTGCCTTGGCCCTCACAGCCCTGGCTTCATCTGGAAGGATGTCTGGAAGGTCGTTTGGCTGTCTGGTCTAATTAGCATATTACACTTTTATTATTATAGGTACAACAATTCCTCATGGTATCACTTTTTTATGTGTTTAGAATGGTAGTGCCCAGTAGTTGTAGAAAACTAAAATGTTTCCTTTTAGCTACTCTGCACATTGTTCTTAGTAAAACATTAGATGATCTTATATGTTTCCCAGTTTTCCTCAAGAATCATTGCATATCATACTTCAGGTCCTGGTCAGCCGTCAGAATACACAGTTAGTTAATTTAAGAGTTTAGAAGATGCTAATGGCTTCACTGCAAATCCCTTGACATTTTAAACCAAGCCAAATAAAGCAAGCAGGAGAGTATTTTACATGAATTCTCCAAAGAGGGAGGGTTATCAAATTCATTTACATGTTTACAAAGGCTGCGAGCCATCCTGACTTGTTTGGTGGAGGACTGTTTTTATATGAACTGAACTCCCTCTCTGATGGTCTGTTGGCAGTAAAACAGCATGAAATCTCACTCATCATTATTACTTACTCTGTGGACCTGTTTTTCATCAGTAGAGTTTGGCATTTAATCAGAGTTTGGGGTGCATCATTTCTGAACATGAATACAGTGCTAGAGGCAACAAAAATCATTAAAATTTGGCTCTTGGTATAATGATGAGGTGCACGAATGGGGTGGAAGTTGTAAAGGACTATAAAACTGTTAAATTTGGTGTGTGGGAGGAAGAAATTATTTGTAAAACCCATAAACTTCTTTAGCCAAAATATCTATTACATGCTAACTGGCGCTAATGAGCTGTTCTAAAAGTCCAGGTCACTAAAATATATATTTGCCTCTCTTTCTGGGTAAGTGAACACTACAAAAAGGAACTGCAGGTTTCCCTTACTATTTTTTTCCCCCCTTACTATTTCTGAAGGAAAAACCAAACAGCCTTAGTACTACAAATTAAGGGCCTAAGCCACATTTTTTAAAGTATTATTTTTAGAAACTATTACCTTAAAAGCAAGAATTTTACATAAGGTTTTGCATTGAGATTTTCTAAACAATTGTCTTATTTTTATCTGTAGAATGAACAAAAAGATATAAATCCTCAAAGGAGTAATGGATTTTTATATTAATATTAACTTTAAAAAGAAAAAAAGTTTAGTTATACCGATAAATATAAGTAGAACATATCATTAAACAGTCTGATAGGGAAATTGATGAAAATAAAGAAAAACCAACATTTTATATTGATACTTATGTCTATGTTTATGTCTATAACTATATATCTATGTCTATTTCTGTATTTATCTATGTATCTATCTCCATTTCTCTACATCAATATCTATATATTCATATCTATCTATCTGAGAAGAAAGATGCAATAAAAATCAGCTTATAATCAGTTATAAACATCCTGTAAATAAGTCTGTCATAACGAGATAGGAAAAATAAAATTAAAAGCCCCTTATTACACCAAGCCACATGTCCCATCTCACACTTTAATGTGTTGCTTTGAATAGCTTTATCCAAATTGGATAGTTAGTAAAGGGTAGGATTTGCAATATGGCTTAGCGATATGAGATTATAGTGCACTTGGCTTTTAGATCAGACTCAATATTTTCTTGGGAAAGTTAAATCCACCCATCCAGTTCCATTAGCAAATGAGCACTAACACAACTGTAAATCACACCGCTACTGCGATTTATGTCAAGTGAATAAGGATAACTCCAGCTCTGCTCCAGGAAGCTGCCAGTAAACTGACTCCATACCTTCAGAGGCCGAGTCAGTCAATCCGGAGAAGAGTCTGAGCAGGAGGAACAATAGCAAACCAATCTGTTAATTAATGGAAAGAAATGGACATTTAATTAAACTGTAATTTAATGTCTCTATTACCAGTGAAAATAATGACGACCAAGGAGATGAACGACATTTTTTTTGGCAAATATTTTGGCTTCTAGTTAGTTCTGATGTGGAAGAGCCTTCTACCAATTGCTCCCTGTCTGACATTTCTAAGTTGTTAAGGGAAGATGATAATTGAAAACCATGTAAACCTAGGATGGAAATCTGTTGTTTATATCTTTAAAAACAGTCTCAGATTTTGGTACCTGTTTTATCTTATTCTCGATTTAGTGAACAAACCTCCTAATATACTAGTCAGGACTAAAATGCATATTCTGGACTTCGTCTGCCCTAAAACTTTCATCTGTTTGTCCCAAATGTATTGAGTAACTACTAAGTGACAAGAACCCTAGGTGCTGAGGCTGCTGTGATGTCAAAGGCAGACACATTCCTTGTCCTTTGTGAGCCAGTGGCCACATTTGAATACATCAACCCCATTCTAATAGAGTGTTATTTGTATGGTGATATGAAAACCCACGTTAGGGGATCAGGCATGGTCTTCTGGCAAGAAAACTGCTAAACTGAAACCTGGAGGATGGGTTGGAATTTAGTTACATGAAGAATGAATGATGAGTATTTTATCAGGGGACAATGTGGAACAACAGACTTGGAGGGTGTGTGGTAATTCCAAGGAACTAGAGAAAGGTCTGTGTGGTGGTGGTCGAATTTACTAGGGAGAAAGTTATAGAGATCAGGTGTAAAGGAAGTCTGGGCTCTGATCATAAACCCATTATTAAACCAGGTCAAGGAGTTTGCAATTTTACAAATGGCAAAGAAATGTTTTTGAAGCACTATAAACCATTGAGAAAATTGTTATAGAAAGATTATACTGTAACATGGGCCACAGAGTGGAAGGAAACAGGGTGCATCTTTAGGAACTGTGAAAATAAAGCTTTAGGCTAAAGGTGACAGTAGTCTGGATTAGGGGAGTGATAGTAGTGGCGATGCTAAGTGGATGTGTGTGTGTGGGGTTGTGGTGGTAGTGATGGTGGTTTAGTCATGTACACAGGTCACTAGACGGTGCAGGGGCGATAGAAGCTGATGCTATTTCCCAGGGTAGGGATTACATTAGTACAATAGACTAATGGGAAAAAGTAATAGGTAGATATTTAGACAAATTGATTTTGAGATGCCAATGGAATAAATGGATTGTATGCAGTTGAAGGTAGTGTCTGAGCTCAGGAGAAAATTTGGGGCTGTGGATGTAGATTTATGAGTTATCAGCACAGAGATGGTTTCAAGCCCTAGGAATGGTTGGAAAGTTTAGAATGCAGAGTATATGGATTGAGAAGAGGAGTTAAATTTAGGGCAATAACATCAATGTCTTCTCTCAATGACTCACTTTCCTTTAAAAAAAATCATACTTCTCTTTCATATGGATGATGGCAAGATTCACAAAAGAGACAAACCCACAATGCTTTAAGTTATTTAAAGAAAATTTTGGAGAACACTGATATGAAAATATATTAAAAGAAAATAACCTGGACTCCACAACTAACAATAAAGTGGTGAGATAATTTTTCCAATGAGAACTTTGATCGAACAGAGTCCTGTCCCTTCAACATAGTGGTATATGCAATGAAGGAGCAATTAACTCTACATCTCTGCTAGAGACACAACTAGAAATGTACTTGGACTGGTAATTGGCCTCTGATTGGCCTCATGACCCTTAATAAGCTACAGACAATATTTTTAGTGCTGCTACACTTTGATTTACAACTTTTGTAAGAGCAGTCTAAGGAGCCATCTGTAAGATTTCCTCAAGGTATTCATTCCTAAAGTAAAGATTCATTTCCTGAAGTATTAATTAATTAATTTCTCCATTCATTTTTTTCTATCACTTTAAATATAATATTTCATGTTTCATGATAGAGTTAAATATTTCCAAATATCTGAATTGATTTTCAATTCCAGAACATTTTTTCCCCTTTTGTAATAGCTCGCCCATTTATAGAAAGCTTACCACCCTGTGGTTTTTGAGGAGCATAAAGGCCTTTCATTCTTAGGAAAAACTCTATAAACACTTAATAAATTTATGTTTGCAAGAACAATAGGACATATATCATACAAATGATCACTGAGTCCTGCCTTTACAAAGAAAGCATTCAGTAAGAGAATGTAATTTATGTTTTAATTTAAAAACAGTTATGATAGAAATGGCTTCAATGTAGACATTAGCAAATGTGACCAGAGAAAGTTTTTTGTTACACTCAGACCTTAGGCAATCAGTTCTGAGTGAATTTGTTTTACCAAGAGGAAAGATTTATTCTGTCAATCAAGCTAGGGTGAGACCAGAGAATAAGACGTGGCTTATATTGAAGCCTCCATTATAATCCTCTTTTATAATCTTTTTGTTTTTGCACTGTAACATTTCTTATCTCTGAATGTAGTGGTTCCGTCCTCTTTTCCCTACTTGACAAGGTTGTGTCTTCACGGAGAAGGCAGAACTCCAGCTGAAGAGGGAAGGGTCCATATTTGAGAAAAGGGCCTAGCAGTTCTGTTTGAGAAAAACCATGGTAAGTTTGTGAAATAGAGGAGAAAACATGCTGTTTGACTTGGTTAAAACAGAATCCTCAAGTCTTAATAAAATCTACTTACATTACCTCAGGGATGGGAAACAAATTGGATTCCTCTTAAAATCAATTCAGTTCAAAATATAATAAAATCCTTTAGAATCTGTTAAAGATTTGTTATAATGATATTCAAATGTGCATTCCCAGAATTTGAGGTGATATGTAAAGAATAATCAGGAAGAGGGTAGGCTTGCAAGCTATTTTCAGGATTTAAAAATGCGTGGGGAGGGTGGGGGTAAGGGGAAGAAATCAACCAAAGGACTTGTATGCATGCATATAAGCCAAACCAATGGACATGGACAACAGGGGGATGAGAGCATGAGTGGGGGGAAGGAGGGAGGATGGGGGTTAATGGGGGGAATGAGGACACATTTGTAATTCTTTAACTAATAAAGAATTTAAAGATTAAAAAAAATAAAAATACATGGGGAACATTTGGTGTCTATTGACAATAAGGGTGGAGAAACTAAAAAGACAAATTAAATGTTTTCCTTTTTAGCTGGAATCCTATCAACTCAATGTTAGAACTCCATTTTGTGTAGTTCTAAGGTTGTATTTATATACATACATACATATTTATATCTGCAATATATATTTGCTTAATAAACACAGGAAATATATACATGATTCTTGAAAAAATGCAACATATCTGCTGCATAAATTCAGTTGAAACATTTTGAAACTAGTGTCTTCAAAAGGCAGAAAATCTGAATATATATATATATATATATATATATATATATATATATATATATTTTGAACATTTAGTGCAACTAACTCCTGGTTGTAGATTAAAACCCTGGTTTATAAAATTCATAAAAGTGTTCCTCATCCCCTGCGGCTGGCGGAATATGGGCTGGAAGAACCATCTATACAGCTTACTGCTTTTGTGGCTATTTTGTTATGACCATGGTCAAGTTTTCCTTTGAGATCCTCACTTAGATAAAATCTCTCCTGTATGAATCGTGTGTAACAGCCCCGAAGAAACGCTCTCCCTGGCTTTCTCATGTCTGTGCACATTTATTATAGTCAATGCTATGAATGAAAAGCAACTTCCTTTCAGTTGTCTCAAAAAATGATTTGCTATTTTCCCCAATCTAGTCAGAAACACTCCCAATTCTGTAATGCATAGTACATTTTACGTAAAGTAAATGGAGAAGTGTCTGTGACTTTTCAGTTTGGAAATCTTTGTTTTGCCTCTGCTGGCAGTCCGGAGTGCTCATTAAGCTTTAGTGTCTCTTGGTTTCAGGATGTGTGTTCAGCAATTCTGGCCACCAGAGAGTTCCCTCGCTCAGAGTCCAGCCTCTTCTGGTTAGGAGCCACCACATCTGCAATTCTGCTTTTCTATTGAGCTGGGATGCCGTCATCATTCTTCTCCCTTTTGGTATAAGCATGATAAGCTTGGGGAAAAGCCCAGTTATTTTTCATCAGGTGTATATGTTAGTATGTGTACAGAAACAATTTTTGGCCATCGGTGCTAGCATGGATATTTGAAAGAAATTCTTTCTATTATTTATTAATTTCTAATATATGAGCCTTTTATTGTATACTAGAGGCCCGGGGCACAAAAATTTGTGCACTGGTGGTGGTGGTGGGGGGGTGTCCCTCAGCCCCACTTGTGCTCTCTCACAGTCTGGGACCCCTTGGGAGATAACGACCTGCTGGCGTAGGCCTGCTCCCGGGTGGCAGAGGGCAGGCCCAATCCCTAGGTGCAGCCCCTGGTCCGGCTCAGAGCAGGGCCGATTGGGGAGTTGGGGTGCCTCCCCCTGTCATGCACAGAGCAGGGTGGATCAGGGGGTTGTGGTGCCACCCCTGTCACATACAGAGCAGGGCCGATCAGGGGGTTGGGGAGCTCCCCCCTGTCATGCACAGAGTAGGGCCGATAGGGGAGTTGGGGCACCGCCCCCTGTCACACACAGAGCAAGGTGGATCAGGGGTTTGGGGTGCCACCCCCTGTCGCCCACAGAGCAGGGCCAATCAGGGGGTGGGGAACTCCCTCCTGTCACACTCAGGGCAGGGCCGATTAGGAGGTTGCGGCTCCCCCCTGTCACACACAGGGACCATGGGGGGGGGGTTAGGGCGCCGCGCCCTGTCACACACAGAGCAGGGCCGATCAGGGGGTTGGGGAGCTCCCCTCTATCAGGCACAGAGCAGGGCCGATCAGGGGGTTGGGGCCCCTTCCCCTGTCATGAACAGAGCAGGGCGGATAGGGAGGTTGTGGCCCCGCCCCCTGTCACACATGGAGCCGCAGGGAGATGAGGGGGTTTGGGCGCTGCCCCCTGTCTCGCTGATCCAGGGGCCAGGAGTCCCTGCGGCTCCACTGATCCCAGTGCTGGGAGGCCTCGCGGCTCCGCTTGACACAGGGGCAGTGAGGCCTCTCTGCTCAGCTGATCCCAGTGCTGGGAGGCCTTGCGGCTCTGCTGATCCCAGTGCTGGGAGGCCTTGCGGCTCTGCTGATCCCAGTGCTGGGAGGCATATTACCCTTTTACTATATAGGATAGAGGCCTGGTGCACTGGTGGGGGCCGGCTGGTTTGCCCTAAATGGTGTCCTGTATCAGGGTGGGGGTCCCCACTGGGGTGCTTGGCCAGCCTGGATGAGGGGATGATGGCTGTTTGCAGCTGGTCACACCCCCTTCAGGGTGGGGGTCCCCACTGGGGTGCCTGGCCAGTCTGGGTGAGGGGCTGAGGGCCATTTTCAGGCTGGCAGGCGACTGAAACTCCCAACCTCTCCTTTTTTTCTTTTATTCTGGGATTTATTTACCTTCTATGGCTGTCACTGGAGCTGAGAGCCGGCTTTAGCTCTGACGCTCCGCTCCAGCTCTGAGACCTCCACTGCTGAAAGCAGGAATCCAGGGTTTGTTTGGGTTCTATAATTGCAACATTGTTTCTGTCCTGCTCGCTCCAGGTCTGACAACTGAAAGCAGGTTTCTGGGGTTTGTTTAGGTTCTATAATTGCAACATTGTTTCTTAGAGTGCAAGCTCAGAGGCTGGCAGCGGCAGGTGGGGAACCTTGGCTTCCTCCTTCACTGGAGCAAGCCAGCCTCCTGTTCACTTCACCTGCCTGGCTGCTGGCCGCCATCTTGGTTGGCAGTTAATTTGCATATTGCCCTGATTAGCCAATGGGAAGCATGTCAGAGGTACGGTTAATTACCATGTTTGTCTATTATTAGATAGGATTTGTGAGTATCTTTATGGAGCATCAAGCACTGGATATACTACTATTAAAGCCTAAAGAGGTAACGAAGGGCAATCTTAAGCTAGCGCTCTTTTCTAAAATGGAATATGTTTCTTAGAAAAATAATCTCAAAAGTTTTTATCTTATGACTTACATATGCCTTGAAGCCACTCCTTTGACAGCATAGTTTGTCAAATTTCCTTTTGGTTGAGAAGGAAGCTCAATACTCATAACTATTTCAAGTTGTGGCAGGTAAAGGGAAAGGTGAATGACAGGATTGCAAGCATAGCACAGGCACCTGGCACATGTTAAGGATTTTAGGCTGCTCCTTGCAAGAGCAAAGAGTGACAAATTGAAAATATCTGTGCCACTCCTATAGGATAATTTTTTTGTTTGAAGAAAGTCAGTTTGTAGGTTTCGGATGGATCGAGTTGTTCAATGCAGACCCAGATTTCACTAACACATCTAATTCTAACTCCTCTGCACGTTTTAGTTGTAATTGCTAAAGAAAGAGGATCTATATTATTAATGCATATTTTTATTCCATTTACCTATCATCCCAGAAATGTCTATTTCTTTTCTTTTTTTTTTTAAATGAATATTTCCTGTTATCTGACAATTGCTGATGTCTCTGCATTTGAAGTGCAGGTTGTGGTGAGGTTAGAGTTAGGGCTTAGCATCAGTCCCTCTCTGATGTAGTTATGGTAAGTAGATGCTAAAGATATGTTTGAACTTTGTAACAGTTTTGAAGAAAATTCAGAATGCATAATATACTTATGTAAGTATTACATTTTGTTTTTTCTTTCCTCTTGTTCCTTTTGGAGATTTACTGTGAACTTTTGGTTCTTTGAAGACGTTTTTCTTTCCTGTCCTTTGATACTCAAACTATTTTTTAAAAATTTAGAGATAATCACATTGGCTGTCTTCATTTCATTTCCTTGGACCTGATTTCCTCTTGATTGTAAATTTGTCATTGGGGAATCCTTTTCTTCCTTTAGGCCAAACAGCTGTTTTTTATTTTATTTTATTTTATTTTCTTCTTCTTCTCCTTTCATTTTTCCACTAAGGAGGTCAAGTTCCTTTGGGGGTGGAGGGGAACTTTAGTTCATTACATTCTTTTCTTTTATACCAACATGTACAACAAGAAATACAAATTGCTTTTGACCTGAGAGTTGCTGTAGTATTTGGAGGTATTCATTTAAATACCTTTGCATTTCCCAATGGTAGCACCTCTTCCAACCTTCAGTTAATACCTAGTTAGCAACTTACTATAGCTAACTTACTTTTATCTGTAAATATGAAAAATGTGTTCTTAGCCATGTGTTAGTTGGTGGCTGAAAATAGTGACACTTATTTAGCTTTTGTTCCTATTTTTCTGTGCTTTCACATTCCACTTATGAATACCAAGGACTGGTTAACACAAATCATTAATCAAAAGCCTATTTCAGACACTGCCAGTGTTTGGGGCACTGATTATTCCATCTATACAGTATACAATATCTTCGAATTGAGTGGCTCTTTACATGTCTGGTGTTGAGAACCAATAGATTTTGTTAGTATGAAATTATGTAATCAGAATAGTGATGAACAATACAGATGCAATTCAGCGCAGAGAACTGTTAGTAAAATTAGGCAAATCAATCTTAGTTTTCATTTAACTTGACAAAACGATAATACATAAAGTAGTGAAACTCACACAGGTTTGCTATATCTTTTGAAAACCAGGATATCGTCCAGGCTCAAATGATCTTACTTTGCTTCTCTGCATGAAAGGAACAGGACAAACATAATATTCACTGATAACAGAACAGTCTATTTGCTCTTTCTTCCCTCCCTCCCAAGGGTTTGATATGTAGATTAATTTGACTGAACCATACATTATAGAAACACAAATAATTCCGTTGCTCATTGGCTGGGAAAGCAATCTTGCTTTCTTTGTATGAAAACTGTTACTTTTTTTGCACTTGAGTACATGATGTCCAAGGCTTTCTTGAAGATGGGAGAGGGAACTAGATCAGCTCCAGTCCTCATATCGCTGCATACTTCTCTAAAATAGGAACATCAGCCAGCACTGTTGGCATTTTGAAATAGTGCCTGTCATTCTCTCTGCTCCTTTTTACTCTTCCTCAATAAAAGGGAAGCTGCAAAGCCCAATGACAGTGCAGCATCCCTTGTCCTCTACTTTGCGCTAAAACGATGGGGAAATCCTTGCCTTCCTGTGATCCTGTCTCCAGCCGCTTTCCCTCTCTCTGTGTGCTCTCTTTCTGTTGCTTTGGGGAAAGGTCTGCTCTCTCCAGCGATTCATTGATAACGGAATGGGTGAATTCACTATGAGATGTTGCAAAATGCCCAATGGGAGACTAAGTTCCAATCAAGAAATACCTGATGCTGTATTTCAATGTCCACTTGGCTCTTGCATCTTCAATTCAGTTAAGAAATGAGGAACAGCAGGGAGAAGACTCACAATAAGCCCCTCTCTTTTGAGAGAAGGGAAGGTGTTGGAAATACGGGCAATTGCAGATAGAAAATTACAGGTCTGTGAGGCCTCCTTTCTCTTTGTTTCTATGTGTGCGTTTGCTTGTTTACTTTGTGAACTATCACGCCAGCTTTCAGGCTCAGCACCCTCCGTTCTCTTTGCTGCGGTAGGAATAGCATTGTCACTGCTAAGATGCAATTTGCCTTGCGAGACTTCGCTGGAACCCCTCTCAGATGTTGCTCTAAGGCAGTGGTTCTCAACCTTGGCTGCACATTAGAATCACCTGGGAATCTTTTTAAAATCCTGATTTCTGGGCCTCATCCTCCGGAAATTGTTTCTTTGTTATGGGGTGGGGCCACAGCATTAGTAACAAAGAAACAGAATTTCTGGAGGATGAGGCCCAGAAATCAGGATTTTAAAAAGATTCCCAGGTGATTCTAATATGCAGCCAAGGTTGAGAACCACTGCTCTAAGGTATCTAGGCCAACTCTTATAATAGGAAAGAGCTATTTTTATGACAAAACTCAGCCGAATTTACTGTCCTGTCACTTGCCAGCTTGGTACTCTGTCCCTCCTGAGGTATGAACATCCCTGCTGAGATGGCTCCGCTAATGAGGTCACCTAAGATACAGCATCTAACTGGCATGTCAGTTTCACGTGACTTTCCCTAGCCTGATCTTATATACTCTGTGTCTGGCCAAAATTCTCACAGTGACTGCCAATTTGGTGACTTCCGCGATTTTAATCATTAATGCAAGTCCTCTGTTATTCTGTTTCAGAGGAGAGGAGCTGGCTAAAACCACACATGTCCTTATGTTCCCATATTTCCTCACAGTTCTTGGATTATAAACTTTGAAAGTAATAAATACCTAGGTCTCTGGAACTTTAGAAAGAGAAAAGCTAAATTAAAAAAGCAAGATGTTTTACATAGCAAGCACACCCATAGATGTCTCTGCCCACATTCAAACCTGGAGGAATGATTAGAATCTTTCACGCCTGAAAGCAACAGAAGATATTTTTAGGTAGGCAAAGGCTTAGGCAGCACACTGCCTCGTTCAGGTGAAAGAAGAGAATGAAGTTGCTTTTACATGCCTTTCTGCCTGAAATTACTGAAATGATTTTTTAAAAATGAAAACTAACCTTAACTATAATAAACTAAGAAAGAGCCACGTTATCAAACCACATAATGGAAAAAGATTGATAATCTAAACCTAAATGAATAGGACAAGAACTAATATATATCTCTTCAGAAACCATATATATATGGTTAATTTACTTCAATATAAGTCAGAGGACCCTAAAGGACCCTAATAAAAAATTCTTTACTTGGGAAGATGGGTATTTGGGAATGGGCAATAGGATATAGTATCCAATCCCCCCACTATAAGACATCAGGGGAAGGAAGGCTTAATGAAGGACATGCCATTTTTAGTTGCTTTGAACTGTGGTAATGCAAACATTTCAGGGGAAGCAGCAACAGGGAAATCAGCTTTCTAGCTGCTGAATGATGTTCTTAAGCAGAGATAAGTTAGCATTCAAATATAAAACAGAAATGAGAATGTTCCACGTCTTCACTGTGAATTCCTGGGCTGTACAGTAAAATGGCATTCAATCAGAGAGAGCTACTTGGAAGGTAGCAATGACTTCAGTCTGAAGATGAATTTACCAATTTGGCAGAACACACTTTCTTACATAGAATAATTGAATCAAGGCTGCTCAGTTATTATCTAACATACTGGCCCCTCTTGTCCCCAAGTAGCCAAAGAATTGAAAAGGTACTTAAAACTACCAATGGTCCAGCCTGTAAATTAAGTTATAAGAAAATAATTAAACCGGTTTACAAAAAAAAAAAAAATAAGGCCTGAGAAAGACACCACAAAACTACTCTTATGCAAAAGGCAACTTTAGAAAGACCTATGGCAATTCAATAATGAACTATAGATAGGATAAATCCTGCAAGAGATCTGTGCCTGGATACTTAAAGTTTATTTTTAAAATAGTTTCAAAAAGGAAAGATGGTGCAAAACAAGCAGTGACACCAGGAAACAAAGAAAAGTTTGAATAAGACACTTTTTTACATCAGTAAAAAAATAAAATAAATGAGCTACTTAAAATAAATTATTGAAACTAAATATAAAAATATGATGTGATAAAACAGAATTAAGTTTTTAGAAGGAGCTAAAAGAGGAAATGGAAATCCATATTAAAAGCAGATGGATGTAGAAAAACATTTTTGAAAACAGTGATATGGAAGACAGTCCTAGGAGAGAAAGCCCATGTAACTATATGAAATAAGAATATCAAACTGAATATGATGGGATAGAAAATAATAGATAAATAGAGGAAGGCACAAAAGGGTTTTATCATGATGACATTGCTAGTACCTACTATATAGTAGTAATTGTATAAATGTCCAACCAGAAGAAGCTGGTCACTAAAGCCATTGACATTTGCAGAACTGAATGGAGAAGTGTCCATAGACAACTTTGTATGGACCACAAAATTTTGAACCAAGCACAAATCATAGACATATAAGGAAAATGGAAATGTACTTATAATTATTCAATAACATAATTATAGCATTCATAGATCTTTCTAAAAAAATTACTTAGAGACAGAATCCAGTTGACTGAAATATTAATCCAAAGGGGGAAAAAAACTGTGAATGAGATAGCGTTATGTAAAGACTGGTAGTGAGCATTGTATCTGACAGAAAATGCATCCTCCTTGCAAGTGCTTTTGTTCTATTTGTAAAAATAATGAGCTTAAAACAGTTCAAAAATGAAAGCATAAATACATTTAAAATTTGATACAATAAAAACAAAATAAGGCAAATTATGATAAAACTGGAAAATAACAGCAAAATTAGAAGCAGACAAATGTCTAACCACTTAGACATTTTGAAATGTTTTCTATCTTTGAGTTCCTCTTGGCTCAAACAAGCAAATTTCAGAACAAGGAAAATCAGTGATATGGAAGACAGTCCTAGGAGAGAAAGCCCATGTAACTATATGATTATAACATGCTAATTATAAAAAAAATATGTGATACAGATTTAGCTTTACAGAGATAAAATTCATAGCAGTAAACGATCATTACATTGAACTACAAATAATGTAATTTAATTAAGCACTGAAGATAGAAATTTTACAAAAGGCGAGAAAAACACAATGTAACGAGCAGTAGAAGGTATTGCGATAGAAATGGGTGTAGACTGGGATGCAAGCAGAGATTGCAAGAACAGAGAGACTAAGATATGAAGGGGTTTATAGGATTGGGAAGTTAGTACTTCTGCATCCCATATAGTAAAGAAAGGCTGAAAAAGACCTTGAACAACAGGCCTAATAGATATCTCACTCGACTGAATTAGTCCTGTGTCAAACGGTATGTTATCTTTGGCCCACACCTACTTTCTTTACATGGTTTCAAGGCAGCCACAGTGAAGTCAATTGAGAAGGATCGCATCTAGAAAAAAACTTTGGATGGGGGTAATTAATATATCCTCAAAAAAAAAAAAAAAAAAAAAGGAACAGAGCCTCATAAGAGTTTGATGAAAGAACATGGTCCTGTCTGGGCAAAATGAAAACAATGTTTCACTGCTTAAACCTTAAAATAATCTTTGGGTCCACCAAGTGTCTGCTCTGGAAGATTCATAATTGCTACAGACTAGCAACCACTCTGTTTCTCTCCTAAATTCTTCCAAATGGTGACTCCCCGCCCCCTGCCCACCCCTGCACTGTTATCTGTGGAGCAAATAATTTGTTCATAGGTCACTGGGCCCCCAGGAGCCTCATTCCAGATCTGATGAAGAGAACTGCCCCCATTTAGCAATCCTGAACTTTGAGATGGGCATTTGGTTATTTCCCTGGAGGAGGAGGCGGCTGCCTTCTTTGGAAAGAAAGATACAAGTTGGAGTTTCAAGAGGCGGCTCTGGTGCTATCCCTTAGCTATTCACCAAACATAGTTTCCTTTCTTTCACCCAGTGCATTATAGCTCAGCTCTCCTTCCACGCCTCCCTGGCAGTTACGTGTCTATGTGAATGAATTATTGCAAGTGGAATCTGGAGAGAAAGTCGCATGTAATATATATGTTTCTCCAAGGCCTTTTGCTTTTTGCCTTTTGCCAAAACAAGACTGACTTCATTAGCAGCCTTGGGTTAAAAATGGCAGAGCCACAAGCTGGAAAGAGAATGAGTCCTTGAACCACAAAAGAGAGGAAAGCCTTTAATAACCAGAAACCCTTGGTTGTTACTTATACAAATTTATTCTTTTATATTTGAGGCATCATTTCTGGAGATTGCTTCTTATAGAAACTAGTGTTCTCTTATGGTACATTACTTTTATTTTTTTCTATTGTTATAATTTATTCCTTTTTTTCATATGTAAATAACTTAATCTGTATTGCTCTTGGTCCACTGTCTGATTATTTTCTTAGGGTTTCTACATAGAAATTTGCTATATGAGATATACAATAATTTTAAAGATTTAAAAATGTTGCCAAAATTTATTCTAGAAAGATCTTACAAATTTTATAATCTCACCAGAAAAAAAAGGGTCAATTTTTTTTGGACTAATATTCTATTTTCAGTGATTTTTTTCCTCATATAACATATTGCTTCAAGGGTATGAATGCTGATTTCTGTGTATACTAGATACAGATGTCACTGTTTAAATTATTGGAGCTTTATTATATGTTTTAATATTTGGTAACATGGACATTCACTTGTTTCTTCTCTAAAATGCCTGTTTGCTTCTAGCCATATTCTCTTTTCCTGAACTTTAGAAACATTTGTTAAGATCCTTAAAAAATTCCATTGGGAATACTATATGAGATTTATTCATTTAGTACGTACTTTTTGAAATTTAATATATTTACAATATTTAGCATTTCTAAACAGAAAGATATTTTTATGTTTGCTTTGTTAATCAACCTCAGTACAAATGTGCACTTTTCTTCATGTACTCAGGCACACTTGCTTTTTAAGTATAAGTCAAACTATTTTATTATTTTTGTTGCAAGTATGAATGGAATGCATGCGATTTAAATTTACAGGGCAAACATGTTTTAAAAATCAATTCTACTTAGAATCATTTCTGTGCAAAAGATTTTGCTTTTCTGTAAGCTAACATGAGCCAATAATAACTAAAAACATAAAAGACTTGTCTGTTCTATTTTTAGGCTGGTTAATATAGCTACACACTTTCAAATATAGGCATTAATAGCTTCATCACATTTTTACATCAAACTACATCTGAGCACTATGTGTAGTTAAAGTTGCTTCAATTTAAGACAAATTTCAGAAAGTTAAGCTTGTCTAGCACCGGAAGATAAAGATTGGGAAGAATTTAGAAATCAGGCCAAACAGGAAAAATTGTTAAAAACTGGGAATGTTTAGACGTAACAACATATGTGAAGAGTTATTCTGTCAAAGGTCTCTGCTGAATGAAAAATCTAGCACCAGAGTTAAAGGTCCAATGACAGAAATATTGATATAATGGTAAGTGAGATATCTTTTGACCACTAGAAATGTACAAAAGTGAGCAGGTTTTTTGTTTTTCCCCCCTTTATCCTGAGCTGAAGCTGGGCAGGCCATCTGTCAAGGACACAGGGTAAAACATTCTTGTACGAGGTCACAGCCTGGCCTCGATGTCCCTACGGTCCCAGCCAGCTGTGATTCTTTCATGAGAGTGTCATGCAGTGAAGGTGGTCCCTGCGGTTAGTGGGGCCTCATTTTAGCCGCCTCAGCAGTGAGCGCTAGTGCCAGCTATGATTTTATTCTGTCTGTGCTGTCCAAATTCTGTTTGTGCAGAACAACTCCCTCTCCCCTGCACCTGCAGTTGAAAGTTCAGGTTGCACAATCAGGAGTTTACTTCTCATATTCAAATGGCTCTTCCAACAGCAATACAATTTCCTCTGCCACAATTAAATTTTCTCTCCCTTTAAAAAGATCTTGCCATATTATGTGGCAACCATTTTTAAAAAAATCTCAAGTCCTATGCCACAAGTACAGAAGATTAAATAAAATCATGGAATCTGGAATAAAATAATCAGAATAATAGCTCTTTATAATTCAGGGCAGTTAGTGTATCTAGTCTTTTACAATATACTAGCTTATTTAAAAAGCAATCTTATGAGACCATCTTTTTTATAACTAAGCTTCTGAGGGAAAAAAAAATAAATTAAATCTAAGAAATAATGCATTGTGTAGGGACATTATAACTGTTATAACATCATCTTTATGTCCTAATTTCTAGCAAATATAAATGTAGTATGTAGGAATTGGCCTCCTAAGACTTGATGCAGATCTTAATTGGAGGGGAGGTGATCATACCATTCAGCACAATCTAATTCACTTGGCATCTGCTTGCTACACTCAGGACCCATCTAAGTCACACCAGGCTGTGGTTGCTTTTTAATTTTTGTTTTTGGCAGAAAAACAACAACAACAAAAAACACATCAAAATACATTTTAGGATTTCTTAATTTTACTTCAAGGATTAAAACACACACACCATTATCTTAAGTTCCTGACAGGTCTAGAAAACTGGGTGATAGCACATTCTCTCCTTGTGCTGTATCTTGTAATTCAGACTGCCTGGCTCACTGAGGAAGGAGCCGAAACTCAACAACAGGAGGCATGCAGGAGGCAGTTGATCGATGTTTCTCTCTCCCTCTCCCTTCCTCTCTCCCTAAAATAAACAAGGGGGTGTCCCTCAGCCCAGCCTGCACCCTCTCCAATATCCTGGACCCCTCGGGGAATGTCCAACTGCCGGTGTGGGATTGGGCCTAAACTGGCAGTCAAACATCCCTCTCACAATGCGGGACCACTGGCTCCGAACCGCTTACCTGCCTGCCTGCCTGATCCCCCCTAACCACTCTACATGCTTTCCTGATTGCACCTAACTGCTCCCCTGCCTGCCTAATCACCCTAAGCACTTCTGCCTGCCTGATCGCCCCTAACTGCTCTCCCTTGCTGGCCTGATCGCCCCTAACTGCTCTCCCCTGCTGGCCTGATCGCCCCTAACTGCTCTCCCCTGCTGTCCTCATTGACCCTAACTACTCTCCTCTGCTGGCCTCATCACCCCTAACCGCCTCTGCCTCAGCCTCCGCCACCATGGCTTTGCCCAGAAGGACGTCTGGAAGAATGTCTGGAAGATGTCCAGTCTCATTAGCATATTACCCTTTTATTAGTATAGATAATAAAGCAATAATAATAAATGCTAACATTTCTTAAGCACTTGGTACCTCACACTGTTTTATTCTTTTTAATATTTTTAATAACTAACTTATCTTACAAATTGAGTCCTTTTTTAAAATATGTTTGTGCACCAGGCCTCTAGTTGTTATTATAAAAAGGAAAACAATCACCCTAGCCGGGTGCTTCAGTTGTTCTCACATTGATGTTTCTCTCTCAAAACAATAAACATATCCCTGGGTAAAGATCCTCCTATCTAATAAAAGAGAAACATGGTAATTAGCGTAGGACCGCTACCCTTCCCATTGGCTAATCAGGGTGATATGCAAATTAACTGCCAGCCAAGATGGCGGCCGAGAGCCAGGCAGCTTGAAACTAACATGAGGCTTGCTTGCTTCAGTGACGGAGGACTCCAATGCTCCCCACCTGCCTTGCCGGCCTCTGAGCCTGCAGTTTGAAACATTGTAACAAATATAGAAGCTAAACAAAACCCCAGAAACCTGCTTTCAGCGAGCCAGGGTCTTGGAGATGGAGTTATACATTGTTTCGATTATAGAACCCAAACAAACCAGATACCTGCTTTCAGCAGCTGAGGCCTCAGAGCTGGAGCCAGAGCTAAAGCTGGCCCAGAATTAAAAAAAAAGAAAAAAAGGAGCAGTTGGGAGCTTCAGCCCTCAGCCCCTCACCGAGACTGGCCAGGCACCCCAGTGGGGACCCCAACCCTGAAGGGTGTGTGACCAGCTGCAAACAGCTATCATCCCCTCACCCAGGCTGGCCAGGCACCCCAGTGGGGACCCCCCCCTCCCCGATCCAGGACACCCTTCAGGGCAAACCAGCCGGCCCCCACCCATGCACCAGGCCTCTACCCTATTTAGTAAAAGGGTAATATGCCTCCCAGCACTGGGATCAGCAGACCCGCGAGGCCTCCCAGCACTGGGGCAGTGCCCAAACCCCCTGATTGCCCTGCAGCTCTGTGTGTGACAGGGGGCGGGGCCACAACCTCCCTATCCACCCTGCTCTGTTTGTGACAGGGGAAGGCGCCCCAACCTCCTGATCAACCCTGCTCTGTGCCTGATATGGGGGAGCTCCCCAACCCCCTGATCGCCCTGCGGCTCTATGTGTGACAGGGTGCGGCGCCCCAACCCGCCCCCCCCCCCAGGCCCTGCGCCGTGTGTGACAGGGTAGAGCCATAACCTCCCCATCGGCCCTGCCCCGAGTGTGAGAGTGGCGGCACCCCAACCCCGATCGGCCCTGCTCTGTGTGTGACAGGGGATGGTGCCCCAACTCCCCTATCGGCCCTACTCTGTGAATGACAGGGGGGAGTTCCTCAAGCCCCTGATGGGCCGTGCTCTGTGCGTGACAGGGGGGAGCTCCCCAACCCCCTGATTGACCCTGCTCTGTGAGTGACATGGGGGAGCTCCCCAACCCCTTTATTGACCCTGCTCTGTGCATGACAGGGTAAGGAACCCCAATCCCCCTGATGGGCCCTGCTCTGTGTGTGACAGGGGGTGGCGCTGCAACCTCCCCATCGACCCTGCCTTGAGTGTGACAGGGGGCGGTGCCCCAACCCCCCAATTGGCCCTACCCTGAGCATGACTGAGGGTGGCATCACAACCTCCCAATCCGCCCTGCTCTGTGCATGAGAGGGGGTAGTGCCCCAACTCCCCAATCGGTCCTGCTCTGAGCCTGACCAGGGGCTGCACCTAGGGATTAGGCCTGCCCTCTGCCACCCGGGAGCAGGCCTAAGCCAGCAGGGCGTTATCTCCCGAGGGGTCCCAGACTGTGAGAGGGCACAGGCCGGGCTGAGGGACCCCCCTTCTCCCCGAGTGCACAAATTTTTGTTCACCGGGCCTCTAGTTAAAAAATAAAAAGGAAAACAGTTAATTATAAAGCCAACTATATATCAGTATTTATGGAAATGTTCGTTTAATCACCTAAATAATAGTTTTGACAGAGGGTCTCTTTCTGCTTTCTACAGATTCAGACTTTTTGGGTAGATTCAATTCTAGATATAGGCAGCTTTTGTTGTACATCCATCACTCGCATCAGAATCCTAAGACCCATGATAGCATTTTAGAGTTAGAATCTTTCTGTTGTAAAGGCAAAGAAAGGGGAAGATGTTATTTACAATATCAACAGCTTATTTATTTCAAAGATCAGGCTTTCTGTTTCCAGAAAATTTTGTTTATATTGTCCTCTTTCACTATTGTCCCTTTTAGAAAATGAATGAATACAGCTAGGAGAAAAAATAATCTTTAGAAATCATCTTCAGTTTAAGCATAAAGCATTTACTTTGATTTACAAACAGACCTGTCAAGAAAAAATGTTGCAAATTTTCATGAAAGTTGAGCCTCAGGTGTAGATAAATATTAAAGAAAAAAGGTGGGCTATTATTAACACTTTCAACAGTTATAAATATGCATACTGCTAAAGAGTTAATGTTATTATTCTTAAGCCAATGGTAAGAAACTGATGACATATTTTTATCCTTTGTACATCTGACCTTGTATGGCGTTCACTCCCATGACGTGCAGCGCATCTAGAACCGGCCTTGCTTGGCATGCTTTATTACCCCGGAATGCATCCTTCTCCTGGGCACACTACGGGGATTCTGCTTCGGGTGGGAAGAACATTTTCTTTTAATAATAAATTTATTTACTAGATTTTAAAAATACATTTTTATTTTTGGAATTAGTCAAGTGGACTGTTTTTCTTATTGTTGGTACATCGAATTGAATGTATTCTCCCATATTTAGTCTGCAGCCCTACCTCTCAAATCAGTTGTGTCATGTGCCAAAATCATTATCTTTCCCCCAATCACTATATTACTTTTTGTTGTTGTTGTTAATCCTCACCTGAAGATATTTTTCCATGGATTTTTTAGAGAGAGTAGAAAGGAGGAGGAGAGACAGAGAGAAACATCCATGTGAGAGAGACGCATAGATTGGTTGCCTCCCACATGGGCCCGGAGGAGGGTCAGGGATCAAGCCTGCAACCGAGATACATGCCCTTGACAGGAACCGAACCCAGGGTCCTTCAGGCTGGGGTTGACGTTCTATCCACTGAGCCACACCAGCTAGGGCACTATATTTCCTTATATGACAGCAAATGGTCACCTGGGAAGTGATAATAGAAAGTCTTTAAAGACTTTAAGTTTTCACTTAGAAAAGAGTTTTCCATTTACCTCTAGGTGATTCTTTGTATTATGAAAGCAGATGGCCTTCTGATGTGAGGGCATCATCTCCAGAATAGTTATATTCTACTTTATCACACGTTCACTTAAAAATGTCATAGCACTTAATAAACACCACCAAACACCAGCATTGTGGCAAGAATTAGGGTACAAAGGTGAAAATTTTTCTTGCTCTCAAAGAACGTAACATCTGATTGACCTCCAGTTTGAGGGAGGAGAGAAGCAGATAGCAAGTTGTATAAACTGATTAATATTCTTTGAGAATTCATGTCAGGCCATCCACACACTTCTCTGACTACTCAAGCTGTAAAGCAATTACATTATTTGTAACATTAGAGCAAAAAAATATTTTTATGCCATATTTTGTGCTTTCTTCAGTTATAACAGTTATGCATGAACATGATGACAAATAATTTTAAAAATACAAAAAAAGACATACAAGTTAAAGGATAAAGATCTTTCCTCTCACTTTCTCTTCCCTCTCTCTCCAACTTCCTTGCCGAAAGGCAAAAAGTACTAACAGTTCAGGATGTTTCATTTGCAAGATTTGGTTACAAGGAATAGATGTCAATGTGTGTCTTTCCATTCGGGAGCATAGGGTTTGTGTTGCATTTGGATAATTTTCTATTATGTTTTCTAATTTCTTGTTGCTAATTTATGGAAAAGTTGTTTAGATTTTTATAATTTTGAACAACATTATTATCTGCTCATATTTTAAAAATGTTTAAATTGACTCACTCTATGTTCTATAAATGCCACTGACCCACAATTACATGATCATTCTATTCAATGCTGTTTTTCCCTGTTCATTTTCTTCTTTTTTTTTAATATATATTTTATTGATTTTTTACAGAGAGGAAGGGAGAGAGATAGAGAGTTAGAAACATCGATGAGAGAGAAACATCGATCAGCTGCCTCCTGCACATCTACTGGGGATGTGCCCGCAACCCAGGTACATGCCCTTGACCGGAATCGAACCTGGGACCTTTCAGTCCGCAGGCCGACGCTCTATCCACTGAGCCAAACCGGTTTCGGCTCTGTTCATTTTTTTTACTGTGCTCTTTGAGGTCAATATTGGTTAGATGATATTTTAGTCAGGATATTTTTGGTTGCAAATAACATTTTGTTACCGTATTGCTTGTATTGTTATTGCAAAGAATACATTTAACTTGAAAAAAAAACTTAGGTAAAAAGAGGAAGTTATTAGGAGAGCCCAACAGCTGGCAGCTGGCCTGAAGTCACTGCAACTCGGCCCGAAGGACACGAAACCAGTAACTGCAACGCAGCCAGGGCGCCTTCTCTCACAAACTCATTTTAAATTTTCTTTTCATTTAGGCCTCATTTTCAGCAGCTATTGATCACCCCCTCATTGACAGGGACCTATATGCAGAGAGCTTCATGTGTCCTGTCTCAAGGCTTCTGCCATTAGTTGGAACTGAATCTCTTTCTTCCGCTTCAGTTTGAAAAACAAAAATGAAAACAAAACCTGAAAAAGAATGATTGGCTCGGCTCAGCTCACATGCTCAACCTTAAACAATGAACTGGGGGTGGTGACCCCCTTCACCCCTACCATATAGCTGTGTTGCCATGGGGAGCAGTACCCCACAGAAGGGGATTATTTTTCCTAGAGGAAATGAATGGTGCTAAGCAGACAAACAAAGGATGACCATGACAGTGGGCCACCTAATCTTATTAGTAACTTTAATGGGATTGCATTTGAAAAATGTTTTTCTATGAAGTGTGATCTGTATAAATGCTATAATATTTTGGTAGATACATTTTAACAAGCTAAGGGATTGGTTTTAAACTTTATGTTTTTAGTGTGGTTTTACCATTTCTTTAGATGACCTCAGGGATTGTATCTTAATATCTATTCATGTCATTTTAGCTTTTAAAAGGATTTTAAAAAATTACCTAAATATACTTTTTTTCATTTCTTTTCTCTCTTCCTTATTCTTCCCCCACCCCACCTTATGTATTTATTTATTTAGCCTTTTTCTTCTTCCTTCCCTCTCTCCCACTTTCTCTCCCTCTCTTGAACCTTGACCAATTTTAAGATTTGGGAAACAACTCTCAAAAGAACTATGACAATTCCTGGGGTGGTATTTCACCAGTAATCCCAAGCAAGAGACATGAAAAAAGAGAACAATCTTCAACTATCCTAAACACAAAATTAGCATCAGGCAGAGATGAAGGAAACAAACCTGGACCAGACCTGGAGGACACTCACATGCCCCTCCCCTTCTCATCCTAGAACACTCCTGCCTTGCTGTCATTCAGGGAGTCAGATGGTCCTCAGGTACTGGGAGGTACATCAGCTGAATAAAGCCTATCCTATCTAATAATAGACAAACATGGTAATTGACCATACCTTCGCTATGCTGCCGGGGTCCAGCCCCAGCGGGTCCAGGGGTTCCCCAAAGGTGTAGACGGAGTCGGCGAAGAAGGAATGACACGGAGACAGTGTTCAGTTGATCAGCAGCCTAGCCAGGATCTCTAGCCAGGATCTCCAGCCAAGTTCTGGTCTGGATCTCCAGAGAGGTTCTGCTCAGGTTCTCCAGTCAGGTTCAGTCCAGGTTCTCCAGGCAGGTCCAGTCACCAGGTTCTAGTCAGGCTCTCCTGCCAATCTCCGCAGTCAGGTTCAATCCAGGATCCCCTGCCATGCTCTCTTGCCAGGCTCCGCCTCCAGGCTCCCAGGCCAGTCCCTGTCCAGGATCCTCCGGCATGCTCTTGCCAGCGAAGTTCTTCTGTCTCTAGAGAACGTTCTGTGTAGGTTCTGTGCCTAGGCTCTGTCTCTCTTGGTCCTGTCTTCCAAGCCCTGTGTCCTTAGTTCTGTGTTCTGAGTTCTGTCTGTTGTCTTGTTGCATCTGTATTTATACCAGTTGATTCTAATCCTGTCAATTTCTATTACAAAGGTTAGGGCGTTTCTTATCTCCATTCCAGGGAGTAAAGATTATGTAGCTTAAGCATGATTGTTTGTAGTTAAATTGATTAACTACCCACCTGGCACTTAGTTAAGGAGTTTCATCCCCTCCCTAACTTCAGGGGAAAATCCCTACCTGGGGATTCAACCTTTCTCGGAGAGGTGACCTTGGTTAAAACACAGCGCCAAGAAGGTGAGCAAACATATTAAGAACCATATGCTATATATGCCAGGTCCCTTGAAACAGCAAGGATGGACCGGCTCCCGGCACTATGCCTCCCATTGGTTAATCAGCGTGAGATGCAAATTAACCCAAAGAAGATGGTCGCTGGCAGCCACGCAGGTGAAGCGAGCAGGAGGCTTGCTTGCTTCAGTGAAGGAGGAAGCCAAGGTTCCCCACCTGCCGTGGCCAACCCTGAGCTCCTAAAGCAACAAAGTTTCAATTATAGAAGCTAAACAAACCCCAGATACCTGCTTTCAGCAGGCTGTGGCCTCGGAGCTGGAGCGAGCAGGAGTCAGCTCTCAGCTCCAGTGACTGCAACAAAGTTTCAATTATAGAAGGTAAATAAATCCCAGAATAAAAAAGAAAAAGAAAAAAAGGAGAGGCTGGGAGCTTCATTCACCGGCCAGCCTGAAAACGGCTCTCAGCCCCTCACCCAGCCTGGCCAGGCACCCCAGTGGGGACCCCTACCCTGAAGGGGGTGTGACCAGCTGCAAACAGCCATCAGCCCCTCACCCCGGCTGGCCAAGAACTCCAGCGGGACCCCCACCCTGATCTGGGACACCCTTCAGGGCAAACCAGCCGGCCCCCACCCGTGCACCAGGACTCTATCCTATATAGTAAAAGGATAATATGCAAACTGACCCTAACAGCAGAAAGACTGGGAATGACTGGTCACTATGACACACACTGACCACCAGGGGGCAGATGCTCAATGCAGGAGCTGCCCCCTGGTGGTCAGTGCGCTCCCACAGGGGGAGCTCTGCTCAGCCACAAGCCAGGCTGATGGCTGCCAGTACAGCAGTGGTGGTGGGAGCGTCTCCTGCCTCCTCAGCAGCGCTAAGGATGTCCGACTGCAGCTTAGGTCTGCTCCCTGCTGGCAAGTGGACATCCCCCAAAGGCTGCTGGGCTGCCAGAGGGATGTCTGATTGCCATCTTAGGCCCAATCCCCTGGGGAGCAGGCCTAAGTCAGCAGGTGGTCATCCCCCGAGGGGTCCCAGACTATGAGAGGGCACAGGCTGGGCTGAAGGACCCCCCACACCCCCCCCCCCCGAGTGCACCAGTTTTTTTGCACTGGGCCTCTAGTTCTTTATATTTAGATCTTTCAAATGACTTCATAATATTCATAAATGCTCTATCGATGAGCAATTTTTGCATTCCGGGGGGAAAATCTCCTTAGTGACAAGTAGTATTCTAATTTACAGCTAAACTGTACTTTGAGTTTTACTTATATTTTTGTCTCTTTTTATCAAAGAGATTAGATTTTTTTTTGTAATGCTAGCCATTTGCATTTTGATATGAAGATTTTGCACCCCTGAGATGCCTTTTTTATTACTCGGCTTTCTAAAAAATGTTTTACATTTCAGGACTTAACTATACTTTGATGGTTTTGGAAGACTTCCAAATAAAGCTGTTGGGGTTTGATGCATTTAAAAGGGATAGAATCTTTTAAATGTCTATGATTTTACACTCTTATCAGATCAATCTGGTTATTGCATATTTTCCTCACAACTCAATTTCTTATTTTTGGAATTTATAGATAAAAAGTATAGAGTTATGTTATTTTTCCATTCTTAAAGCCATTTGTGTCTTCTAACTTTTTTTTTTTTTGCACTAGACCAGTGGTTCCCAACAGTTTTTTGGCCATGCCCCCCTAAGCATCTCTAAAATCCTGACGCGACACGCACCCCCTTTGTGACATGTAATTCTTATTATTCAAAAAGTGAACTTTCACGTGGAGGAAGCCTGAAAGGCCATTAACTTGGTCTAAACAAGCTTCCAAAGAACATGGCATCCATGAAAGAGAAAAATCAAAGAACAAAAGGACAGTTGAAGTAGTGAGGAAGAAATCACTAAAAAGTTGTTAAAAATAATATGAAGTGATATGAAAAAATAAAAAATAAAGTTTCAAAACATATAATAGAGAACTGAAATGCATAAATATGTCACAATATATATTTATATACTGTATATGAGGCCCCCCAAACCATAAAAAATGCAAAAAATTCACTGTTAATAACTCATTCTTGAATTGCCCCCCTTAAAAATAAGATTGCCTCCCTGTGGAGCATGTGCCCCACCTTGGGCACAACTGAACTAGATTCTTTTTTTTTTTTTAATATATTTTATTGATTTTTTACAGAGAGAAAGGGAGAGAGATAGAGAGTTAGAAACATCGATGAGAGAGAAACATCGATCAGCTGCCTCCTGCACATCTCCCACTGGGGATATGCCCGCAACCCAGGTACATGCCCCTGACCGGAATCGAACCCGGGACCCCTCAGTTCGCAGGCCGACGCTCTATCCACTGAGCCAAACCGGTTTCGGCTGAACTAGATTCTTAAAAAAAAACAGCTATTGCTTTTATGAATCTACTAGTGGCCTGGCCCAGTGTATGAATTCGTGTACATTGAAAAGAAATTAATTAGAAGAAATATTTTAATACCGCTCTTCGCCCTTTCTCTATAGTAGAAGTATCAACCAAATTCACAATTGACAATGACAGATCAAAACACATGCATGCGATTGGCACCAGTGAGAGCTTTATATATATAGATAAACTTGCTTAATTAGACCTGCTCTCTGATTTAGTTAAACTTTTTCCAGCCCAGTGAAGCACCACATCTCTTTCAGGTAATTGTCAGCAACACAGCAGTAAATATCAACACAAGCAGATTATTATTGTAGATCACACAGGGAGAACAAAGGGTGAAATATTTAACTGTAGCAGTGTTTGATTGTATTCTGTGCAGTGAGAAAACCTGAAGTCATTTTCAAGATTCACCATTTCTTACTTCTTTTCAGTTGGATCAAGTTTCTAAGCTTTCTAAATCTCCGTTTTCCAGCTAATTAAAAGAAAATAGGATTCCACCAAGTCTCCTATCTACCTACTCCAGGACTTCTGTGAAGATCAAATGATACGAGGCATGGGAAAATGCTTCACAGACTTTTGGTTAAAGTGTAAAATGTTTCTACCTGGCTATAAAGCAAGTTGTGTTCCTGGACTGAAGAAACTCCAAGGAGGCTAGTCGTTAGGGAGAGGAAGCCAGGCATTGCTATGTGACGTCATTACATGGATGGTCAGACACTTAGCATATTAGCCTTTTCTATATGTAGATTATTGGTCCTCTCACTATTATTTATTTATTTATTTATTTATTCATTTATTTATTCATTTATTTATTTATCTTTTTAATCTTTATTAATTTCTTCCTTTGGGAGTTGAGTCTTACTGTTACCTTTTTTTTGATCCTTGAAGTGAATGTCTAATTTTTTAGGTTCTTTTTTGTTTTCTAATGTATGTGTTTAGGATTACAAATTACTCAACACCTTTTAGCCTTGTTCTGCAGGTTTATGGCATGTTGTGCTTTTGTAAACAATCTCTAATTTTAAAATTTATAGTCTCTGTAATCCTATTAGCATGTTAAAGTGTGTTTTACATTTTTAAGGGGATAATTTACATTGAATTTTTTTGTTTTTCTTTTATTTTTTTAATTTTCCATCAACTCATATTCTGGAAATGTTGGAAGCAAGAATGAGTCTTGTGTAAATAATCTGTCTTCTTCAGCTTTCTAGGAGTTTATCTGAACTATTATATTTTTTCTTTCTTTCTTCCATTCTCTTTGTTCTCATCTTCAGGAACTGTTATTATATAGACGTTCCCATTGAGCCTACCCCTCCACTTCTCTCATGTCATTTGACTCTGCATCCTCTTTGACTACCTTCTGAGGGAATCCATTGGCATTATCATTGGTTCACTCAGTTTTTAGTTAAATGCATTCTGCTATTCACTCTATGATTTTTGTAATTTTAGCAGAAATTTTTATAATTCTAATTTTTTATTATTATTTTTTTCTTAATGCCAATCTTTCTAAGGATGCTGAAGCCTAACAAATTTCTTTGTGGATGTTTATTATAGTTATTTAAAATTACTTTTTGACTTATCTTTAACTGTTTCTTGAATACAGACATTCTATTGGAATGTTTATTCTAAGCTCCATTTAAAATTATGTTTCTTTAGTGGAAGAAATCTTTTTCATATCTACAGTTATTTTACCTCTCTAAACCTACTGCAAAAAATTCTCTCTTGCATTAGATTATTCAAAGAGCCAGCTTTTGATTTTATTGTCCTGCTAATGATCAATAAAGGAAGCCCGGCTTCTGTATGTGTGAGTGTGTGTTCTCTAGAATGAAGAGTTCTAGTTCTTCATTTTGTTTCTCATTATTTGGGGGCACAGCCTTGATTTCACAGCTTGTTTACTCAATTTACAATTACCTCATCCATAAGAAAACTCAGTTCTATTTGGAGAACATAATGCCAATTTTTACCTCAGGGCAATTCTGACATTCACATGAAAGTGATAGAAATTCTTTTGATGTACATGACTCATCCATTTTCCCAGCCAACACTGCCTCTGATCATGTAGTGATATTGGATTTACTTTTCATGAAGCATATATATATATATATAGTATCCCCACAAAATGTATACACACTTTAACAGTTAATAGCTCAATTGATATCTCTCTTTTCAGATTAACCAATTGGAATCAATAATGGCAGCCAAAGTGTGTAAACTTTTTTGGGACACCCTGTATATATATATGAAATGTTTGTGTATTTATTATTTATTTCCTCCGTAAATTTTGTGTGGTCATTCTGGCCCTGTTTACTTTGTATGTTCCAGAAATTCTTACTCTTCTTCTCAGCTGAGAGCATCATTACAGGATTTGTGATTCTGCTATTACTTTTGTCTATTTTTGCATTTCTTTAATAATTTCAAAGAAATTTTTTATAGAATTAAAAGAAATTCATGTGTTCATTTATTTATGTTTCTAAATGGAATTGAATTATATGATATTTTACTTACTGAAAATAATTATTTCCTTTAGGATGATAATTTCAACATGTTCTGTGTTTTGGATTGAATGTGTTTTCCCTAAATTCATGTTGAAGCCCTAGCTCCAATATAATGGTATCAGGAGATGGGGCTTTTGGGAGGTATTTAGGTTTAGATGAGCTCATGAGGGTGGGGCCCCCATAAAGGCATTTGTGTCCTTATCAGAAGAGGAAGAGACACTAGAGTTTCCTTTTTTCCATGTGAAGATACAGGACAAGGGTAGACATCTGCGACATCCAAAGAGGGCTCTCGTCGGGAACTCAATCTGTGGCACCTTGACTGTGGACTTCTCAGCCTCCTGAATTGTGAAAAATAAGTCTTTGCTGTGAAAACCACCCTTTCTATTCTTTTGTTTTGATGGCTAGAGCTGACTAACAGTCTAATACAAACTTTTTTTGAATATTTCTTAAATGTTTTAAATTATTGTAAAGCTATTTTATTTCATATGCCACTGGCTTAAATTTGTTTATTCACTCCACCATAAGAATCCTTCTAAGGCTGACTTTAATTTCCTTAGACTTCTTTATGGAAGGTATTCGAGCAAATGATGAGATATTCTCTACTTACAAATGTTTCTGAGACTCTCTCCATTCATCATCAACTACTTGTGTTGTGTTGAGCAAGTTACTAAGCTCCCTGTGCTTTTACTTGGCACTTGAGTTAGATAGAACAGTGTCCTTCAAACTTTAGTATGAATTGTCTGGGTAGCCTGTTAAAATGCAGATTCTGACTTGTAGATCTTGGATATAGCCTGACAATCTGTATTTCTGGCAAGCAACCAGGCCATGCTGGTGTTCCTCTGTGGGCTGCATTCTGAGGATCAAAACTAAATATATTCTAATTTCTTTTCAGCCATTTGCACACATCAATTAAACGAAGCTCTTAATAGAATACAAAGTGCCAGTCAGAAGCAGTGACTCCAATCTTATCTCCCTAGGATCTCTCTTCTGTTCTCAGGGCAAGATAATCTCACAGAGTAGAGGTGGCTGATGATGGAACAACATTTATGTGTCTTGGACCATAGTTTGATTTCAACTAGGCTCCCATTATATTTGTCCTCCCAGCCCAAAGGGGACCAGCCTAGATCTAAAAAGGGGTCTCAGTGTGTCATGGGAGAGAGGAGAATGGGCACTGTGACTATCTCATGCCATCACATTGTTGTCAAAAAGAGGGACCTGGACCTTTATGGTTCTTCCCTAAGTGGTTACATTAGAGCAGATACTTTCTTGCCTATTGAGTTCTCACCACTAAGACCTATTCTTCAGGATGAGTATGTTCCTTCCCGTTGGCCCAGCAGCTGTACCTTGCTAAGGGACATACATGTCTATCCCCTAAAAATAATTGTGGCTACACTTTGCTGACCAACTCAAAAGCGCGGTTTTCTAATCAAATTACTTCTTGTTTGGAAACTGGCAAGAGCCTTGTTCTTCCTTTTTCTTTTTTCATTTCTTTATGGCAGGAAAAACTAACAGCAAATTTAAGACATTTATTTCTTATATATTTCAGACCACCAAAAATTATAATTTGAGTTTTATATATTTCCTACATTGATGTATAAGTAATTTTTAGACTTCTGTTTTTTATTCAACTGTTAAACTATAAGTTGTTGTTTTGGGTGTTTTTTTTGTTTGTTTTTTTTTTTGCAGACATTGTGCCTTTGTTTCTTTGATACAGCATATAGTTTCAGTATAATATTCTATATACAGTGGGACTCACATTATATTTTTGATCAAATGAGCTTTATTTATTTATTTATTAATATATTTTTATTGATTTCAGAGAATAAAAGGGAAACAGAGATAGAAACATCAATGATGAGAGAGAATCATTGATCGGCTGCCTCCTGCACACCCCACATTGGGGATTGAGCCCGCAACCCAGGCATGTTCCCTGACTGGGAATTGAACTGTGACCTCCTGATTCATAGGTCGATGCTCAACCACTGAGCCATGCCAGCTGGGCTCGATCGAATGAGTTTTAGATTCCAGTTTAGTAAATATTTTCCACTGAGAGTCAATGTACACAGAGAATGACTAATGACTAATAATTGCCTGCTAAGTTGGCTATAGCAATGGATAAATTATATTCTTAGATTTTTCCTTATCCTAAATGTTACAGAAAATCTATATCATATTTTATGGTGATTAGTAGCTTTTGCCAGATCTGTGTGTGTGTGTGTGTGTGTGTGTGTGTGTGTGTGTGTGTGGTGTGAGAGAAAGTTCAAAATCAGACAGAGTCTAGTGTACTACAAGTAAGCAGAACTCTTGAAATAACTTTCTAAATGATATAGACTGTTTAAAATAATATGGTAAAATGGGATCAAGGTTAGTGGACACAGAGTATGGTAATAAATGCTAAAATGAGATCTCCAAGTTCATAGATGACAAATAATAATAGAATAATAAAATACATAACATACATGAAAATTATTTTAAGTAATGGTAAGAAATAGAAGGGAAGAGATCACACCATCTTTACTGGGGAACATAGACTCTACTAAATCCAGAAAAGTCCATGAATCATACCAGATTTATTTATTTTTTAAATTTACATAGCATTTCCCCAGATCTCACTTGCTATAACCACTCTTTAGATACCACAGAGAAGTGTTAGAAAATCTCTTTCAGTTGAATAATCCTATGTTCTAAGCCATCATCTAGACTTGATGGCCCAAGATAATTATTAGTAAAAATCTCTTCTACTGAGGTTAAAATGAGTAAACAGCAGGTATTCTCAACACTGCCTGCACTGCCTTCCTCTGAGTGTTCCTGGAAATGGCAAGCTCAAGTTATGATAGCAGTGAGCATAATATTTGAGGAAATCTCAGACTTATTGAGCATGAATTAGATAAAGAAAGTGCGAGTCTCACATTGATTCCGGTTAATGAGGAATGTAATAAAGAACATCAAATGGAACCGTGTGTTTCTTCAATCTCAGAAGCCAAATTAAAGACGCCTAGAACAAATGATAAAGTTTATTTTCCTCAAACGAATGAACAATTCAAAGCTTGCCCACAGCAATCCTTTCCTTGTCAACCATTTTGCTTTCGATTAATAAAGTGCATCTCAATACTTTACAGAGCTGGTGCCCACAATTGAATTTGAGTATCAATGGCAAGAAAATAAAGGTTTATATGAGGCTCAGGGAACATGCTTATTCTGAAGAAAAACAAGTGAGTGAGGAGTATGGAGACAGTGTGAAGAGCATTGCTGAGACACCACAGGAGGCCACACGGCAGTCATGTTCATGTTTGGGGGAAATGCAAGCTGATGACCAAGAGGGCAAGGAGTGAGAAAAGTTGTCAGGTGAGTAAGAGAGAGGGAGGGACCGGTACAGTTGAAGGGACAACTTCAGCTCAGGAGGCCATGCTGGCAGCAGGGTCAAGAATTGCTTCAGGAGTCATGCAATCTAAGGCTGCGAATTCATGCTCCATTCCTAGTCCTGCTGAGAACTTTCTGTGGCAAACATCTGGTGTCAGGGGGTGTGTGGTCCATGGCAGACCTCTCCTGGCAGACAAAAAGGGTGGGGTTCGCCTGCAGGTCCATACAGGTCAGGCCTGGGTGTCTGACAGCGCCAAGAAGAGGATCTCTCTCTGACTGATACCCGCCTGCACTCGGAAGATACTATGTGATGCACTGAGTGTGTTAAGAGGAATGAAAGGGTGATGGGAAGATTAATTAAAACAAGGAAGAAAAAACAACCTGGTTTGAACACCTTCAACAAATAGTGGAGAGCTCACAGCTCAATTAACTTGTAACCCAGTGATTGCTGCGCTCGGTCCTGAACATCCTCAGCGCTTCCTGAAGCCTTGAGAACAGATGTTAATGCCTGGATTCTGTCCTTGAGGTTTGCCAAAAAGTGACCACCACTGCTGCTTCAGGTGGTCAGCTATACAGAATATTACTTGGTTTTGTTTTAGTTAATAGTTCTTTTTCTTAGCAGCTTTAGGCTTTCAGAGAAATGGGACAGAAAGGAAGAGTTCCCCAATTTCCCCCCCCAATTTCCTCTACTATGAACACCCTGCACCAGAATGGTACATTTGTTGAACTTACATCGACCCATCATTATCACCGAAACCCACAGTTGACACTAGGGTTCACTCTGTGTGTTTTACATTCCATTCTGTGGGCTTTGACAAATACATAATGAGATGTATCCACCATTATAGAGTCACACAAAATAGTTTCACTGCCCTAAAAATTATGTTCTTCTATTTGACACCCCCTATTCCCAACCCCTGACGCGCTGATATTTTTACTGTACCCATAGCTTTGCCTTTCCCAGAATTCCATACAGTTTGAATCATATGGTAGCCTTTTCATATTCACTTATTTCACAGCAATATTCATTTAAAAGCCATGTCTTTTCATGGCTTGGTAGCCCACTTGCTGTTGGCACAAATATTCCATTGTCAGGATGTACCATAACTTGTCTATGCATTCACATATTGAAGGCCATCTTGGTTGCTTCCAAAATTTGGGAATTATGAATAAAACTGCTATTTAAAAAACTCTTTTACTATCAAAATGCCATTAGAATAAATGATACATTGGATATTAACCTACCCTCTGCAGAAGAGGAAGGTAAATAGAAATAACAGAAATGGAATTTTATCTCCCACCATTAACACCCATGTTAAAATCTGTTTGTGCTGACTTGGAGGAAGACTGAATTTTTCACTGAGCAAGAACAAACAGCTTCTACTGAACTAAAGGGCAAGGCAAGGAGGAAAGCAGTGGGAAGAAAAACTACAGTGTTTGCTGGAGTGTGTCCTTCAATGAAGGCATCCCTGCTCAAGGTCTCCGTTCCTGACTCATCAGCTAATTCCCTTAAAGGCTTGGAGCCAGTGATTCTCTCTGCGGCAGGCAAAATTTGTCCGTGGTGGAGGTCAGTGCAAATGGAAGCATATGAGGAACATACTCCCACGCTCACATTTTTTTTTTTAATGAACATCTGTTCTCTTAGAATCAGGAGAGCTAATATCACGGGAAGTAAAGGCTATTTCCTAGACTGGTATGTTGCCCAATACCACATCCTGAGGTGCTGAGAAGAGAAAGGACAGCTGTGAAGGTACCAGCGCCAGCTGCTAGGAGCCTGTTTCCATGATTTTTATGATCAAATGTATGAAATTGGGTATGTAAGAGCTGCATGGAGACTTGAACTTCCAAAGCCTTCTTTAGAGAAATCACAGAGGCAGAAAATAAATTTATAAGAAATAGAAAATAAAAATTCTAATAATAAGAAAAAGTGAAATTCTTTCACTTCTTATTTTGTAAATGTTTACCAAACAGTGTGTAAACAGGATTTTGCTCTGAGTATTTGCAATGTTTTGCTTCTCTAAGATTGGTTCTCATAATCTAAGTTGATAAGAAGTTATTTTTTTACTTTACAGTTTCAACATAGATCAAAATCTTGGAGTCATCTTGGACACTTTCCTCTGACATTCTAATTTCGATTAGTTATCACTCTAAGTTTCCTTTGATTCTATCCTTACAAGTACAACCAGTTTTCCTCATTTAAACAATCCTGGATGCTGCCATCAACTAAATTTTCTTAAAGCAACACTCTCTAAACATTCTGGCTCAAAATCCTTCAATGAATTCTCCTTGGTTTTCAGTTAATGCTTAAACTATTTATTTTAGCATTTAAGGCCCTTAAAAATTTGCTACAAATTTTCCAATAGTGTCTTCTATACTTCCTTTACATAAATTTCATATTCCAGGCAAATTGGAATATTTAATATGGCAGGAAGGGTCCTTCACAAGTCCGTATACTCAGTTGTACCACATGAACTGTCTGTTCTACCCATGTAAAACCATCTATTCTTCCTCTAATGCTTCTGGAGGATTCATTTTTTTATGTTTTTGCAAAATGTTGCTCACTCAAATATCCCTTTTCCTTTATATGTTTAAATTCTACTCATCTCTCCTAAACTAAATCAAGAACAGCTTGGAGACCCATCCATATTATCCAAGCAGAAATGATCATTCCATCCTTTTGACCATCCCTGTATTCACTGCATTTCTTTATAAGCATGCTTATGGCAATATACTGTGGTAATAGATTTACTTCTCTCTTTCTGCCTTCCTAGACTGATGAGCATCTTGGGAGCTAGAACACTCTTTCATTCATCTTTGTAAATCTCATGGTCTTGGCAGAGTTCCTGGCACACAGTAGGTTCTCAGAAAATTAATGCTGACCGTGTGACTATTTCTTGTTCCTTGGCATTTTTAAAATCTCAGTACTATAAGGACACATATGTAACACCTTAATCAATAAAGAAATTAAAAAAAAATAAAAAGAAAAGAAAAAATAAAATAAAATGTCAGTACTATTTTTGATGCCATTTCCTCTTAATACAATGTTTTTTGATGCCCCCCTCTGTGCGTGCTTCAGCTGCTCATATAAGAAAATGCATGGGCTTTGAACTGAAGCAGTATTTGGTTTGAGAGCCATCACTCTACTTCCCATCTGTTATATGCTTTCAAGGCCACCTATGCATAAATATATCACTTGATGTCATATCTCTTTCTTTACATCATAGACATAACCACCTGGCTGATAATTACATAACACAAACCCATATTTAAGCAATATCTTTGTAAATGAACATGGGAGGTACTCCATAACTGTTACTGAACATGAACTGATGTCTTTATTTCCATCTTTTGACATTTCACTACCTGGAACAGCTATGTGCCACTGACAACGATTAAAAACCTTATAAGCGTAGTGAAAGTGGGAAACCTTTTACTTGCACACTCTTTTTTTAGTTGTGTAAGCTTTAGGTCTTTCACTGTTTAGTTATTTATTTCCTGAGAAAAATCTATATTTTCTCTGACCTTAATATTGTTCTAAGTCAATTCTGAATCTGTAAAAATATTTCCCTTTACATCTTCTCATTTTAAGATTACCTTTCATATAGAATCATATTATAGGATCTAAGTCATCTTCAGTTTTTTCTTCCTAGTCATATGCTTAGTTATTTCTGAATGAATTAACATAGCTTAAGCCTAATATTTTCTTTTCTTACAGAAACTCTGCCTTTTTCATACCTGTTATGTTTGTTTCATTGCCCATTCATTAATATAACCTCCACATGTTAAGTAAGAAATTGATACTCCATTGGTCTATATATTTCAACCTAACATTTTATTACCTTTTTGGGGATTTGATTCATATTAGCAATCTTATAGTCCTAGAGTATGGTAGAAGTAGAAAAATAAATTTTACCTGCCAGCCAAGAGTTTCATATTTTCATCTCTGTATTTTTAAACCTTTTTTCATGGATATAATCCAATGCTAGTAAATTATGTTGCTATATATGATGAATTTTACATGATGTTGTAATATTTTAACTTCTAATAAATATACATAAATGCCAGTCAGATGTTTTCCTCAATGAAGACCAAGACACACAGTTCAATACCAATCTCTACCAGCCCATTCCCTCGATATTCCCTACCTCAATGGTACACATCAGTGTCTGACATACAAAATAGTTCACTTATTTTTGTTTACTATTTGTCTTTCCACATTGTTATGTAAGGGGAATGTAGTCAGGGACTTGAGACTATTTTGTTCTTTAATTGTTATATTATACTCTAGAACCTAGAACAGTACTTGACATAGAATAGTTATACAATAAAAATTTGTTGAATAAGTGAATTTATTTTTTGTTACTTTTATTTATTTCTAACCATGTCTTCCATATATTAATCATTAAATACCACTGCTGTTTTTCTCCTATTGATGAATTGCATCTTTTACATTTGCTTACACATTTCCCTGCCATTCTTCTAGTTGGTTCTTTGTTCATTCTCTCTTGAATATCCAATATATTTTTTTCATTGTTTATGTCACTGAAAGGAAATTTTAGAAGGGACTTGGGATAGATAAACCAAATAAGTATTTTATTAATGTCTTGTGCAGAGAAAGTAAATGATAAGATCCAATAAATCTATGAGCCAAAAAAGCATTGTACATCCCAGAAATGAGCTGGTATGGCCTCTCGAGTGAAGTGGAGTAGAGGAGAGAACCAGTTGGTACTTAAGCTGATTCCATTTGACTTATTAACACAACAGCCTTGCTTTCTCCTTAGGAATTACCATCATTTTCATAATTACAGTTATTTTATAACATGTTTTCATTCACTGCTGATAGTTTAAGACTGGTTATTTTTAGTTTATATGTGTTAGATAAAATTATGCCATATGCCATGGTTCTTATGTCAGTCTATAACAGAGGGTAGACATCGCAAAAATAATTTTTATAAATGCTTATGAATATAAAAAATCCTGAATTTTTAACACTTGGTAATTTTCAATGACACCCTTCAAAATTGTGAAAAGGATTCCTTGATTCAATTAATTTGATGTGTTAAATTTAAATGCCAGGATCCAACAAAACAGGATTTCTTGCAAATAACTTTAGAGTTAGCCACATGAAATTCAGTAGGACTATATTAAACCTTTGATAAGGATGCATAGTCCCAAAGTATAGCAAAGACTAAAAATTAAAATTAGGCACATTTACATGCATACCCAGAAGTAACTGATTTTCAGGGGGGCAAGTATGAAACACAGAAAATTCGATTTGTTTCTCTGCCAATTTCTTGCTATGTTTCTTCATTCAAGCCATAATTGCATTGCTAAAGATTCTACTGTGGCAAGTGAAAAGATGAATGGAATTTAGGTCTCTTTTGTGAGCTCTAAGAGGAAAGAAAAAGGACACAGTAAAGCTTGTATTGACCCAACTCCAAATCCAGTGTATCTAATGAGAAAATTGTTCATTCAGATGAAAGCCAAAAAGCATCTCAGCCTAATGTGGCTGAAACAGCAAAATCAATTCTGAGCACAACAGCCCTGTTTAGCAAATGTTTAAAGGAGAAAACAAAAGCCCTGCACAAATAAATAAATAATATTAAGAGTAAGAGTTATGTAGCCTTTGCCCAATATCCCTTTTATGATATGCTTTTTTATATGTTTCATTGCTGGCAAAATAAATATGAATTTGTATTCATTCATTAAAAAGAAAATAACTATCTTACTAAAACAGTGGTTCTCCTATAACAGTTATTTTTGACATCACAATTAATTTATGCCTCTGACCTAACCTTTCTTTCTAAAGACAAGATGGATTTACTGTCCCTATTAATAATATCTTATCTTACTTTCCTAGCATAAATAATTCTTGTGCATATTTAAGCTTCACCTCTGTTTTGATTAAACATTTTTATTTATCAATTATAATGGACACTCAATGTTATTTTAGTTTTAGGTATTAGACATTTATATAATTTACAAAGTGATCCTCCTGATACGTCTAATTGTTTTGATTTTTATTGGCTGATATTTTGCTTACTGCCAATTTCAAAAAAGAATAAAGCAATATTTAAATTGATTTCTATGACTCATTTCAGGAAGAAAATATTTTTAAATGACTGATTATATGATGTTACAAAAGAAATATGCCAATGCACTTATATTTCTTATTAGCTTTATTGGACAATGAATCACAGTTTGTTAGTGGTTGTCTAATATTTGTTATTAAATTTTTGCCGGATATATGCAATATAAGTTATTTCCATTGTATATCTCTTTGTTATCCACATTTTGATAGATAAGATCTAGATTTAGTAATTGTCAATCAATATAAGCCTTTGAGAATGTCTTTATTCACAATATTGTGCTTTATTGAAAATGTCATCTTACTTGATTTACACTTTCATCGTTACATATTATGCTTTAACACCCATACACAGAACGTGGTGTGAAGCATCAGGCTAGGGTTTGCCCCTGCTCACTCTCGGGCTAGGTCCTCTTGTGCTTTAAAGAAACTGCACAACACATGCAGTGGTCTTAGTAATTACTTACAGCAAAAATACTCAAATAGTTTATGCTTCAATGTTGTATTTCTGCGACAGACCCGTAATGATAGCACATGAAGTATGGAAAGGAAAACTAAAAAGCCTTATGTAGGATCAAACGTAACATAAAAATCTCCATGGCCATAAATTAAATAGAAATACACATGAATAAGATGAATTCATGGGTGTGCTGTACTACCAGCATCCTGAGGTAGTCAGGAAGTTACCCCTGCAAGGTCATATGAAGTAAGTGTTCTGTGCAAGATGGTGAGCCAAGTTCACTGCATGAATATAGAGGTTTGATTGGCACTGTTCCCGCCTCCCACCTGTGAAAGAAACCTGAAAAAATTTTCTAGCTGCTTTCTGTTTCTACATGCTATAAGAAAAGGCGAGCCTGGGGACACATGAGGAAATAAGACAGGATCACCAGCAGGACCGGAAAATTATTTGCCCCCAGCTCTGTGAGTTGATAGCTGCAAAATGTATAATGCCATTGCATGGCAGAAGGACCGCACTTTCATTTTACTATCTCATCCTGGACTGAGGATCTAAAGATAAATTTCTGTGACCTTGCAGGAGTTGACTCCAAGCTTCTCCTGTTTTCCTCTGGATGCAGAGTACAGCAGGCTCACAGCTTAAGGCTACTTATTCTTATATGGCTTTATTGGAGGGCAAGGGGTGACAATGGCATTATGTTTATGCAGGACAATGTTCTAGTTCTTAGGAGACACATGCTGAATGAAATATTTAGTGTTCAGGAGGCAATGATGCCTGCAACTTCCAGATGATTTAGCAGAAAAACTACCTATCTGCCTTTTATCTATCATCTATCTATCTATCTATCTATCTATCTATCTATCTATCTATCATCCATCATCTATCTATCTATCTATCTATCTATCTATCTATCTATCTATCTATCATCTAATTTATAATCTATAATTTTTGGAGATATAAAAAAGTGTGGTAAAATATTAATATTAGATAAATATAAATGAAGGGATATGAATATTTATTATAGCAATCTATGTAGATTTGAAATTAGTTAAGATAAACTAAAGAAAACAAACACAAAATAGGACCTGCGAGGTCTTCTGAGATGCTTCTTTTCCCCCAGTTTCTGGCCACCGCCTCCTTTCCAGGATAATCAGAACTGAAGCCTCAGCCAACATGGTGACCTCCTTCCTTTGCTGCTGTCTCAGGGACATGAAAAGCCCAAAACGCCAGGCGCTAGTCTCAGATTCGGGCTCAGTGGAGTGGCCACTATATCCCCTAGTACAAGTATTTTCCTTGGTATATTCTCTATGAACAAATATTTTTAAAGGACAGTTTGCCAGGTATATAATTCTTGACTGATAATTTTTAAATTAAAATCTATAAGGTAGGAGCATTTTAGTTCCAATGTTTGGTGAAAAAGGAAGAACTTAGAAATCTGAGCCAAAGTGGATGGAGAACGATGGGCAGATGGAGAACTATGCCCAGGGAGCAGAACTGGCCTATTCAAGGAGTTCTCCCCTTTCAGGGTGGGTGAATCTCAAAATGTCTACCTAGTGCATAGGAAAATTTTATATACCTAGATGTGCTGTTTATCCCCTCTACAGTTTAGCAAAATCTTGTGTTTTGAGACCATCTCATTTTCATGTCTTATTTTTTAATGGGTGTGTGTGTGAGCAAAAGTACATGTCTTTTTAGTTCATATGTTTCACCTCAAAAGGAGTCATTTCTTAATGTGATGTGGATGGCTGAGAATCATTTCCTAAGGGGGGACCGTGCTCCTCAAGCTTGATGATGTGCTGGTGGGACTTGTGAGTTATCTCCACTGAATGTATTTTGAAAGCAAGAAGTGTTCTAAATATGGTTGGCCAGAAGGTTAGACTGTGGAAGTCATTGGGGTTACTCATATATTCCAGTTCTACTCCTTTATAGTATATGTTAAGATTGGGCTTCCCTTTCTCTATGAGTGGAAATGACGTGTATCTTTAGGAGTCACCGCATTACTCACTACTATCTTGTCCCTCTACCACAATGATTATAAAAGGTGTCCAGGTGTACTCTTTATCAGACTGGATCTCTAAATGATATGCAATGAAGAGTATAAGCAAGAAATAAAGTTTTGCAATGTCAGAGACACGGAGGGTCAATATTTTAGTACTGCATTTTAAACAAAGTTACACTGGTGTTGATACTACCTAAAATTGAACTCTAGCCTCAAAGGGATACATACAAATAAAACCCTCAGAAACAGAGAGGATATGGTAAGGAGCAGATGGTGAGCACTGAATTTCTTATAAAACAGATTCAAGACAAAATACTGGTTGGAGATTATGGTTTACAAAGAGAAAAATAAATACTTGAAACCTTAATAATATAAAAATAATACAGTTACCAAATTTTATGGATAAAGGAACAGTAAAAGTATTAATCTATACTAATAAAAGGGTAATATGCTAATTAGACTAGACGTCTTCTGGACATCCTTCTGGATGTTCTTCTGGACAAAGCCATGGTGGTGGGGGTCAAAGCAGAGGCAGTTAGGGGCGATCAGGCTGGCACGGAAGAGCAGTTAGGGGTGATCAGGCAGTCAGGCAGCGTGGTTAGGGGCGATCAGGAAGGCAGGCAGGTGAGCGGTTAGGAGCCAGTGGTCCCAGATTGTGAGAGGGATGTCCGACCTCTGGTTTAGACCCTGATCCTGCAGAGGTTCTGGATTAGAGAGGGTGCAGGCCAGGCTGAGGGGACCCCCATGAACAAATTTTGTGCACCAGGCCTCTAGTATCTTAATATTTTGTAACAGAAAGTAAAATAATAATGTGTAAATTAAAATATAGCTAAAATGACTCAATTCATAACATTTGATAGGATATCTCTTGAAAGAACATTCATTTAAAGTTTGGAAATTTCTTTGTTTTTAATTGAGTTTTTCTGTTAATTTAAATATAATACAATTTAAATAAAGTTTAATTAAATTATTCAGCATAATGGTAAATATAGTATATTCTAGGTTTTATAAAATCATATCCAGCCCAAGCTGTTTTGCCTCAGTAGGTAGATCGTGGGCTCTGGTTTGATTCTGGTCAAGGGCACATGCCTGATTGTGGGCTCGATCCCCAGTAGGCGATGTGCAGGAAGCAGCCAATCAGTGATTCTCTCTCATCATTGATGTTTCTATCTCTCTCTCCCTCTTCCTTACTCCCTGAAATCAATAAAAATATATAAAATCTTATCCACCCATCCATTTACCTATCCATCCATATGCTCTCCATTCATATATCCTCCTATTTATATATTCTTCTATCTATTCATAATAGTGTAAATATATATCTGAAATATTATTCATAGTAAGGTAATTACAGTAATTTATAGATAGTAGAATTTTAGTGATATTTTCCCATATATTTTGTTCTTTTCTTTATTGAATATCTTCTTTCTATCATTTTTGCAAAACCATAAATTCTTAAATCTTAATTATTTTTTAGAGGCAAATATCTTGCCTCAAATACTTCAAGAACATCACTTAGGTAACATAAAATCAAAAGTTCCTTTTAGATTTCACTTCCCATCAAAATTATTTTCTCTTCAATGATTTTAAAATAGTGAAAAAAAGACTTTGAGGAGAAATAATAGAATCTGTTGGGTAGGGTACAGATCCAGTGTTTTAATTGTTCAATAGAATACATGGCAATAATCATAGAAGAAGGGATTGGGGAAGTGAGTGAAAGCACATATTTGCTTAAAGCCACATAGAAACTCAGGCCTTGGAAATAATTATTCTCTAAGACTTCATGATCTTCCCTTCACACCTAATTTATCAATGAATACATCCATATTTTTAATCACTGGATTCAGGAAATTGAATTATTACTAGTCTGGTGATTATTTTTTTCCATCCATCTGTTAGTATATTGTCATTATTATTTGAGCCTAGCTCTATAACAGACATTAAAAAACACTTTCATTAAATTCAGGCAGTGATTGTATAAAATCTTAAAAAATAAGTGCTTGAACCAGTTTCGTTCCATGTTAAAATTAAGGCAAAATATGAAATGCAATATAATTAAGTTGAAATTGAAGTACACTTTCAGAAACAGTGGTGTCTAACAATGTCTCCAAGTAGCAGCACTCTTTCTTGGATGATCTTTTGGCTGAGATTGAATCCAGAGAGATTTCTGGTCTAATGGATACTCAAGCACTAGTGCGGTGGTGATGTTTGTTTAATTAGTGTGACTTAATCTACTCCGGGACAATTTCAGTGCTTAAAGTGCACTTGTCAAGCTATTCAATTCCCTGAGCATCTTTGTTATTTTAGAATAAACTGTTGACTCCTGAAGTCACAAAGCAACAGTTGTGGTTATCATAAAAAAATACAGTTTGATTTCTTTATGGTCTGCTAAGAACAGCCAACTAAAATAAAGAAGCTATGCTATTTTATGAGAACCTTATCTGCTTGCAATAATATGCTTAAAAAATGAATGAAAAGCAGCCTGCTTGTACAACTAGTCTTTCCACTTGCTAGCATGAACTGAACAAATGATTTAAGTATTTTTAAAACAATTTAGCCATTTAGTATGTATTTGAATATCTAATATGTATGCATGGCCTCCTGGAGGGGCACAGATATGTGGTCTCTCCTCTCCAAGCATTTGCCATCCAGCAAGGTCCTCCACATAAACAGTACAGACCAGCTTACTACAGGCTCCCATAGTGTTCTGTTGGAGCGTTCACAGGGCTTATTCTTCATCATGTTCTTATTTTAAATGCTTTGTTAAAAGCCCACCTTGACTGCTGGGTCCTCTCCCTGAGGGTGGGAGCAGTGCCCCTTTTGTTAATGGCTGTATCCCTAGTGCCCACCACAGTGATGGGCACATCACTGACACATTAGCCATACATTTTTGACTAGTTTATGCAGATTTGGGAATTGCTACAGGAGAGGTACAATCTAAAGAAAAGCTACTGAAGATGTATGCGTTACTACATAGAATCTTGCTAATTTGGAAAGAATGGTTCAGATTAAATGCATTGAAACTGGAAGAGAGAGAAGAGTTAGGCCAAAAAGACAGAGCATGTTTAATGTTCTGAGGCGACTGAGAGGGAATATTTATGAAACGGTGGATTACTCGGATCCATTGGAACACCAGTTAGATGTCAGGAAATTGGACCCAGACTCTGGAAAGGATACCTGAGTCAGATTATTAATAAGGCATTTTAGTGAAATGTGAAAAATTTTAGGTTCAATTACTAAAATAAGTTACATTTCAGTTGCATATCCACAATCTCAATTTTCCAAAAAACATTTTTTTTTCAGAGAAGAAACATTTTTTAAGTGCAGAAACTGTACATTTTTAACTTTGTAATCACAGTAATTGGCATAGTCACTAGCATATTTTAGATATTGAGTATATATATATATTTTTAAATATATTTTATTGATTTTTTTACAGAGAGGAAGGGAGAGGGATAGAGAGTTAGAAACATCGATGAGAGAGAAACATCGATCAGCTGCCTCCTGCACACCCCTCACTGGGGATGTGCCCGCAACCAAGGCACATGCCCTTGCCCGGAATCGAACCCGGGACCCCTCAGTCTGCAGGACGACGCTCTATCTACTGAGCCAAACCAGTCAGGGCTGAGTATATATTTTTGATTAGGTTGTCAGTTGAATTTGTTAAGTGAAGTAACATTCTTGAAGATATGCAGTGATTTTTGTTTTGGGCTATAGATAGATAAGAGGTAGGTAGCTAGGTAGGTAGATGAGACATAAAAGTTTAAAAGTAGGCACATGGAGAGACAAACAAAAAACAAATATTCACACATAACTATACAAATATATACACAGTATGCACATATACCTAACCACACACACATAGACTCCTAAACACATACATAGGCAAATACATAGATAGACCCACACAACTACACATATGGCGATACATATACGTGTACACAATCACAAATACTAAAACACACAGACATCCACATACATGTTTGTGAGAAATAATAGATTAAATATTAGGATTATGTTATAGGAAACAGATAAAACTCACAGTATCATCAGGGAAATGCTATTAGGAGGAACCACAAATAACAGATGGGAGAGGATTTGAAGACAAATTAGAGAATAAAGAGTTTAGTCTCCGTGAAGAAGAGGAGTCTCTCTAAGTAGATTATCATAATGTAGGCAGATTTCCCCAAATCATATTGTGCATTGCCAAATACTTACTTATACATCACATATTATGTACACTAGACTCTAAGTATGAGAATGGGTAATGTATTCTATTCATCAAATTTGACAATATTTTAACATTTTTTATGAAATTCAAATGCTTGCCTTAAAGAAAGAGATAATATAAAGAAATAGAAGGAAATAAATTATATTATCACAAATCCCAAATTAGTGTTAACATATTGTGTTTTTTAAAATTCTAATTTTTAAATCTATGGAACAGGTGTTGCATCCTGACATTTGGGGACACACTCTTTAAGGTTTAACTCTTTTGGCAACTCTGGGTCTCAGAATTTATAATTTGTGTTAGATCCAGGGATTTATTTGTTCTGGCCAGCCATCTGTAACAACATCAGGAGGGATTATTTAGCATCATACTTCATGACTATACTAAAAGGATTAACCGAGAGCCATAAAACCAACATGTAAAAATGCTATTGTTCATTTAAATATAAATGTATACAATTAATTTTATAGTGATGTATAAAATATTTAAAGTGTCTGTGCCTTTGCACTAAGCACGGTGAAGAACTCTTTCCTCTGATTAGGGAGGCTGTCTTTGAGTCGGGAGCTGGAGAACACCCCTGAGTTCTGATGTGCAATGCAGGTCTGGTGGTAACAATTTCTATTAGTTTTTTGTTTGTTTGTTTGTTTGTTTGTTTCATTTGAGAGCATCTGGATTTTCTCCAGAGTCCTGCAAAATATACCCTGGATATAGAATCCTGGGTTGACAGTTCATTTCTTTCAGCCCTTGAATATGTGTCAATTTCTTCTGACTGCCATTGTTTTTAATAAGAAGTCCACTGTAAGACAAATAGCTTTTTTGCTTAAGGATATATTTTTTCTTTCATTGCTTTCAAGATTTTTATTTTTTAAAATTTTGAATAAATGCATCTTCGTGTGGGCTTCTTTGGGATTACTCTGGGATCATTCAGCTTTTTTTAAAAAATATGTAGGTTTACTTCTTTTGCCAAATTTGGAAATCCTTTTGCCATATATCTTTGCGTATTTTTTTCAGCCCCTCCCTCTTTATCCTCTCTTTCTGGGATGCTGATGACACAAGTGTAAGATCTTTTGTTATTGTCTCTGCACTTCTGTCCCCCCTACCCTTTTAGTTTCTCTCCCTTGTTCAGATTTGCTAATTTCTATTTTCTACCTTCAAGCTCACTGACGCTTTTTTTTTTTTTACTTTTTATATGAGCAATTTATTTTTACAACTTTGATTTTCTTTTAGTTTTTGCATTGTAAACAAAAAGATTTGGAAAACAAACAAAGTATAAAATATAAACTATAAAATACCTTTAATTTTGCCATTTTGAAACAAGCATGATCTCATTTTCTGTGAGATTCCTTTCCTTTGTTTTTAAATGCATGTTCTTTTTAGTCATAATAGGTACCAGACTGTGTTCTTTTCTTTTTTTTTTTTTAAATATATTTTATTGATTTTTTACAGAGAGGAAGGGAGAGAGATAGAGAGTCAGAAACATCGATGGGAGAGAAACACCGACCAGCTGCCTCCTGCACATCCCCCACTGGGGAAGTGCCCGCAACCCAGGTACATGCCCTTAACCGGAATCGAACCCGGGACCTTTCAGTCCGCAGGCCGAAGCTCTATCCACTGAGCCAAACCGGTTTCGGCAGTGTGTTCTTTTCTATGTCATGTTTTCTTGTTGTATTTCATTTAATATTATATCATAAACACTGACTCTTTTATCTTCCCATTTAATTTTTATGCTGAACCCATCCACTGAGTTGTTTTTACTTCAGCCATTGTACTTTTCTATTCTAAAATTTCCATTTTTTTAAATCTTCTATTTCTTTGCTGAGACTTCCTATGTCTTCTTTGAATGTTTATATATTTAATGGGGTTAAATATGTTTATAATTGCTTTTTGAGGTGATTTTATGGTGGTAGCCTTAGAGTCCTGTCAGATAATTCTAACACCTCTATGTTTTCAGTGTTTTCCTTTATTGATTGTGTTGTTCTCCTTCAGTTTGAGATCATCCTTGTTCTTGGTGTAACAAGCGGCTTGTAATGTAAACTTGCGAGTTTCGGGTACCATATTATAAAACTCTGGATCTTATTTAACCTCTGTTTTAGTCGACTTCTTTTGACATTATTCTGGCAGAGAGAGAGGGAATCAGTGCAGTCTCTTTACTGCCAAGTTAGAATAGATATCTAGGTTCCCTACCCAGCCTGCTGGGCAGATGTGGAAGTTCCAGTTCTTGGGGAGACCTCCACTCAGACTCTCTGACTGGGAGGGGCAGGAGTGCCTCATGACTGCCCCTCAGCCCTGCACTGACACCACAGAGGGCTGGCCTCATGATCTGTGGGAGCAGGTTAAAGTTCTGTCTCCATTAGGCTTCTCTGTCACCACCAGAGGTGATGGCAGGAGCAGCGCCTTATTACCAGTTGAGTGAATATTTAGGCTTTCCCTCTGCCTTTGCTCATGCAGATGGGCATCAGGTCATCATTTTTTTCCTGTGGTGTTGGCTTGAATGGAGCAGTGACTGTCTGCGTATCTCACTGGGCTACCCATCCTTTTGTTTTCCCCGTGTCCGTTTGCATCTCTGGGTTGCCACCTTCCTCAGCTTCACATTGTTTGGGATTTGTGAGACACAAAGGAAACCCAGGGCACCCATCCTCATGCACTAGCTTGAGGGCCCCAACGCCCTCCCTGTTCCGCCTTCTTCTCTTCATTTCTCAGTCTTCTTTTGTTTGCTTTATATAATAATGCTAGATATTTTGATTGTATTGTATGAAGTAGGAGAAATAAGGAAAAGATGGGTCTTCCCACCTGATGGGTTTTGAGAAAATAGACTTTGAGGAAATGATTCAAGATGGATTCATGGAAAATCGGCGGAAAAGTTACTCAATTGGTCTTCCAGTCAATCCAAAGTCTGTGCAGATTAGTTATCATTTACGCTCATTTTCATTAAGAACGATCAAAATCAGACTGAGAGTCAGAGTTTAGATCATAACAATAATTATCTGACCAGTGTCTTTTTTTTAAAATTTAAATTGTCCTATTTTTATTTTTTTTAATTGTATAGGCTTTTTATTTAATTTTTTAAAAAATCTTTATTGTTGAAAGTATTACATATGTCCCTTTTTTTCTTCCATTGATCCCTTGTAGCCCACCCCTACCCTTCACCCCCTAGTATCTGTGTCCATGGGTTATGCATATATGTATACAAAGTCTTCGGTTGATCTCTTCCCACCCACCCACCCCACCTTCCCTCTGAGGTTTGACAGTCTGTTCCATGCTTCTATGTCTCTGGACATTTTTGTTCAACAGTTTATTTTTGTTCATCAGATTCCACATATGAGTGAGATCATGTGATACTTGTCATTCTCTGCCTGGCTTATTGACCAGGGTTTTAAGAGGAATTTCTTCAATAATCTTTCTTGGAGCAATTCTTCAAAACAAAACAAGTTTTCATTAGATTCTGCTGAAAAAGGGAGTCTTATATCTTTCAACTCTTTATATAGATAATAATATGGCTCCTCACATGTTTTAAATGTTAAAGAGGCATTCAGTTGTTTCACTAAAGATCTTCTATGCAGCTAACATGTCCTTTCAAGCTAATAATTTTAATGGCAATTTCAAGATTATTTTATTTCCTTACATTTCATTCAAAGGGTCAATCATTCAGCCCTAGAATACAAATGCTTAACCTCTTGAGACTCCTCTGATGAATAGTCAAAGAGATAATTGTTTGGGTTTCAACAAATTTCTTAGCAAAATTATAGAAATCTAAATGTAGATTCTAGCACTTTCGGATGTCATGTCAATATGAGGAATTCCCAAGGGGACTCTAGAACTCTCATGGAATTACTAACTTACAGCAGTAAACATGGTAGGCATGGTTTTTTAATAGTCAAAACAAAGTATGATCTATGTAACATATTTTGTAACATAAGTAATACAAGCCTAATACAAAACAGGTGACTAATATTGCTTAACTATTTAAGTGTACCATATGTGATAAAATATAGCCAAATGGTAAGTTAATTATTTCCATAAAAATACAGACCCATTCCAACATGTAAAAAGCAGATGATCTACTGCATTATGAACATTGTAATTGTGTACTGCGATCAAGTCTTCAATTTATTATATATGATTAATGATGAAAAAGTAAATGAATATTTAGATGTTCTGGGAAGGAATTGTGCTTTTTATGTGAAGAAATCAGCCATCCAAAAACATATTTCCAAGAAGTATACTCTGCATGTTGAGCTGAACATTTTTACTGTTTAACTCAGTTATTGAGAACATGAAGCTCATGGAAGAGACCCAACCCTTTACTGCACCTTGGTCTACTCCATAGTGATGGGGATACCCCTATCTGAGACTGTTCCTGGGATAATTGCATCTTGTGAAACCAGATGAGAAAATACATTTGAATACCTGGGAAATCTAAAGTATTTATCCTGATATTGGGTCAGTAGCATTAATTTTTTACTATGGATAAATTTAAATAATTAAGTGGAGTAGCTGAGGCATGTGTAAGTGATAAATACAATGGCAAAATCAGGAAAGTTGTGTCCTGATCTGTTGTGGGCTTCTGCTCCCAGGATGTATTCACTTGTGTGGGATACTACGGGCTTAAATCAACACACCAAGTTGTAATATTATCTTCCTTAAATTCTTCTTCCAGTATCAACATGTATATTTTCACTTTACTCGGACAGCTTGGCTTTAACAATGCATATTATTAGGTGAACAACTCTGGTTTGAAAGCTACATATTGCACTGTTCCAACTGTATGATATTTTCTGGTTAAGCAATACTACAGTGTCAATAAATAGATCAGTGGTTGGCAGCAGTTCAGGCGCAATGTGGAGCAGAATGAATAGGGGGATTTTTAGAGCCGTGAAACTATGCTGAATGATATTTTAATGGTAGATATATGACATTATGCATTTGTCAAATTCCAAGAGCAGTGCAACCCAAAGAATGAGACAATGTAAACTATGGCTTTTAGCCAATAGTAAGGTATCAATATTGGTTTAACCATTGTAACAAATGTGCCACATAAAGCAAAATGTTAATAAAAAGGGAAACAGGGTTTAGGGGTGAGGTGATATATGGGAACTCTGCATTATCTGTGCAAGTTTTCTGTACACCCCAAACCATTCTGAAAAATAAAATCTAGTAATTTAAAAATGCAAACACTAAATTAAATGAAGTTATAGTTTCATATATAATATGTAAAATTGTTATTAACTTTCTTACGTTGAAACCTGGGCAACACCTTCCGTCTCAACTTTTTTTTTCTGTATCAGTCTCAGGAGGTAAGTAAAAGGATCTACAAGCTCCGACTTTTCTTGGAGCAGATATTTTAACTAATTTCCCGATTTTTTGTTTTAACGCTCTGCCTTCTGTAGACCTTGAACCTGAGTTTATCTGTAATTCTATCTAAGTTTGCTCACTGCTCTTCAGATTCCTTCTGTCCAGACAGCTTGATTGAACCATCCTCTATTCTGTTAAATCATTTCCTGTTCCATTTCTTTTCCATTTTCAAAAATTTGTTGTACTATACTGTATGCTCTTGTCTCTTATTTTTGTTCTTGTTAGTTTAAACATTCATAAATGCCTTACCTTCATTTTAGCAAAGCTTCAGGGGTGAGAAGGAATAAGCACATATAGCCAACAAACACATTTAACTAAAAATGTAGATGGCTTTCTGGTCCTCTCTCTCTTCTTTCATAGTCCTCATCTTTTCTTTCTCTGGACACAACCACTACTATAATATATGTTAAATATCACCTCAGTCAATTCACTGCATAATCATATGAACTACTTTAAATGGAAAAATGACTGTTTTTGGCAATGAATGAATTCAACTGAATCATGAGATAGTACTAGATGTAATTATTTAATTAATGGAAATGAAGCATTGCAATATTGAGGGTCTTGAATTTATGTTCAAGGATACAGTGGATAAGAAAAATGGCCCAAAGCCAACTGAGAGCAATTCACGTGGCAAATAACAAAATGATGAATTTTCATTGCTGTTTTCCTTCTCTACGCTTTGCCTCTGATTGAAGCAAAGACATCTGTCTTTTCTAGGATAGCAAGAACTCTGGTTGCTGTGGAAACATGTTGACTGGGGAACTTAAAATGAAGGTGGCTCATTTCCAAATCACTGCTTTTTCTTTTTCCTCACAAAAAAGCACACATTGGCAAGAAAGCTCTGCTGGAATCTTTATAATCAATAAACCTGTTGTTTGCTGAAGGATTATATCCTCAAACTTGCATGTTGAGCAGGTGAATAAATGTACATTTGATGTTCATATACTTTTAAATTATGAAATGCTGCACTATACCATTTTAAATACATTTTTCCCTTCCTTCCTTCCTTCCTTCCTTCCTTCCTTCCTTCCTTCCTTCCGTCCTTCCTTCCTCTGCCCCCCTCATTTTAATTGGAATGGTAGGGACCTGGGAGGAGGGGCAAAGGCAATGAAAGAAACTCTTCAAAGGCCTTTGCTCAAAGCAGAGCCTGGTTGCTAGGGTTTGAAAAGATTGTTATTTGTAGCTAACACAAAGTTATTCCAAAATCCACTCAGCCTTAGAGGCAAACAAGTTCTACATTTTTAAGAGAAGCATGGATTAAATCTTCCAACATATGAAAATAATCTTTTGACATGTTGGGATTCACATGTATTTGGGCATTAAATTTTATGAAATAGTGGTAGGGGGTACATTTAAAACATTTTCTTAAATTGAAGACATAAATCTTTAAAAACTCATATATTTAAAAGCACTTGAATTTTTATAGTATTTCTAAAATTTCATTTTCTTTTGAGTCTTATTGTAAAGTTGGGGGTCATCAACAACAAACGTGCATGACAGGAAAATAAATGTGTCATTCTACTTCAGTTTTATTTGTTGACTCCTTTCCAAACCTAAAGCCATGTAATTTGTTTCTTTTCCATTTGTTTCATAGACACTATATCCCCCAAATTAATTAGTACGTCAATTCCATTCACATTCCTAATTTTTGAAAATAAAAATATAGGCAGACACTACGGTGAGTAATTAGGCTAAAAAACCAACAATAGGAAAGATAATTTAGGAAATGAAAAAGAGTATCCTGGTTATCTGCTGATGGATAATAAACCACCTGAAAGTTTACTGGCCTAAAAGGATAATTTATTGTTGTTTCATTGTATGTTGAATGGGCTTAGGTGGATGGCTTTTGATTAGGGGTTTTCTCATGTAGATGTGGTTAAATCTTTCTTAGGGTTGTGGTCATCTAAAATCTCAGCTTTGAGTTTGCTCACATTGTTGCCAGCTGATGCTGAATGAAGGCTAAACGCTCAAATGGGGCTGCCTACAGGTATGTCTACACAAGGCCCCTCCTCACGGCTTAAGTTTCTCTTAGCATGGCAGCTGTGTGCAGAGAAGGACCTATCCAAGAGATGGCATTTCAAGAGACTCAGGTGAATGCTGCAAGTTTTTGTGCCTAGTCCCAGAGTCCCAGAATTGTATTTCCTTTGCATTTCATTGGTCAGTCAATTCTTTCTGGCCATCCTGATTCAAGGGAAGTCCTATCTCCCTATAGGAGAAGAGGAAAAACATTACATTCTTCTGTAAACAACCACAGAAAGGCATGGGATTTCCCAGATTTCAGAACATGTTAAGTTATGTTAATTTAAAACATTTCATGTGCATAGGGATAGACAAACACAAAGTAACTAAGAACTCTCAGAAAAAATGTCCTGTTTTCTCACCATCCTGTTAAGATGAATATTGTTGCAATTACTTAGATTTTGTTTAAATTGTCACAACAAAATAAATTCTTCAGAATGAATTCACATAGAATTCAACTTCTTGGGGTTCCTTTTTTTTGTAGCTTGAAATGTAACATTATTTAAAATAGCTTTGGGTCTTAGGATGCAGGTAAGGAATAGTGCTATCTGTTGACCAATACAATTAGCATACTGACCAACATAATTAACACACAACTACTAAGTAATCCTGGTTGGTGGGAAGCACATCACAGAAACAATGCCTTTATTGGTCTCTGTGAAGAATTAGAGTCTTAAATATGCTATATTTCCATGAACTTTTAATTGAGTTTTAAGGGACAGAGAAAGCCTAGATATTTGTTGTTGTTGAAATAGAAATTGAAATATTTGGGATGGTTAGCATAATGCTAATAAATTAATAAATCCAATAAATTAATACTACTAAAACTAGACCTTGACTTATTTTAGTGTCTGTGTAGGCATTCCTTTAAACAGAGAAATATACCTCTTAAAGATGTTAACTGCAAAGGAATATATATATATATATATATATATGTATATATATATATATATATAACTGATGTCCTCCATCACTCATCCCAAATATCTGAATGTCCTCAAGTTTTTCAATAAGAAACCTATAGAAAACCAGAATTCTGGATTATTGAATATAGAAATGGAATATGATATGGAAATAAAATGGAATATTACACACATGGAAAAAAAAGTAGTCTTACCATTTGCAATAGTATGGATGGACCTGGAGAGTATTATGCTAAGCGAAATAAGCCAGTCAGAGAAAGATTAGTATCACTTGATATCACTCATATGTGGAATTAATGAACCAAATAAACTGCTGATCAAAAATAGACCCAGAGACATAGAAGCATGGACAGGCTATTGAAACTCAGAGGGAAGGCAGGGGAGGGTGGGTGGGAAGAGATCAACCAATGAACTTCTATGCATATATACCTGACCCGTGGACACAAAGGGGTGGTGAGGGCCTGGGGACGGGGTGGGGAGGATGGGAGCAGGCTGGAAGAGGTTAATGCAGGGTGTGGGGGGAAGGAAGACTTCTGTAATACTTTCAACAATAAAAAAAGATGATTATGGAACGGAAAATTCAAATATTCAAAATTATATTTGAATACATATTCAAAATTAACTCTTGTCCTTAAAGGTTTACAGTATAATCCCCCATAGTGTTTAGTTTTGAATAGATTGTACCCTGACATTACCAGTGAAGGAAATCATCAACCAAACAAAAAGGCAGCCTATATAGGGTGGGAGAAGATATTTTCTAATGATATATCTGGTAAGAAGTAAATATCCAAACTATGTAAAGAACTCATACAACTCAACTTAAAAAAAAAACACACAAAAAACAATCCAATTAAAAATGGGCAGAGGACTTGAGTAGACATTTCTCCAAAGAAGACATACAGATGGCCAACAGATACAGGAAAATATGCTTAACACCACTAATTATCAGAGAAATGCAAATCAAAACCACAGATGAGATAATACCTCACACCTGTCAGAATGGTTATTATAAAAAAATGTAACAAAGAACAAATTTTGGTGAGGCTGTGGAGAAAAGGAAACCCTCGTACACCGTTGCTGGGATTGTAAACTACTGTAACCACAATGGAAAACAGTATGGAGAGTCCTCAAAAAATTAAATATAGAACTATCCTATAATCCAGACATCTCATTTATGAGTATTAATCTAAAGAAAATAAAAACACTAATTCAAAAAGGTATATGAACCCTTATGTTCATTGCAGCATTATTTACAACTAGAGGCCCGGTGCACGAAATTTGTGTGGGGGAGGGGGAGGGTGTCCCTCAGCCCAGTCTGCACCCTCTCCAATCCAGGACCCCTCTCGCAATCTGGGACCTCTGGCTCCTAACTGCTCACCTGCCTGCCTGCCTGATCAACCCCAACCACTCTCCAGCCTGCCTGATTGCTCCTAACTGCCTCTGCTTGATGGCCTGATCACCTCCTAACTGCCCCCCTGCTGGCCTGGTCGCCCCTAACTATCCCCCTGCCACCTGGTTGCCCCCTAACTGTCCGGAAGTCAGATGTCTGGAAGATGTCCAGTTGACCTGGTCTAATTAGCATATTACCTTTTTATTAGTATAGATAGACAAGATATGGAAGCAAACCAAATGTCCATCAAGAGATGAATAAAGATGATGTGGTATATATATAATGAAATATTACTTAGCCATAAAAAAGAATGAAATCTTGCCATTTGCAACAAGATGGATGGACCTAAAGAGTATTATGCTCAGTGAAATAAATTGGACAGAGAAAGACAAATACCATATAATTTCACTTATATGTGGAATCTAAGTAACAAAACAAATGAACAAACAAAATGAAACAGAAACAAACTCATGGGTACAGAGAACAAACTGATGGTTGCCAGAGGGGAGGAGGGGAGTGCATGGGAAAACAAGGGAAAGGGTAACGAGAATGACAAATTTTAAGTTATAAATTAAGTCACCAGGATGTAATGTACAGCATAAGCAATATAGTAAAGAATATTGTAATAACTGTGTATGGTTATTAGACTTGTGGTGATCACTTCATGAGGTATATAAATGTCTAATCACCATGTTGTACCCTTGAAACTAATATAATATTGTATGGCAACTAGAATTAAAAAACACACAAAATAAACATAACTAAATAATCAGGTATTTCAGGGGAAAAAAAGAACTGTACCATGAAGTCCCTATAAATGATGCGCTTCTGCCCACTAGGAACACTGTCATTTGGGTATTTCTCTTAGCACCTCCACTATATAAAAACACATGTGTGTGTTTAATATTGTTGCTACCTAAAGCACATAGAGCAGCTTATGTTTTTATGAAATACCCACATAATAAATTGAATTAATTTTTATAAAAATAATTATTTTCATCCTGGCAGGGTGGCTCAGTTGGTTGGTGCATTGTTCTATAAACCAAAATGTTATGGGTTGAATCCAGGTCAGGGCACATACCTAGGTTAAAGGTTCAATCCCAGTTGTGGCGCCTATTGGGGCAACTGATCAATGTTTCTCTCTCACATAGAAGTCTCTCTCTCTCTCTCTCTCTCTCTCTCTCTCTCTCTCTCTCTCCTCCCCTTTCTCTTTCTAAAAATTGATAAAAATATCCTTGGGTGAGAGTTAAAAAATAATAATAATTTGCAATAATAATAATGCAATTAATTATTGATCATTTACTCTGTGCCAGTCACCATGCTAGGCACTTTCAAAAAATTATCTCATTTTAATTCTTTCAGTGACCTAAGATGTTATTTCATCTTACAAATGAGAATATGGGGGCCTGTGAAAGTTGCTTAAGTCTACATAGCCAGAACATCGTGTAAATAATATTCAAATATAGATTTAACTCAAATGTTAAGTTCTAAATTATAATGAAACATTCCCTTTTGCATTGAAGACTTGTGACTGTAGAGAATTTAACTCAAGTAATATGTTCATGCAGTCAAAATTAAAATTTTAGGTAAATCAGGTTTCATAATATAAATGGGAATTCAGTTTGTGATGGATTGATTGCTTGTTAAGAATAGTTCACCACTGAATCACTTCTATTAGTTTATAAAATTAAAAGGCTGTCCACTCTTTAAAGGACCTATTAATCCTACAAAATATTACTTAACTATTAGGCCAATCACTTATGGGTCATTGAGAACAAAAAAATTCACAAATACACAGAAATAGTCTGTCATTTTAATAAACAACTTCCTGATACTCATTAAATGATTGTAACAGAAACAAAGTATTTAGCCAATTCAGTGTTATTTATGCTACATTTATATGATAACTTTGTAGTGAACATGAAACTCATGTATTTGTTCCTATGTAAATCAAACTATAAATTTAAAGAATACATTGTTTTCTTTTCACTATATTTATATTTGTGATGAAAGGAAAATAATATAAGGCTAATTAAAAAGTAGTTTTCTTGATATTTTGTTATCATGTGGATACCACCATAATCAGGAGAGAATCCTTCTTCCTACACAATAGGAAACTGAAAACCAAGAGTGAGTCACAGCCTTCAAGTTGCAACAGTTGGGCACGAAGTTGACATTATTAATATATTTAAGAGTATCTGATTTTTAAAGTAATCCCAACTTGCTTAGTATTAATATATTTGAGACATTGACTTGGGCAATCCAAAATTCAAACTTTATGATAAGACTGCAGTTCAAGTATAATAGCTATTATTTCTTTGAAAAACCATTACAATAAATGAAAAGACTAACTCTGCTTTTGGTACCAATTTAGCTACTTGACATCACAGCTCATCAACTGACATTTATGTTTTTTTGTCACTTTGTACAAGGAATTACACTACATTCAATGAGGATTTCAATCTTGATTTTGCGATTTTTATTTTTCATAATAAAATAGATGACTACAAATAGCTGTTTTTTAAAAGTATAAATAGCATATTAAGAAAAGTTAATGGTGTAATTGTAGACACATAACGTTTTAAATCAGATTTTGCAGTTGAATATTTATTTCCCTCTGAATCTATTATGTTTGAAGCCATTTAAAAAGTTCTCTGCTGCCCTAGTTGGTTTGGCTCAGAGGACTGAGCATCTCGCCTGTGGACCCAAGAGTCCTGGGTTTGATTCCTGTCAAGGTCACACACCTTGGTTGCAAGCTCAATGTCTTTTGTTTGTCCCTTTCTGTCTCCCTCCTCCCTTCCACTCTCTCTAAAAATCAATGGAAACATATCCTTGGATGAGGATTAACAACAACAACAAAAAAGTTCTATGTTTTTTTCTTATTATTTTCTGCATTGTAGTATCTGCAAAATGATAACAAAATCAAATCAGTCTATAATTCCAAGTATAAATGAAATGAAATACATTCACTTTAGGTATATTTTATTCATCACAAAACTGCAAACCAGTAAATGTCACTGTTCACACGTCTAGCTTGTGGCAAAATTGCAAAGGAAGTTCATGTGTCTGGGGAAATGAAAGACTGATGATGTGTATTTGAAGGTTTATTCAGCTTTAGAATGTTTCTGACAATCTGTTCATCCTTTTTCTTCTCTTATAAGCACTTCTATTCACATACACTACTTATTAGACAACTCATTACCTGGATAGTTAGTTTCTCTTTTTCCCTTTGTAATTAATTATTGGTATTTCTTTATTGGCTGCTTGGTTTATGTACTTTGGTTATTCTCAGCTAATGTGGCCAAATAAATTATCTAACTCTATTAACTACATTCTTTTTGATATGGCACTAAACCTGTGATACATGATTTTTCTAAAATATACAATTATTAGAGCTACCATATGACCCAGCAACCCCTCTTCTAGGAATCTACCTGAAAAATGTGTATACATTTATTTTTAAACATTAGATATACCCATATGTTCTTAGCAGCATTATTCACAGTAGCCAAGACATGGAAACAACTCAAGTGTCTTTCGATGGATGACTGGATAAAGAAGCTGTGGTACATGTATACAATGGCATACTACTCAGCCATAAGAAAAGATGAAATCCTGCCTCATGTGACAATATGGATGGAACTTGAGAGTGTCATGTTTAATAAAATAACTCAGAAAAAGAGAATCATATGATTTCACTCCTATGCAGGATATAAAAACAGAAAGCAACAAATGAATGAATAAAACGAATGAACAAAACAAACCCCCTTTGACACAGACAACTGTATGATGGTTGCCAGAGGGAAACTGAGGTTGGGGGAGGTTCAAGAAGGTAAAGGGGTCAAATATATGGTGACTGAAGGAAATTAAACTTTGAGTGGTGAGCGTACAGTGCAATATACAGATGCTGCATTATAATATTGTACACTTGAAACATATAATCATATTAG